>NC_091457.1:71099796-71425213 GCF_027789765.1 Dendropsophus ebraccatus
GGACCGCAGTGTCCCTGGGCCATGCTCTATGGTTGCCTCAATAAAGCTGCGAATGTGGAGCTCCTGGCAGCGTTCCGCTCCAGTCGTCATGACAAAACAGGACGCGATGGATGATTTATTGCTACTTCTACAGACATTAAATGGAAGGTGGTAAGCCCGGATTCTGCTGACTAAATATGATTCTGAAACGGTGATTGTTTGCTTCCTTTTTTCAAGTGGTCACTGTTTTTATCACTCACTATGTGTGATGCACGGACTCAGCAACGGACTTTCTCATTAATTATGCACACATCACAGTGGGCGGACTTGAATCGGCCCCCGTGACCCAAAATCACCAATGTGAACTTGTACGGGCGGTATGTGGACACTCTCCAATGTATTGTTTTCTTGCACATGTGTGAATTAACTGCCAATTATTGTACACTAATCATGTTGTTTGAATTGCTTTATATTCCCCATGAATGTTTCATGAGACACGCTTGAAAATGGTTATGTGATATCACCGAAACGTTGCGTCTGTTGGATTGCTGCACTTATGAATTAAATGAATCACAGCGTTTTCTTCATAATTACCTTGTGTGCTGCAGATTCTTTACATTTTAATACACTCCATTTTAATACCCCCTCTAACATCAAGAGTTTTGATGTAGTTTTGGAAGAGACTTTTTTTTTTTATGGTAAAGCTTCTTATTCTTCCTGGCAAAAAGCCTGTTCCTGTTAATTCCTGGGCTGTATTGCATGAACTTCATGCTTCAGATCTCCCAAGAGTGAATCATTGATATTGAGGTCAGTAGACTCAGATGGCCACTCCAGAACCTTCACTTTGTTCAGCTGTAGCCAATGGCAGGTCAATCTTTTGGATCATTGTCATGCTGAAACATTCAAATATGTCCCATGCACAGCCTCTGGGCTGATGAGTGCAAATTTGCCTCCAATATTTGCTGAGAACGTGCTGCATTCATCTTTCCTTCAACTTTGACCAAGAATGGTGTTTCTTTCACCATAGGCCTTGTTGACACCTCTCCAAATGTAAAATTTATAGTTTTGGCCAAATAGTTAAATTTTGGTCTCATCACTCCAAATTACCTTGTTCCAGAGGTTTTGAGTCTTGTCTGTTGAGTCTGTGTTATTTGGCGTATTGTAGGCGACACATATTGTGGGATTCTGCTTCATTCTGGCAACTTGACCATGCAGCCCATTTTTCTTCAAGTGCCTCCTTATTGAGCATCTTGAAACAGCCAAATCGCTAGTTTTTAGAGAGTCTTGTATTTCAGCTGATGTTATTTGTGTTGTTTTCTTTGCATCCTGAACAATTTTCTTGGCAGTTGTGGACAACATTTTTGTTGGCCTATCGGACTGTGGTTTGGTTTTTACACAGCCCCTAATTTTCCATATGTTAATCATAGTTTTAACTCTGCTGACTGGAATAATCAATTCCTTGGATATCAGAACAAAGTGATGGTTCTGGAGGGGCCATTTGGGTCCTGTTATCTCAATATCATTGTGCCACTCTGGGGAGATCTCAAGTGCACAGTTCATGCAAAACACACCAGGAATTTACAGGAATTGGAGGCTTTTGTCAAGAAGAATGGGCAGCTTTACCATCTGAGAAAAAAGCCTCATCCACAACTACCACAAAAGACTTCTAGTTGTCATTGATGTTAGAGGGGGCACTACACGGTATTAAGAACTGGGGTGTGTAAACTTTTGATCAGGGTCATATGTATATTTTTGGCTGTCATTATGATTTAAAAATAGAAAACATAGTAGTTTGACAATAAATGGCTTCACCCAACCACTAACCATCAGTGGGAAAAAAAGTTTTTGTGTTATCATTCATATTCTCTAACAAAAGGGACAAGAAAGCAAAAATTCTGCAAGCTATGTAAACTGAGCACAATGAGCACAACTATATAGGGTCCTCTTGTTTTTCCAGTACTCACTGGCTATTAGACAAAGTTACACTAGCTTGCAAGTATCTCCTATATCCTTCATCTCCATTTTTATCTGGCTTTTCTGACCTTGGCTCTTTTTTCCCTAACTAGTCCTTTTGGTTCTTGATTTTGTGCTGCATCATCCGTTTGGCATGACCACCGGCCTGTACGACTTGGCATTTATTTGTGCTGTCTCTTTTCTTTTTTATCCATGACCATCCACGTCCATTACCGTGGATGTCCGCAGCTGCCGAGGGCTGTTTAAGGCAAGTACTGTAGGCAGGTTCAGCTTGGTGGGCCAGGCTAGGGATCACTGTATGTGTCCTTCACATTCTTTCTCTATTGCACTCCACCTAGAGTCCTGACAGCACTACAGATCACTAAGGGGATGTATGCTAATTCAGGACAGATGACCTTGGGTTCTTCATCTAGTCTTTATCTACCACTGCATATATGACAAAGACCATTTTTCACAAAAAAAATAAAATAAAATGAGGATAAAGAGTAAAAAAACATATAGCTTCAGTGCTGCAACTGTGTCCAGAAATGAATGAGTTAAAAATTCTTTATACTAAGGTACACCAGTCTCCTTTTGCAATCACTGTTCTGTCATTGTAGAGTCACCGTCATTGCCAATTAGCATCTCTTAATGACCTTTCATATAATGGTAGCTGTTAATGTCACTTACACAATTATGTTCATAATATGATTGTCAAAGTCATCACATCTTGCGTCCAAATATGTAATCAAGATAGATGGAAAATTTCAATATTAGCGTTACTTCTATTTGAGGAAAATATTAATTTTAGTGCTCAAAGCCTATGAAGGATTTTGCAACCTCTTTTATTGCTCCATTACATTTAAGACATATAAAAAATGCCGAACGATCGGGTGGCTAGCGGCATGACGGAGTAGCCGCACACATTGCTCTCTCTCCCTGCTCCATGAGGATCCTGAGCTGCTGATGAGAACCCTGAGCTGCCCATATGAGTGCTAGGATGCCGGGCTGCACCATGCAGGCCTCTGATGAGAACTTGGAATGGAGAGCAGAGGAGGCATATGGTGGAGGAGGCAGCGGTGGGAGTCAGACTTCTGGAGGTGCTGGCGGTTGTGGAAGATGCCGGGCCCAGAAGTTGGTGGATCCTTCAGGCGTGTCTGGGGCGCTGCATTCTCCCGGGAAGGATGCTGGGGGCTCTGCTTATGTGCACCCCCTTCCCTTGCTGAGAGGGACGAGGGGTGAGAGAACACTGGGCTATAAAAATCTGGCTACTGGCAGTTAAGGCTGATGGCGGCGTCCGCGGCTACACAGCTAGCGCTGAGCTGTTTTCAGGTTTGGGTGAGCAAGAGCACCGGGGTATTTTGAGGCTGGAAGGTGGTTCTTTACAGTATACTTATGATTTTTTTTTCTCTGCCTGTTTTGCTTTGTAGCCCTCTTCCACAGGGGCGGAAGGAGTTAATTGAGGCAGCTCATAGCTAAATCAGCACACTCCTCCTCAGCTGATCAATCTCTGGACACTAGGACAGAACTGTTCTGAAACAAGGCTGCAGAAATGGGCTCCAGTGGTAGGGTGAGTCTGCTGGCTACCAGTTTATACCATCTCCTTGGGACTCCAATGTGATTTATGATACACGCAGCACCGCTGATAACTATAGGAATAGTGTTGAATTAGTCCTAAGTAACTGTTCAGACTAAGAAAATGGCTGAATCTGCGGACAGCATGTTTTTTTTTTTTTTTTTGCAAGTTATGAACTAAAAAGGTGTGCTCTCAGCAACCACTCTGGCTGAACAGGAGTATGAAAAGAACTCCCTCTGCTAAACCTTTTATCTTTTTGGGGATGGAACTACTGTATGCAAGGTGCCCCGCTGCCCCCTTCCTGTCTCTAGTGGTGAACTATAATTACTTTTTTTCCTTTTCAGCTGCCTGGACACAGTATGCTACCTCTGTTTGGGATTTATGCCCCCAGGTGAACACTAAGCATGTGACCCATAAGAACTTCAACCCCCTCAACAGAGAACTCACACAGAAGAGAGGAAGCTGAGATGGCCAGTTGCTACTCTTATATGAATTGAAATGTTTGATAAGTCTGTGTCTCGCCTTCATGTACTGTGTAATCAGCTCTCAGTATTAGAGGAGGGGTTGAATGATGTTATCAGAGGAACACATGGATGTACAAAATCACTATGGTCATCTAGATGCAATTGAAACCTAGATTTTTGGGTAGTAACTAACTCCTATTGGGAGGCCTGAGGAGAGGCTACTTCATTTATGTTTAGATAGTTTATTTTTGGTCCATTTATTTACAGTATTTCAGTTTTTTATTTTTATTTTTATTTTTTTCACAATGCTTCTGATTTGGCTGAGTGGTTGGATGCTGAGGGTGTTAAAAATTAATTGTTTGTGATAACCCAAGGGGCAGCATAGTATGGTTTTGGTGTATGACATTTATGCTGTGGAGCAGGGAAGAGCAATGTGCAGCCTGGTAGAGGGTGGTGCATGGTATCATGCGCAACGGGTGGGGATGGTTTGGAAAGGGTGCTAGGGTTCGAGAGCGACAGATTTGTGGGAGGGGATTTTTTTTTTCTATTTTTTTTTCTTTTTTTTTATCTATATGCACTAGGATTGTGATCTGGAACACCTGGGGTATGGCCGACAGAGCTAAGAAGTGTGCGACAGCAGATAGGATTGGTAAATATCTCCCTGCCATAATTGTCCTTATAGAAACACATCTGGCCCCTGATAAGGTGGATAGCATGAAGAAGAAGTGGGTATCACTCGGCTCTGAGTTTGAGTATCACTCGGCTCTGTCATCATATTCTTCGGGGGTATCTGTTTACTTTCATAAAAAAATCAAATTTAAACCTTGGTGTGTTAAGGTTGATGATCGGGGTAGATTTGTGTTGCTCCATGGTTCTCTGGAAGGTGTAAACACAATATTTGCATTCCTGTATATAGCACCCCCTTTCTGGATGGATGTCCTATTCACAGACGCTGAATTTATTAAAGACAAATCCTTTACTCAGTTATATGTGGGTGGTGACTTCAACTGTATTATGGACCCCTTGTTGGATAGACATAGCTCAGGTAAACCTCGTGACTATGGCCGGTCCCCTTTTCGGAACTTTTGTGAAGAAATGGGGTGGTGGGAGGTATGGCGTATCTTGAACCCAGATAAGCGGGAATATTCATGCTTTTGCAGCTCGTATGATGCGGCTTCACGCATAGACTTGTTACTGTGTAATCTTCCAGCTCTGCGGCAGGTTAAAATAATTTTTTATGCTCCTAGATCCATATCTGATCAAAGCCCTCTTGTTATTGAGTTAGGGGAAGATCAGAGGTCAGGTGCTCATAATAGGATGAAAATTAATCCCCATTGGTTGTCGATTATCGACCAAGAACAACATATAGTTAAGGAAATTAATGGGTTTTGGTCTTCCAACAAGGGGTCTGCATCATTATTAGTTGTGTGGGATACTTTTAAGGCTTTTTTGCGGGGAATCCTAATTCAAAATATCAAGAGGTATAAAAGGGGGTTTGCGTCTAGGGAATTGGAGTTGCAGGAGGCAGTACACCAGAGAACCATGGAGCATGCGGAAAGGGCTTCTGTGGAGAGCTGGGACAGCTTAAAAGTCACACAAGAGGACTTCGGGAAGTTTATAAAGGAGAAAGTTCAACCAGATTGTTTTTTTTCTGGGCAAGATAAATTTGTACATGGGGGGGAAACCCAATAAATTGCTGGCCAGAATTTTGACAAATAGGGCCGACAACCAGGCATCAGTTGTTGGTAGAGATGGGAGTTTGGTGGTGGATGAGTCAGGTAATGCTAAAGAATTTAGAGTTTTTTTTCAGAGTTTTGTTCCGAGTCCTCAGAGTGGGATGAGCAGATTGCCGGCCGGCTTGCAGAGGTGGAGCTGCCTGTGGTGGCGGAGGAGGACAGGGATTGCTTGGAGGGGGAGATCACACTGTCAGATTTAGAGGAAGCTCTAGCATCTATATCAGGAAATACCTCACCTGGTCCAGATGGGTTACCTTTCCAGATATATAGGAAATATTCCGCCGTAATCCTGCCCACACTTGCCGAGGTATTAAATGAATCCTTTAAAGGGGGGGTGTTATCTCAGTCTATGAGAGAAGCCCATATAATTTTGCTGGGGAAAAAGGGGAAGGATCTGAAATTAGTCGAATCATACTGCCCCATCTCGCTCCTTAACACTGACGTCAAGCTTTTTGCAAAAGTGCTGGCAAAGAAAATGAATAGTTATTCCCCAGCTGATAGGTGAGGAGCAGGGGGGTTTCATGCCCAATAAGAAAGTGCGAGATAACACAATTAAGCTCCATTCGGCTACCTTGGAGCGTGGGGAGGGGTCCCACTCCATCCTGTCGTTGGACGCAGCTAAGGCCTTCAACAGGGTGGAGTGGGGGTACCTCTGGGAGGTCCTAGCTAAGTTTGGCTTTGGGCCGGTATTTCTGGGGCAGATTAAAACACTATATCATGATCTTATAGCCCGTTTATTAATTAATAGTAACCCTTCAGAACCCTTTGCGCTCGGCCGAGGAACTCGGCAAGGCTGTCCACTCTCCCCTTTTTTATTTTCACTGTATATAGAACCGTTGGCACAGTGGGTCAGGACACGGTTGGACTATGAGGGGTTCGGTATAGAAGGTAATAAGAACAAACTCCTGTTGTATGCCGATGACATTCTATTGTTGGTTAAGGACCCTGATAGTAAATTTTCGTGTATTGTAGATGAACTGAGTGAGTATATTATCCCGTCTGGGTTATCCATCAACTGGGATAAGTCTTCCTTACTAAATTTGGGATCCTCCTCCTCCACGGTCGCGGGTAAGTTTAGGGTTTTAGGGCCCATGGAGCCTCTGGAATATATTGGTATCAAGGTAGGGCCCAACGTTAGTGACTTTTGTGAGTTGAATATTAAGCCATTTGCTAAAAACCTGGAAAAGAGAATTAATGTGTGGAAAAGGCTACCAGTTTCGATGGCAGATAGACTTGCCATTGTAAAGATGGTCGTCCTTCCCCAGCTACTCTTCTTTTTTGGAGCTTCCCCTGTATGGATGAGTGATAGGTGGATTAGGAAGATTGAGATCCTACTGGGGAACCTCATCTGGGGGAGGAAATGGGTGAGACTTAAATACAGAGCTTTCAGTGGCCCTAAAAGGGTAGGTGGCTTTTTCATGCCCGATCTTGGATTATATTTTATTTCTTCACATTTAAGTAAGTTATCAGGATGGAAAAGTATTTCCACTCTTCTGCACAAGGTTGGGATTAGTAATTATGACAATGTATTTGAATTGCTTGAAGCTTGTTAGTGGGGTAACTAACAATTCACTATGTAATCTATACGATAAAGTATGGTCCTACACTAAGCAAAGATGTGGTGTAGTGGGTAGTATGAGTTGTTCTCCATTATGGAACAATTTCCACTTGTTGGAATTTATGAAGATTCACAACTGGAAGTTTTGGCAAGTAAAAGGGATTAAGTTGGTATCGCAGCTTTTTCAGAGCGGCAAGCTCATGACTTTCCAAGAGGTTAAGGAATGTTATGGGCTAGAAGATAAGCACAGTTTTTTTTTCTACAACTAGAGAACGCGTGTAAAGCATCAGATGGTGCAAGTTATTTCGTGATTAATGAGCACAGAATATTTTCAGTGATACAGGGCATGGGAAAGGCAAGAAGAGGCCTCTCTTTGATCTACAAAATTTTGGCTAATGAAATTAAGTACGTCGCACTAGATAGTAAGAAGGTAAAGTGGGAAGAGAAAGTTAGTAATCTCGGGGAGGAGGCATGGCAGAATATATGTGCAAACTTTGATAACGTTTCCATGAATGAAGCTCACAAGCTGGTTCAATTTAGAATTCTTCACCTTAACTATTATTCACCTTTAATTTTGTTTAAGATGGGGATAAGAGAGTCGGCGAACTGCCCCAGATGTGGTTGCGATGACGCAGACTTTTTTCACATAATCTGGGAATGTAGGAAAGTCCAGGGTTTCTGGAAAGCCGTTTTTGATACTCTGAATTGTATAACCAAGCAGAACATCCCAAGGTTAACGGTAATTGGGATTTTGGGCGGGTCCTGGGATATACCAAAGAACAGAGCGTTGTATACCAAATGTCTATTCTGTGCCAGGTTGCTTATTATGAGGGGGTGGCTGTCACAGCAATCCCCAGTGTTGGAAGCCTGGAAGAATTTAGTTTCCCAGACTAAGCAGTATGAACTTCTGAGGTATAAAAGTAAAAAGGAGGGAATTCGCAAGCACCTTTTTATTTGGAAGGATTGGGTGTAAATGATCTGCCTAAAATAATTTGTTACCCTGGATGTGTGTATTTTTGTCTTCCTTTTTGTGTTTTATTTATTTATTTATTTATTTATTTATTTATTTATTTATTTTCCTCTCACATCTGTCGCTCCGGAGGTGGGGAGGAGGGGAATGTTTATTGACATATGTTGGCAGCAGCAGAGGAGGGAAACCTCTTATGTGTTTATGTCTCGCACAAGAGTATGAGATTCTTAGCGGTGTATCACCCTTTGATGTGATGCTCCGCTCTGCCGCTGGATGTTTAGTACCGTTTATTTGTGTGGAATGTACTGAATTGTTTGTCACACAGTTGTCCTTGTTGTTGAGGACCACTGCCTTTCCAACTTTTTTCTTTGTTAATGGAAAAACTAAAATAATAAAGAGTTTAAAAAAAAAAAGATATATAAAAAAAAAACTTAAAAAAAACCTTTCAAATGGTATTTATTTTTAAATGTCATATTATATTGGGTATACCATACCATGATTTGCTACGTTTGCTTATTGGCTTGTACATTTCATAGAACTAGGGCCCAGTTCTACAAATTTTTCCAAGACCTATTAAGTGTATGTGCACACTACAGAATCCCGGCAGATCACCTGCCACGATTTCCGCAACTCTTCGGGCGGAATCTGGCAAACTATAGAATGAAGCCTATGGGACCAGCTGTGATGTGTGCGTCAGCCAGCGTCCGCAAGCAGGGGTGAGCTGCCAAATCTGCAGCGGGTGATCCACCAGGATTCCTTAACCCCTTAGGGACCAAGCCTATTTGGGCCTTAATGACCAGGCTCATTTTTCAAAATCTGACCTGTCTCACTTTATGTGCTCAGTGATGCTCTAACATATACTAGCGATTCGTCACATATGGTAATTTATGTTAGTGGCAAAATTTGGTCACTGTCTTGTGTGTTTTTTGTGTAAAACATCAAAATATCACGAAAATTTGGAAAAATTTTCATTTTAGGAACTTTGAAACTCTTTGCTTTTAAAAAAGAAAGTCGTATCATATATATTAGTTACTAAGTCACATTATCAATATGTTATCTTTATTCTTGCTTCATTTGTGTTAGGGTGTTACGGGGCTTAGAAATGTATCAGCAAATTATCAAATTTTCATGAAATTTCCAAAACTGTTTTTTTTTTTTTAGGGACCAGTTCTTTTTTTTAAGTTCATTTATGAGGCTTGCATACTGGAAACCCCATTTTGGAAACTAGATACCTTAAAGAATTCATCTAGGGGTAAAATGAGCATTTTGACCCTACAGGGGCTGGAGGAAAGTATTCACCATTAGGCTAGGTTCACACTATGTAACTGTGCGGCTGTATTTTTTATGCGACTGTAAATGAAACTCCGGCCGTGGGAAAAAATACACATGCGGCTTAAAACATACGGTCATTTACTTTGAAATCTGGTTCAACTAAAAATAACAAATAAAATCTTAAGAAAGTGATGCAAACACCTCTGGATGCATCTGGGAAAGCAGGGAACACAGTTTACATGAATTGCTATTACCGGGGTTTGCGATCCTCTGCAGTATGCCGATGTCTCTCATGGTTAATCTATTAAAATAATAAAACACATTTTCGTTGTAATAAAGTGCCTTTCGTTGTTCAATAATTAAATTTAAACTAATCCATCATTTTGCAATTAAATATACTGTTAAAATAAATAGATATATAAATAAATGAATTTATTTAAACGAAAATGTGTTTTATTAATTAAATATTAATTAGTACAGGAAGCTCCATAAGCCGTTAATTCATATGCCGGCAATAGAGCTTTCTGTACTAATCATCACTTTACTTTAATGAAAACATCAAATGTTTCTTCTAATTATGTTATCACAATAGCATTATTAGAAGAAACATTTAGAATTATATGTGCGCTCAGCTGATTGGCTGATCGGTTCAGCGCACATATAATGAGCCGGTCCGCAGTACAGTGACTTCATTGTGCTGCGGACCAGCGAAGAGGACACATCGGGGTGAGTATACAGCTCTCCCCACCCCCTCCCCAGCACTGCACCCCTCCCAGCAAGGAAGGGGGGGGGTCAGTTAACCCCTTCCTTGCTGGGACGGGTGCAGTCTGACACCAGTCTGGCCCCCAAGGGGTTAAGGGGGATGCAATACATCCTCCCTTAACCCCTTGGGGGCCAGACTGTAAGCAGCGATCTGTAAAGATGCTGCATACTGTAAGGAGCACAACACCGCTCACAATGATGGGTGTTGTGCTCCTGTTTGTGTGTTTTTGTGTGTGTTTCCTCCTTTTTGTTTTTCAGATATCGGTATCCTGGGGATTACGTCGGATTCTGTGGACTACGTCGATGACCAGCGTTTTTTTAATGTTTTTTTTTATAAAATGGTCAATGAGGGGTGTGGGGGTGTTTTTATTTGAATAAATTTTTTTTTTTAACTTGTGTCTTGTCTTTATTTCTTTACTTTATAGACTTAGTAGTGGAAGCCGTCTAATAGACGGAATCCATTACTAAGTTGGGGCCTAGTGTTAGCCGGTATAAAATGGCTAACACTAACCCCCTATTATTACCCCAGTACCCAATGCCACCAGGGGTACTGGGAAGAGCCGGGTGCCAGTGGTCCCGGAGCGTCAAAATTGGCGCTCCTGGACCGGGCGGCAGCAGGCTGGTAAGATTTAGGCTGGGGAGGGCCTAAACCAATGGCTCTTCCCACTCTGGTGTTACCAGGCTGCTGTTGTTTGGTTTTTAACCCGGCTGGTTATAAAAATAGGGGGGACCCTATGCGTTTTTTTTTTTAAATAAATAAATAATTAAAAAAAAAACACATAGGGTCCCCCCTATTTTTATAACCAGCCGGGTTAAAAACCAAACGACAGCAGCCTGGTAACACCAGAGTGGGAAGAGCCATTGGTTTAGGCCCTCCCCAGCCTAAATCTTACCAGCCAGCTGCCGCCCAGTCCAGGAGCGCCAATTTTGACACTCCGGGACCACTGGCACCCGGCTCTTCCCAGTACCCCTGGTGGCATTGGGTACTGGGGTAATAATAGGGGGTTAGTGTTAGCCATTTTATACCGGCTAACACTAGGCCCCAACTTAGTAATGGATTCCGTCTATTAGACGGCTTCCACTACTAAGTCTATAAAGTAAAGAAATAAAGACAAGACACAAGTTAAAAAATTTTTTATTCAAATAAAAACACCCCCACACCCCTCATTGACCATTTTATAAAAAAAAAACATTAAAAAAACGCTGGTCATCGACGTAGTCCACGGAATCCGACATAATCCCCAGGATACCGATATCTGAAAAACAAAAAGGGAGAAACACACAAAAAACACACAAACAGGAGCACAACACCCATCATTGTGAGTGGTGTTGTGCTCCTTACAGTATGCAGCATCTTTACAGATCGCTGCTTACAGTCTGGCCCCCAAGGGGTTAAGGGAGGATGTATTGCATCCCTCTTAACCCCTTGGGGGCCAGACTGATGTCAGACTGCACCCATCCCAGCAATGAAGGGGTTAACTGACCCCCCCTTCCTTGCTGGGAGGGGTACAGTGCTGGGGAGGGGGTGGGGAGAGCTGTATACTCACCCCGATGTGTCCTCTTCGCTGGTCCGCAGCACAATGAAGTCACTGTGCTGCGGACCCGCTAATTATACGTGCACTGAGCCGATCAGCCAATCAGCTGAGCGCACATATAATTCTAAATGTTTCTTCTAATAATGCTATTGTGATAACATAATTAGAAGAAACATTTGATGTTTTCATTAAAGTAAAGTGATGATTAGTACAGAAAGCTCTATTGCCGGCATATGAATTAACGGCTTATGAAGCTTCCTGTACTAATTAATATTTAATTAATAAAACACATTTTCGTTGAAATAAATTCAGTTTCGTTGGTCAATTATTTAATTCTAACGAATCCATCATTGTGCAATTAAATATACTGTCAAAAAATAAATATATATATAAATATACATTTATTTATATATCTATTTATTTTAACAGTATATTTAATTGCAAAATGATGGATTTGTTAGAATTAAATTATTGACCAACGAAAGGGACTTTATTACAAAGAGAATGTGTTTTATTAATTTAATATATTAACTATTAGAGGCATCGGCATTCGGCATCATTGCCGGCTATTTTTGAAGTACTTCGTACGGACCGCCTGTCAATCCTCGGCCGCATGTCCAGCCGCAAACAATGGTCTTGTTCATTTTTTACGGGTCCGTTTACGATCGGGCCGTAGATTTATACATAGTGTGCACTGTGCAGCCGTATATCCTATACTTTCCAGCGTACGCATGAACCACCAAAAATACCGCCGCACAATTACAGCCGCAAATACAGCCGCACAGTTACATAGTCTGAACCTGGCCTCAGGCCGTAAAAAAATGGAAAATATAAATTTTCCAATAATATATTTGTTAAGATTAAAGTATCTCTTTTTCATAATAAACATGAGAGAAATTGCACCCCAAATTTTGTAACGCATGTTTTGCTGAGTAGAACGGTATCTCATATGTGGGCATAAACCACTGTATGGGCACACAGCAGGCCTCAGAAGGGAAGGAGTGCCAATTAGCATTTCCAGTTCAGATTTTGCTGAAGAAGTTTCTGAGCACCAGGTGCACTTGTAGTGCCACTGTAATGCCTGCAGAATATAACCCCCCAAAAGTCACCCTCTTTTGGAAAGTACACCCCTCACAGAATTCAACTTGGGGTGTTGTGACCATTTTGTCCCCACAGGCATCAGAGGAAAGTATTCAAAATAAGACAGTAAAAATGAAAAAAAAAAAAAAAAAAAAAGAGAGAGAGAATTTTTCCAATAATATGTTTGTTTAGTTTGAAATTTCTCAATTTCACGAGGAACAGGGGAGAACACATACCACAATATATGTAACGCAGGTTCTCCTGAGTAGAACGGTACCCCATATGTGGGCATAAACCACTGTATGGGCCCACAACAGGCCTCAGAAGGAAGGGAGTGCCAATTAGCATTTTCAGTGCAGATTTTTCTGCAGAAGTTTCTGAGCGCCAGGTGCGTTTGCAGTGCCCCTGTAATGTCTGCAGCATAACCCCCCCCACAAAAAAAAGTCACCCCATTTTGGAAAGTTCACCCCTCAAAAAATTCATCTTGGGATCTTGGGGTGTGGTGAACATTTTGACCCCACAGGTATTAGAGGACAGTATTCAAAATTAGACAGTAAAAATGAAAAAAAAAAAACAATTTGTTAGTTTAGTTTGGAATTTATGAATTTCATGAGGAACAGGGGAGAAAATGCACCCCAATATATGTAAAGGAGGTTCTCAAGAGTACAATGGTACCCCATACGTGGGCATAAACCACTTTGTGGGCACACAGCCGGGTTCAGAAGAGGAGTGTCATTTTAGTAACAGGCAATATGTGGGTGTTTACTGGCTATCTGGGGTAGTAATGGACAATCTCTGGGTGTTTACTGGCTATCTGGGGTGGCGACAGGCAATCTTGTGTGGTTGTGGGCAATCTGGGGTGGTTACGGGCAATTTGGGGTGGTTATGGGCAATCTGGGTGGTTATGGGCAATCTGGGGGTGTTTACTGGCGATATGGGGTGGTTACGGGCAATCTTGGGATGTTAACTGGCTCTCTGGGGTGGCAGCGGGCAATCTGGGGGTGTTCAATGCAACCTGGGGTGGTGACGGGTAATCTGAGGTGGTTACAGGTAATCCGGGGCACTTGACTTTGGTGACAGGGGTAAAAAAGTGTTGGCACCATTTGGAACAAGCGATCAGAGGTATATAGTATATACCGCTGATCGCTTGTACTGGGACCACACCGGGTGGTCCCCGATCATTGCCACCTCCAGTGGTGTAGAGAATGGAGCTTTGATTATTTTTAGGAATTCATCACTGTGAACAGAGTCTGTTCACAGTGATGGTGGCGGCCATTTTGGATCAGATGGCTGCCCAGAGAGGGGAGGTTCAGTGACTAGGTTAATTCTGGGGACGCGGGGGGACATGTTTTCATCTCCTGTCACCGTGGATTCACGTTGAGAAGAGATGAAAGCGTTCAGCTGCGCTGGCAATGCCCGTTACCGGTGGCCGTCGTTATACTGTTAATAACGGCGATCGCTGGTGAGGGGACTGGCCGGGACTGACCCCACATTCTTCCCCAACCCCTCAGCTACCTCCGATAGCTGAGAGGAGGGGGCTGCGGGCCTTACCGGCGCTGCTGCACTATTCTGCACCATCGCCATAAAGAGCTGATGGCAGCAGAATAGAGTTCGGTACGCATGAAGCTACCCTAAATGTACATAGCTGTTATATGAATTCAACCTAGAATGCACTGAACTTTTACATCTTCTGTGTCTAAACTAAAAGCAAAGTTACCCGACATGGTAGATAAGGATTAGATTTGGTCAAGAATGCTAACAGGAATTTGTCTACAGTATATAGATGAATGTTATGCCTTAGAAAGCTGAAGATCAAGCTTTGTGCTCTTATTATTTCCCATTGTACAGCAATGCAGCTGTACTACTAGATCACATGTATTATTTCTCCTTTACCTTAGAAGTATTTGTAAGTATGCAGTAACATCATAAGTCATTATCCTTTCATCTTAACTCTCTAAGTTTTGTATTGCTGCCTCTCCAATGTCACTTTCTTTCACAAGACAGGGATTGGGATGATTGAGAACGCCTATTCCGATTTGTCAAAAATCTCTATTATCATAAATTATTAGTGAGGTAGGAACAACATTTCTTAAAGTAGTAAGTTCCTTTCTTAACAGATTATAGTAATATTATTAATATTGATATTAAAGAATGTCTTCTGTACATTTGGGAAAGTTGAGTTGCCCATTGCAGACTTAATATAAAATACTTATTCATACAAACATAAAGATTAATAATAATAATAATAATAATAATAATAATAATAATAATAATAATAATAATCACCACACACCAAGAAGGAGTTGTTGGAATCAAATTTAATCTTTATGTGTAAATGAAACAATGATATGTTAAAGTGATTACAATATTAGGGTTCACATTATGTAAATGTGGAGGAATTCTACGGTGGATCTCTATGGTTTGTCTAAGGGAGTGCTCGCGCGCGTCACGCCCTCTAATAGACAAACTATAGGACACAGAGGTAGGTTCAATTCCATGGCAGATCTCTCCGCCACATTTACTCAGTGTGAACATACCCTTAGAGTGTAAGGTAAGGTTTATTGGGGAAAAACTGTACGATTGAAAGGAAGCTCTATTGTATGCAAATCAGGTGTCTGCAAATCAGTGCTAACTAGTCACATGGGCAGCGTCTCTCTCTCCCTCAACTAGTCACAATTTCTGGGCTGTACTCATTCCCCTCCTCACTGTAACCCTGTCTCTGAAAGGTGTAGTAGGTTCCTGGGCTTGGAATCATTCCCAAAGAAGCTGTATTACATCAAGGTTGGGAGTGACTACAGCCAGAGAGCCGTAACTAATCGAGACACCGAGACACCGCCTACATGACTAGTTGCTGCTGATTGTATACAGCGAGGAAAGTAATAAAACTACATTTTCAAGGAGAAGGAGGAAGTTAATATGGTAGGTAACGCTTGTAGCATTCTTCCGAATATCATTATTGTAACTCAGAACCCTAAATCCTCATTATTGGTTCGCTTTAAATATGTTCAGCATAGAAAAGGTGTTTCCAGAGTGTTGGTCCAGTGGAAGTGGGGATCATTGGAGACCCTGTGAGCATCAAAATGGCAGCTAAAGCAAATAGGCGACATGATAATATAATTTTGTTTCAACCAAGTCTGACACCTTTTCAGAAAATAATAATCATAAAAATCCTATAAATTGTGTGGTAAGGGTAAAATATTATTAATGCATTGAAGATAATAAAGAAAATAGAAATATTACAAAGTTACAAGTTGTAAAAGATAGATTCTGCCAGCGGGCTGATATCTATTTTTGTAAAGAATGTTTTAATTATTAAAAGATCAAAGTATTCCTATTTCCGAGCTATACACCGCTCCATTCTCCTTGCCCAGTCACCTTTTTTTTCCCAATCTCCGTCCCCAATATAGAGTTTCGAGGACTAGTAATAGTTTTGCTTCACTGTTTGTCATTGCTAAATAGCACTGTCTCCAGCACAATGAATGTCATTTTTCAAGTGACATAGCACACACATCCAGTGCAGAGCAATGCTCTAAGATTCTGGATGTATGATGACATTGCAAAAAATATATATCAGTATTTTTATCTCTGACATAGAGATTGATGTCCAGCACTGAGAGTAACATATCACTTTACCAACATTCTTAAGTATAAACATAAGATCTCAGACTGTGTGTTGCACAAATGTATTGTTCTGATTTTATTGAGGAAAAAAATCCCCTTTTCTTCTACAAGTAATACAGGCTTAAATAAGGAAAATATTTTTGTAGCTGAGTTTATCCGTGTAGCAGAACTGAGTTTATAATGGGTCTGCCTCGTGGAAAACCACAATTAACCCCTTAAAGGCATGGTCTATTTTGTTTTCTTTTTTTTTCACTGACTTTACAAGAAACTACATGAAAACGTGTTTTGTGGGGAAAATTGTAATTTTGTCATTTTAAATGCTTCCATTTTAGACAACAGAATACAACTTTATATTTACACATTTTAACTAGGGATGGTCCGAACCTGCCGAACGCTTGGCAGCAGATTCCCGCTGTCTGCCCGCTTCGTGGAGCAAGCGGATACAGCGGGAGTAACGCCTGGAAAACTGGGATACAGCCTGTGGCTGTGGCTGTATCCCAGTTTTCCAGGCGGTCCTCTGGATCTGGATCCAGTGGGAATCATTACCGAGGGTTCAGGTTCGCACGAACCCGAACCGAACTCGGTTCGGACCATCCCTAATTTTAACACTTGTTGGTGGGAATCGATTTTTCTTAGAACATAAATAATGTATTACTTTTATTCCGTAGTTCAGTACAATTATGATTATATCAAATTTATGTAGTTAATCAGTGAAGCGAATCTGGAAAATCAAGATCTGCTGCGAATCGCCCTGTCAATTTAAGGAAATTTTTATTTTTAAATGGTGGCTGCACATGCTGTCTGGAGGGTCACTGGGCAAGATGCATAATCCCTAGCACCTGTCCAATCAGCTGCAGGCCCCTCTGTGATGTCAGCACCTCACTCTCTATATAAGGTGGTTAAAGGAGGTGGCCAGTCGGCTGTGTATGGAGGAGAGAGCAGGCAGTTACAGCAGAGCAGGGAGAGACTAACAGAGTGATATAGGGACAGAGAGGAAAGAAATGGCGATAATTGGACAACTGGCTGATTGACATTTTTTAAATTTTGATTTTCTTTTACAAGAACATGCTTTAACAAATTTGCCCTTTTGTTATAGTCCCAGTTCTGTAGCTACTATAGTTTTGGCTGTTTTTAATTAAATTCATTAAGATGCGATTCGTGAATTTTAAGTTTGAGAAACTCGCAAAATGAATTTTTAGTTGCTTTGCTCTTTGCTCTTGTTACTACCACAGAATTTGTAGCCTGGTTCCCTAGATAGTGTTCAGAACAGAAGCATTGAAGTATAATGGCAGAATGGGAGCTCCCTGAACCACCATTAACTCATAGGCTGCAGACACAGCCTGTGGTTTATTAGACATGATGACACAATGGTGGAGCCTAGAAGTTATGGGCTGCTAGAAGACAAGGACTGGCATTATGCAGTCACATGAGAAGAAGACGTGATTGGCAGATTGCTGTATGGGCTTCCTAGCAGTACAAAATCTGCACTTGCCTCAAGTATCAACCCTAATGCTTGGTGTTAAGGGTTAGAATTAGGGTTACTTTCTGAATACCTAACAAGCCGACCCTTACCCTTACCCCCAACCCAAACCTTAACCCCTCTTTCATTTATAACCTTGATGGTTAGGATTGATGCTCAGGTAGATGCTAATTTAGTGTCCTTAGTGGGACATAACTCTAACCATAATCCCTAACCTTAATACCAAGCGTTAGGGTTGGTGCTGAGACAGGTTCTGATTTTGTGCTGCTAGGATGATGCTTTCATGACCACAGACAATTATAAAATCTTTAGAGAAACTACAAAGGCCAGACGTCTACTTCTGACTAGAATATTCAAGTCCACCCTTTTATGGACTAGCAGGGATTACTCTCATTGGTGGAGAGACATAATAAATGATAAGAGATTGTTTTAATTGAGAAAGTAGTGTTACTTTCCACAGGCAGGAAATGTTTAACCCTTACCCTGATAAAACCCTTTAGTGTAAATTGTTAAACAGCGTGGCAAGTAAATTGCATAACAACATTAGAAATTAAGCAGCTGAGAACCTGTAGTTCATGGAATGCCACTGACAGCAACACTCCACTCAACCGCAGCAGAACCTATCACCTCCACACACACTGACTTACCTGGCCCATTGCAGAATTCCTTCCTTCTCCCAGCTCCCTGGTGCAGGAGTGGCATCACTTGTACAACAAAGATATGTGAGAATGATGGAACGCCAGGGGATTGCAACAATCCAGATGAGTATTGGGGGATGGATACCGTTGTTTCACCACTTACAGCAACCCTCTAGTCAATGGGGGGGGGGTCATGCAGGACTCAAGGGGCCCCATACAGTTTTTTGCTAAGGAACCTCATGAATCCTAGCTATCCCGCTTATGAGGCAGTTTCCATGTCTTTGAAAACCCTGGCACTGGTTGGCCTGATGCATTTTGCCACTAAGATACATGTTGTTTCATTTGTTTTACTTGTTACTCAGAAATTTTTTAAAAAAATCATTATTTTGGGGGTTGGAACCATTTGTCTACATTTCAATGATTCTTTATGGGAAAATTTGCATTGGTTTCAGAGTGATTTGGATTACAAGCGTGGTCTTTGAACGAATTGTGCTCTTAATCCAAAGCACCACTGTATTAGGAAATAATAGCAGTGAACTGCCCCTTGTGCTTCCCATACTTTCATCCCCCAACAGTAGGTATAGGCTATGTTCCCACTAGGGGAATGGGCCATTATTTAACGTCAAAATGGTGACCCTCTATTGATGATAATAGTCGCAAATCATGATTATTATGAATAGGTGGCCGTCTTTTTTAAAGTAAAAATACAAAAATCTAGAAGCTCTAATAGATGTGCTTCTGTAATAGATGTGTTTATGGTAAGGGTATGCTCCCAATATAGAATATGTGGCAGAATTATACTGCCATCCACCCAAAGAATTGACATGTCAATTCTTGGGGCGGATGGCCTATTTTATTTAAGCATGTCATTGAGTCTATGGGAAAGGCGGAACCTCAAGAAGAGTCTGCTGCATGGTCTCCGCTTAAAATTCTGCAGCATATTTCATAGTGGGAACATACCTTAATGCATAATTAGCATATTAACTAGTCTAATTTTATTCACTTTTATTTACTCGGTGATGGACAGTAGAGCAGAACAGAGAATGCAATGTAGAGAATGCAGCTTTGAGATCTGCGGATCTTCCCTTTCCCATTCAGTAATCAGTTATTATTCCTGGGAAGATGCAGTTCATCAATCTACTCTGTAGCAGCTGCTGTAAACGAAATGCAGCATTAAATGTCAGCCATTTAAATGAATGAGGTACCATGTACCAAAATACATGGATCTACCAGAGTCATTTTGTTAGCTGCTATTTTCTCTCATGGAGATCAAGTGACTCACAGCCAAAGTAGAGTGACTTGCTAGCTTTCCCCTCGGCACCCAGCCACAACGTTGGCATATGTTTTTTAACCAGCATTCCACTTATTAACTCCTCACCTAGTCAAGCTGAGCTATACTTTAAACAGTAAGTTATGAAAATGTCAGAAATATAATAGACTGTGATGAACACAGTGTACTTTTACAATGTACAAATAGAAGTATTATAGATGTATTTAGTATTTAATATTAAGTGTTATGGCAGGCAAGCACCAAAGAATGGGCATAATAATAGGGGGTGCCAAAGTAGTGGAGGAATTGTGGGCCACCTTCCTCGGAAGAAGAGACCAATTTTACAACAGAGGACCCAAATGGTGCACCAAACACCTTTGGTAAAACTTGGTGTAAGTAAAATACAAAGTACAAATGAATAAAACAAAAGAATCAGCTTTTCAGTGTAAGACAATATTAACTTAAAATGTTATGAAGAAAATAACCAGAGAGAATATGGCTCACACCTCTGAACTAGAAATTATTTTAAATTCAAGGAAATCTCTATCCTAAGTATCTATTAAATTATATCTTACACTGCAGTAATATTTCTCTATCATTTATTTGCCCATTTTGAAAATTCCTTTATTAAGGCACTCGTAAAAAGCCCCAGCTTCTATTTCCTGATGATATACAGCTGTCAGTGAAGTTTGTAATTACATAAAACAACACCAAAACAACACAAGTTGTTTGAGATGTAACTCAAGTAATATTTCTTAATAACCCCGAAACTCATTGGAAAAATAGAAAAAGGAAATCTTGTTAGGTATTCAGAGCAAGATTAGAGAAGGCATTTCAAAGGACATACTTGTAGATATTTATCTAATATATCCTGCGGATAATCATATAAAAATACACATAAGACCAAGGCTAAGCTGATTATGTTTCTGTAATGGATGTGTAATTTTCTTTTGTTCCAACTACAGAAATGCTTAGTGATTTTATTTTTTTTTCCTTGCCAAAAATATATGATTATCATAAAGGCCGATATTACAAGTTGGAAAAGTTGCATTAAACTTTTATCCTTTTTTGTTTTGCGTTCTTGATAGGATTTGAGATTGATAGTGGTGCTGTCTCCCAGAAGGCTGTTAAGTTGAATTGTTTGCATTCTGGATATTGAATGTCCAGGGTTAGCTACATTTACTGATGTTATCTGGCATTTTATGACATCATATCAAAATACACACTTAAATGTAAACATATAAAGTATATATATATATATATATATATATATATATATATATATATATATACTTTATATGTTTACATTTAAGTGTGTATTTTGATTTGATGTCATAAAATGCCAGATAACATCAGTAAATGTAGCTAACCCTGGACATTCAATATCCAGAATGAAGGATACCAAGAAGTTGGGAGGCTTTTGGAACATTGCACAGAGGTGTCACTGAGAAGCCAGCGAGGTGGGAAATAAGCAGTCCTGGAAGAGTCTTTGCATTCAATAAAAGAATACCTACCTGTTTCTCTGCTTATAGATTTGGTACTCTTTAGAGGTGCCATTGATTTTGATGGCATTATCATGGGCAACTCTCCTTACACCATTGTAATCAAAGCTAAATGCCCCTTACCTTTAGAGTAAATTCACACGTGTGGATCGGCCGGGAGTCTCATGCACGAAATCCGCAGCGAATCCACAGCTAATCTTCAATACACTTATTATTATTATTATTATTATTAATACGTGTATTGCGGATTAGCTGCAGATTTCGTGCGTGAGACTCCCGGCGGATTTACCCGTGTGAATTTAACCTTAGTTGTACTTAATTTCGTAGAACTTTTACTAAACATTTTGAACAGTGTGCGTAACATTAATAAAATTACAAGCAAGGTAAAGGGTACATATTAAACCAAGATAAATGGGTAAAACCATCTAAAGTAATGTAACCAAAAATTTAGGATTTGTTAAGTTGAATATTTTTGCACATAAATTCATTTAGCAAGTGGGCTTCTTTCTCCTGATAACAATTATGCTGCTCTTTCTCTAGCATTGTTGACACATTGATGTCTGGGTTACTGATCTACATTCTGCTCCAAAAGAAGTGGTCTGGCTAGTGTGTATACGTAGTGATAGTAAACATATTTTTATTAGTGATGAGCGAACATGCTCGTTCGAGCTTGGTATTCGTTTAAGTATTAGGGTACTCGTTACTTAGATGAGCATCATGCGATAATCGAGAAAATCTCATCACCCATTTCCTGCAAGTTTGGGTGCTATTTCTCAGCCAATAAACATGCAGGAGACTTTTTGGTACATCCTGCGATGACCCATACACTGCGACCCATACACGTCGATAATAGCGATTGGTTGGCCAAATCAGATACTAACAGATGTCCATAAAATTGTAATTCCCAGGGGTAAGGGTGGAGGATTAGGGTGTGGGCGTGGGGTTCCAAGCGATGCAGTTGGCAGAGGCTATGGTTCAGGGCAGGGTGACAAAGCAGCACCCATTGAGGAGGGAGCAGTGGCACACCGCAGACGTTCACTCCCTAGCTTCTTCGCCCAACTTACGGGGTGACATGGTAGACAGATATTGAAACCACAGCAGTGTGAACAGGTGATCACGTGGATAACGGATAATGTGTCCAATAACTTATCCACCACCCAGTCTTCCACGCAGTCCCCCCACGCTACCCAAGGGAGTGGAAACCTTGCTCCAGCAGCTCAGCCCCCTTCCCCACAGCCTGGCCCCTCCAGGGAAAGAAGGGATTTAGATCCATCACCACCACCACCAAGCTCCCAGGAACTCTTTTCTGGACCCTTACCTGAGTCTGAGCAACTGGAGCAGTCAATCTGTCCCACAGTCAGTGGGTGATGAGAGTGGGGACTTGCAAGCGGGGTTGGAAGAGATATCTGATGATGACAATGAGACCCGGTTGTCAGACAGTGAGACTTTTTTCATGGGTGTAACTCAAAGTGGGGAGCAGAGTGAGGAATTGGAGGAAGAGCTGGTGGATGAGGACAAGGTGACTGACCCGAGCTGGGTGGATAAGCCTGGTGAAGACAGTGGTTCTTAGGGGGAGGCAAGTTCATCCGCAGGACCAGTTGGAAGAGGAATAGAGGTGTGCAGAGGGAGAAGCAGGGGCAGAGCGAGTAGATCAGCAACTGTTTCATGGAGTCAAATTCCCGTGGCCAGGCCGAGATGTTCCCAAGTCTGGAGGTTTTTTGCGGATGACCGATGGACTGTAGTGTGCAAAGTGTGCCACGCAAGGATCAACCAGGGGAGCCACCACTACCAGCCTAACCACTACCAGCATGCGCAGGCATATGAGTGCTAAACACCCCATTCAGTGGAACCAAGGCCGTTCATTGAGTGCAAGTCACACCCCTGCTCCTTCCCCTGTGTCACGTGCTGGCTCTGTCAGTCTGTCAGTGGCTGTCACTCGGTACTCTGTCCCCAGCCGCCACTTCTTTTCAGGGTGTGCCATCCCAGCCCTACCCTAGCATGTGTCGGATAACATCATCTGTGCCCTGACCAACGCGGTCAGTAGAGATTAGCGAACCGGATGAGGTTCGGGCTTGTATGAAGCTGAGCTATCGGCTTCTAATTCTCACTGTCTGCCCGCTCCGTGGAGAGGGTGGATACAGCCTGAGGACCGCCTGGAAACATGGGATACAGCCTATGGCTATGGCTGTATCCCAGTTTTCCAGACTGTATCCACCCTCTCCACGGAGCGGGCAGACAGCGGGAATCAGAAGCCGATAGTTCAGGTTTATACGAACCCGAACCTCGTCCGGTTCGCTCATCTCTAGCCATCAGGAACAAGTTCCACCTAACCACGGACACGTGGACAAGTGCTGGTGGGCAGGGACACTATATCTCTGTGACAGCACATTGGGTCAACTTGGTGGAGGCTAGGACAGAGTCTGACCCCGGGTCCGCTCATGTGCTGCCCACAACGAGGATTGCGGGGGCCTACCTTGGTCGCGGTCTCTCATGATTTGTATACCTCTTTCTCCTCCTCTTCTTTCTCCTCCTCTCTATTACCCTGCACATTCACATAGCCTCCATTTCCTAGCGCTAGCTGCATCGGCACTGCGGTGGGTAAGCGCCAACAGGCGGTGTTGAAACTGCTGAGCTTAGGCGACAAGAGGCACATGGCCCAGGAACTGTTGCAGGGCATCACAGGGGAGACAGATTTTTGGCTCATGCCACGAAGCCTCAAACCAGGCATGGTTGTGTGTGACAACGGGCAGAACCTGGTGGCGGCTCTGCAATTCGCCAGCCTCACACATGTACCATGCCTAGCCCACGTGTTCAACCTAGTGGTGCAGCAGTTCCTTAAAACCTACCCCAATTTGGCTGACTTGCTCACCAAGGTGCGGCACATCTGTGCTCATTTCCGCAAGTCAACCACCGATGCTGCCACCCTTAGGGCAGTGCATGCAAAGGCGCTTGCAACTGCCGGCTCACCGACTGCCGTGCGACATGCCCCCATGGTGGAATTTCACCTTCCAGATGGTAGCCACGGTTTATCAGCAATTCAGAGCCATTGTGGAATGCCAGATGTCAACCTCGGTAAGACGCGGAAGTCAGGTCAGTTAGCTACCTTAAATCTACAATGAGGAGTGGACGTGGATGTCTGCTATCTGTCAGGTATTGGGCCCCTTTTAAGGAGTCAACACAGATAGTTAGCGGCAATGCTGCCATCATCAGCCTCACTATCCCGCTGCTGTGTCTGCTTCAAACCACCCTGCTCAGCCTTAAGTCTGAGACTTTGCCTTCGTCATAGGAGACGGGGGAAGAACATCCACCGCTAGATAGCCAGACCACCCTGATGTCGAAGTAGAGGATGAGGAGGAGGAAGAGGAGCAGACTGCTGCCATGACTGAAGAGGGTACCCATGCTCAATCCTTAGCGGTTGGGCGTGTATGGCCTGAAGAGGAGGAATTGGTGGAGGAGGAGGAGGAAATTTAGCCTATTGAGGAGAAGGAGTTCTTGTGTGTTTGGACCCTGGCGCGCATGGCTGACTTTATGTTAGGCTGTCTTTCCCGTGACCCTCGGGTTAAACATTTTTTAGACAACACTGATTACTGGGTGTTCACCCTCCTGGACCCTTGTTACAAACAGAACTTTTCCACTCTCATTCCTGCCGAGGAATGCAGTATGAGAATGAATCAATATCAACAGGCCCTGGTGCAGAAGCTGAAAATGTACTTCCCATCTGACACCACTAGTGGACCAGAGGACGTAGTTTTGTGGTCCAAAGAGCGGGGGAGAGGAGGGGTGGAACAGGGAGCTTGCCAAGGGGCAGGGAAACACTCTCCAAGGCCTTTGACAGTTTCATGGCACCCCAGCAAGACTATGTCAACTGTCCCCAGTCTAGAGTAGTCTAGAGTAGGGGGGAGGCCTTCAGAAAGATGGTGAGGGAGTACCTTGCTGACCACACCAACGTCCTTCCCGATCACTCTGCTACATTCAACTACTGGGTTGCAAAACTGGATACCTGGCCCGAACTGGCGCTTTACACCTTGGAGGTGCTCGGCTGCCCTGCCACTTGCGTGTTGTCAGAGCAGGTCTTCAGTGCAGCTGGTGCCATCATCACTGATAAGCGCACCCGCCTGTCAACTGACATCGCTGACAGGCTGACATTTATAAAAAATGAACAAAACCTTGATTTCACCTGAATTTAACTGTCCACCCAGGGAAAGCAGCTCAACATGAAGATTCTTGATATCTTCTCTCTTCCTCCTCCTCCTTCAATTCTCAGCCAACAGCCAATTCTTCTTCCGCTATGCTGTGTGTGGCATAACTTTTGGGAAGCTCATCTGCTACAGCTTCTGCCTGGGTCACTCTGTAATCACCGCCATGCTGTATGTGGCATAATTTTTGGGAGATTCACCTGCTACTGCTTTTACCTTGGTCACTCTGTCATCACCGCCATGCTGTGTGTGGCATAATTTTTGGGAGGCTCACCTGATACTGCTTGTACCTGGGTCACTCTGTCATCACCGCCATGCTGTATTTGGCAAAATTTTTTTGGGAGGCTTACCTGATACTGCTTGTACCTGGGTCACTCTGTCATCACCGCCATGCTGTGTGTGGAATAATTATTGGGAGGCTCACCTGATACTGCTTGTACCTGGGTCACTCTGTCATCACCGCCATGCTGTATTTGGCATAATTTTTGGGAGGCTTACCTGATGCTACTTGTACCTGGGTCACTCTGTCATCACCGCCATGCTGTGTCAGGCAAAGTTTTTGGGTGGTTCATCATATGCTACCTCTGTTTTAATGGTTCCTTGTGTTCTCATGGCCATGCTGTGTCAGGCTGAGTTTTCGGGTGGTTCATGTGCCTACCTCTGTTTTAACCAGGCTGTTGCCCAGAATTTAGCATAATGGTGTTACTAGACAGCCTCAGAGACATCCATACATGCTGCCCCTGCTGTTTCCTGTCCATTTCCGTTGTTCATTTCCATCATTTTCTGAGGTTGACACGTTTTCACACGACCTTCCCTCTACTAAACTTGGGTCCCCTGCAAAAATCATCGAGTTTGCCATTGACTTCAATGGGGTTCTTTACTCGAAACGAGCACTCGAGCATCAGGAGATATTTGTCTCAAGTAACGAGCACCCAAGCATTTTAGTACTCGCTAATCACTAATTTTTATACATTGTACAGTATACATACACCATATTTATCAAAGTGTGTAAAATAGATATTGGTGTGAACTGTACCTAGCAACCAATAACAGCTAAGTTAAAATGAAAGTTGAGCTGTGATCGGTTACTGTGGGCAGTTAACACCAGTGTCTATTTCACAGCCTTTGATAAACCTGGAGTATGCCCCTTTATATCTACGTTATATCTATATATACACCAACCAGACCACTGCTTTTAAAGGAGAGCTGGGATCGGTTACTTAGGAAAGAAGTTGTCAACAATTCTATAGAAAGAGCATCATATCAGAAAAATTAGGCAAGTTTGCTTAATGTGAGGTGTGCACCTCTTAGTCAATCTGGAGGGTGAATGGGGCAGGGACAAATTTAAAGGGATATTTTGGGAAAAATGTACTTTTCCCTTATCCATAGGATAGGGGAAAAGTAGAAGATCACTGAAGCCTGAACCCTCCATTGATTCCGTATTGGACCCCGCCAGCTCTGTTATGAAAAAAGCCCTGGGTTGGCACACGACCTGTGGATTTATTCATTCCTATGGAGAGACGGAAAGAGTACGCTCTTCCGGCGTACTCAGCTCTTTCTGTCTCTGCGTAAGAACAATAGAGCCATTGGTCACATGTCAACCTGGAGCTCAGTTCATAAAAGAGCTGGCAGGGTCCAATAGGGAGATTGCTGGGGGGTTCAGGGGTCGGAATACCCCTTTAAGACCGGCGTATGAGTCCCCTTGTTTGTCCAACCTTGTGTGTCTTGCTCAACGAAGGGTGTGTCTTAGCACAAACTGTGTGGGAGGGACATTTTGCAAACTTGTGTAAAGAAATAGTGAACCAGTTGCCCACAGCAACCAATCATTCATTATTTTCATTTTATTTTTTTTATCAAAGAGGCACTTCTCTTTGCACAAGGTTTATTAAATATCATATTTGTTCTTTGTTTTCAGTGAGTAGGAGGAAACCTGTGAAAAATGTACAAACTTTATTGAGTGCTACCAGGGAGCAGATGCTAACCACTAAGCTACACCATGCCACTATCTATTGTCCTGAATTGGAAAAAACGTGGACTTTGCATTTACATGAGGCAATGTTTTCAAGTTCTCATTCTGGAGTTAAATATTTTATTATGAAATCGACATTGACATCAGCCCCTTAAACTAGATATCACAAACTAGATAAACTGGATATCACATTTGTGTTTGCGTCATATCATTTGTAAATAACATTTGAGATTAGTTTGAATTATGTGACAATTTGGAGGATGACAGCAAATGTAAAAATCTCCACATTTCTATCATAGTCATAAACTCCTTTTAATGAAACACTATTTTTTGCTGGCACCATGGAAATGAAATCTTAGGTGTTCATACCGAAGACACGTCTATAATGTACTGTATCACGTAAGCTGCAAAGACACATGCCATCTACATTTAGCATTGAGGAGATCAACTTTTCTCATTTACAATATTATAACATTGTATGGACCAAAGGATTGGAACTCACATCCTAATCATTGAATGCAAGTGCTTCATATAATACCATTGCCACATGCGTATACAAATGTGTACATCAAGCAACTAACAATGCAGCATTCCTTTACAAACATTTGAATGAGATTGTAAGGAGGGCCCTTACTCCAAATGTTTGGTGTGATGGTTGCATATGTATCTCTGTAATGTCTGATATTGAAGATGAATGTATTGTATGTATTTGGATGGATGTACTCCTAGAATTGTAAAGTGCTACAGAATATGCTGGTGCCATATAAATAATTATCTATCTATCTATCTATCTATCTATCTATCTATCTATCTATCTATCCATCCGATAGACAAATCTGGATTTGGAAAATGCCAGGAGAAATTTATCTGCCTGACCACACTGTTCTAACTGAATGAATAGAGCTGAATTACAACACCACACTTAACCTGTCACAAAATAGAATTCTGTTATATTCCTTTACATAATAGTGTTCCAGATGCAACTGCCACCTATGCACTCAGTATAGTTTTGCCCCTGGCAGTAGTCATTCCACCAAGGTAGATCTTTATAAATAATCATGTATTGTATAAGAATTCAATGTTTCACCTTTCTCCCTATTGGACCCTTAATTCATGCCTCCAAGTATTGCATTATATTTCAATGTAGGTTTTGGAGATTTTTTTGATATTTTAGGAAGTATACTGTCACCATGACAAGAACAAAAAAGTTTGCACAAAAGTTTGGGGGTCTATTGATAGGTCCCTTCCGTCCTTTTCTAGGCTGTAGTTGAGGCCTGTGCTGGCCATGATAACCAAGTAAAGAACCAAGTAAGGACGATAAGAGATTATATTTATAGAAGAAGTTTGGGAGTCATTTGCATACACTATTATTACCCTAAATATTCAGAGTTGTATTACTTGGACTCAGCAAAGTTGTTTGCAATATCCACAGTTTACTTTGCTATCATGTTTCTCCAAAAATAAAATAAGCACTACCTTAAAATGTTATGTTTTTTTTTTATAGTAAGTCTAAAATATACTCCCAAAATAAGCCCTAGTTGCAGTTAGCACACCCAGTGCTAGGTTAAGTGATTTGATGTCAATGGTGCCACAGCCAGAGCCAATTCTAGCTTTTCTGCTGCCTGAGGCAAAAACTGAAATGCCCCCTCCCCTCCCAATTTGGAAATCATGTGTATGTGTACAGGAAATTACAGTGCAAAACAGCACCAGACTCACATACATAAAAATCATATTAGTATTTAATATTACCACCATACATGGAACAGTTATCATCAACCAAACCTGCTGTACAGAAACCAATATAAGTAAAGGTTAAATAATACCACCACACCAGCTACACATATTACCACCAAATAGTGACAATATATTTTTACCATAATGTTACTAAAGATGAGCGAATACAATTCGATCGAGATGGTATTCAATCGAATATTGCAGTATTCGAAAGATTCTAATTCAATCGAGCAGTGTGACGAATATGCGGGAAATATTCGACGGCCCTCCCATCGCACTTGTCGCCTTTTTTAATCCAATCACCATGCAGGGAGGCTATGAGGGACCCTGAGAGTAAGCACGCAGCGCCAAAACTGTGTCTACCCTTATTGGATGGTTGAACCACATGATCTTGAATATTTAATAATGGACTTCCGCCTCTCGACAGCAGATGCACTTTCAACCTAGCCTGGGAGAGATCTTCGAGCAGGGAGAGATAGGTTTTAGTAGTGTTTTGGTTAGGCAGGATTACTACTGAACCCAAAAGCCCTTTTCAGGGCTAAGATCCAGCGAAAAAGTCATCTTTGAATCCAAAGCACTTCTCACTGCTAAGACATAGATATAACAGCATCAGCAGCTGTATTCATTCCAGTACCCTGTGAGTACGAGTGACTTATAGTGTCCCTGGTTTAGCCCACTAAGGGCATGTAAACGTTACACATATTGTGCCAGTTGCCCAGTAAAAGGCAAGTGATACCTATTGTGCCAGTTGCCCAGTAAAAGGCAAGTGATACCTATTGTGCCAGTTGCCCAGTAAAAGGCAAATGATACCTATTATGCCAGTTGCCCAGTAAAAGGCACGTGATACCTATAGTGCCAGTGCCAGAAGGCTGCTGCGGCCTAGCCTTCGTACAGCTTAATGCGGGATCGGCGCGAATAACGTAATGCTCTCCAAACGCACATTGGAATCACGCTGCACACTAAATACAAAGGAAATGCTCCCCCTGAGGTCACAGTGTCACTCCGGAGGTGTTGGCATCATTTAGGGAGGTTTCATAGGGGACTTGGTGACCTCCAAGTGGTCGAATTTGAATTTCCAAGTTGCCTCAAATTTTTTTCCCAGCAGATGGACACTGTCACTTGAGCTATGTCAGACTGATGTTCTAAAATGACTGGGCAGAAGTTGATTCTCCATCAAGGTCCCTACAATCTGCCGTTTGAGGTGTAATCCTCATTCTGCCTCCTGGCAGAAGTGGCCCTGGTCACAGCAGAGGTTGATACTGTATCAACTGCATACTGCATACTGTAGCTGATTTGAAAGCTGACGCCAAATTAACCTTAGTCTTTTTCTTTTCTTTTTTTTGCAGAGGGGGAGGGGGGGAGGGGGAGAGGGATAATATAAAACCCTGTCTTTTTTTTCAATAATTACTATAAAAAGGTAGTGTTGACTCAAAGTGAAATGTAGCTCCTCTTCATCTATATATAAACTTTAACTACATTGTTACAACGTAACACCTATTAATAACGTACTGAGTAAATAAAATAGACCAATTTCCGATGTAATAAATAACAAGCAGAAAATAAAGATTACTGCTCATCTCTCCTTATTGGCAAGGCGTCCCGGGTCTGACTATCCGCCAGTGACCACAAATCTTGAGCTTTTGTCTGACATGATTTTACGCTATGTATTTAAATTTATTACAAGTCATTAAGTTGATCTACTCAACATAATTAAATCCCAGCATTGGTAAACTTCCCATTTTGATTTAAATTGGATTTGTCAAGATGCATCAACAGGAAGACGTTGCTCATTTCACTTCTTGTAGCCAGTACATCTGCTATTAGATTTAAAGCACTTTATGTAGGAATAAAAATCCCAGTCCCTGACAAGTCAAGGTTCATCTATTTATCCTGCACACACATTATAAGAAACTTTATCATTGCTGGACAGACACATATGCTGACATCCATGGATGGCTATTGATAACAGAAGCTGAGTTATAAAGTTACAGACTGACTTATTCATCAATACCAGGTCTCTGTTTGTTCCTAAGACAATTCTTATTTGTTATACTTAGAAGAGTATTAACGGGATACTGCCATCTAAGGGTACAACTGCTGAGACCCCTACAAATCTTCAGAATGGGGAGAAAATTGTCCCAGAATAAAGTGTGTGTAGAGCTCTTCCACGTTCAGAGACACCACAGAGATAGAATAGAGTGCTGGCCGTCACCTCTATCATAGTGATGTACTGTAATTGACACTCTTAGACCATGTTCACACAATGTACATTTTCGGAAAAGTACATTTGTTGTTGCCGATTACAACAACAGCCATGATTAATACGAAAATATACGTCACCTTGCCGTCTATGGAATCCCGACTGGAGCGTATACACATAGTATACGCTCTGGCCGGGATCCCTTTTGGTGCTATAGAAAACAGACATTTCAGTTTTCTGCGGCCACTATTCATTGAATAGCGGCCACAGAAAACCCTGTCAGTGCACACAGTGGAGCGAGCGGCTCTGGCCGCACGTTCCATTGTGTGCCGTGGGGAGATCTGATGCAGGTGCGCAAGGATGCACCCGCATCAGAACTCAGCGGCGCTAAAGATCATCCAATGATCTTTAATGAGACCGGCCATTCCATGACTCGGCCGGGTCATGGAACAGCCAGTCTCATACCATGTGTGAACATAGCCCTAAGCTGTGTTTCTACATCTGTCTCTCAGCGTTCTGCAATCTGACCAGCATTAACAGGCTTGTCAAATTAGTTATAATAAAGACTGTTGCTACTTATTAATTGTGGGTTGCTGGAAAGAGTTAAATAAATATGAATTACTAGAGAGGCTGAATTCCCAGATTCTTTAGGATTTTATGTAGCTTCCCATGTTTTTTCTGTGCTCAGACCAGGTACAAATGTGGACCTTGAGCCGTGTATCCTGATTTACAGTGCTCTTGTATGCAGAGTGGTTTGTATTGTATCTATTTTAAACACACTGGCTTTTTCAATTAAAGTTTGATTGTTTTCAAATGGAAAATACAAAGCTACTTAAATTCTAAAGCGGTAAGATAAAAATCCTTCATGACACCCATACAATGAAAATGCTTTGTTTTATTAGTTTGATGAAAATGGTGCAGGGAGGTCCAGACCATCATCTATCAGCATAGTATCCAGACAATACAAACATCACAGCTACAAGGTTCCTTCAACCAATACATCAGGTAACATGAGAACAGTCAGTTGTACTAGATAAATAAAAGAAAGTGTTGTTTTTATGTTAAATTTAGTCCAAAATCCAGATCCAAACTGCACAATATTTAACATAATAATTGTAACCTTTAAAACATTTTCCCGTATACACTTGTTTCTACAAAATCATATTAGTTTACTTCTGAATAGCAATGTACTGAGATGCTATTTGATTGACATAGCAACATAAAATGAAAATTTCACTAAGATATGTTGCGCAGGAATAACCCAAACAATATTAATTCATTTTCTCATCCTGGATTTCATTGGGGATTGGTGGAAAGGTTGGAGCAGACCATCTATCCCAGTACATGGTTTTTACATAGTTCTCAGTCATTTCAGGTAGTAATGTCGGAGTTCACTACTAAAGCGCTAAAATACTGCAGTTGGTGAACACTGCATAAGAGACACACACAAAAAAAAAATTAGTCTGACCATTTGGATGTTTTATAATTTAAATTTGTGCAACAGATTTTTGCTGCAACTGTAAAATAATAATAATAATAATAATAATAATAATAATAATAATAATGCTATGTTCACACAGCGTAAAAGTACGGCGTGAAACACTGCCTATTCTTCTATGGGATCCTGGCTGGAGCATATACACTTAGGGGGACACTTATTAAGTCCGGCGTTTTTTATGCCGGACTTATAAATGTCCCCCCATCTCCGGTGCTACGGAGATTTATGTAGAGGCGGACTGCCTCTACATAAATCCCGTGCGCGCCGGTGCACACAGCCGAAAACCTACACCACCTGAAAGGTGAAGTAGGTTTTCGGCGTATCTTTTAGTTGAAAAAATGATAAATCGCGCGGACTCTGAGTCCGCTCCTCCCGTTCCGCCCCCTCCACACTCCCTCCCCGAGCCACCGGCGTATCTGGCGGAAAGTGCCGATATGCGAATATTTTATTTGCAAATCAGCCATTTGCGCATAAAATCATTCGCATATCGGCACTTTACGCCAAAATTAAACAGTACGCCGGATGATACTGTACATGTCCCCCTTAGTCTACGTTCTGGCCGGGATCCAATGCGGCGCAGCAAAGAACAGACATGTCAGTTTTCTGTGGCCACAATTCAGTGAATTGCAGCCGCAGAAAGACTTGTCAGTTCACACTATGAATCGAGCGGCTCCGGCCGCTTACTCCATTGTAGGCTTTGAGAGTTCTGATGCGGGCACGCGCTGATGCGCCCGCATCAGAACACTGCGGCCAGAAAGATCATCCCGACAGTACTGCAGTACCGTACTGCAGTCTTTGCAGAGACCGGCCGTTCCGTGACCCAGCTTGGTCACGGTGCGGCCGGTCTCGTACGTAATGTAAACACAGCCTTATAATGCTCTGACTAACATTTTAACTTTAAGTGCTCATGTGGGGGCACAGATGGGCTGTATACTATATGTGGCCACAGTAGGGTGGAGTCTAACTACTATAGGGATGCACAGAAAAGGCTTACTACTTTATAGGGGCACAGAGGTCACGTAACAACTATATGAGGGCACAAAGTAGGTCTATTAATATATTTCTAGACCACTTAACCTAATATGCTTTTCTGACATATGTTTTTGCAGAGAACAGTTGTGGCTTGGGCTGAACAGAAAATAGCTGTGATCAGAGAGGATGTTACCTAATAAACATTAGATATCAGTGCAATGTTGTCATTTGTATAGTCTGCAGAGCCTCTATGGTAGTAAATGCAGTGGTCATGGTGTGGTGGTGTTCTTTGGCCATGTCTGTTATGCCCTACCTGCTCTGGATCACACTGTGCTGTGATCATCTACTTTTCTCTCAGCATGCTTGTCCTCTGGCATTTTTTCTTGCTCTGAGCTGGCCTCCTGGAGGATTGGGCTCCCTCTAATGGCAGACATTCACCTGTCCACCTGCATTAATAAGCTCAGCCCACAGGCTCTGGAGTCTTCTGGCATGTTCTCCTGAGGGTATATGCACTGTCCAAGTCAACTAAGCTTTTATTCCACTTGGGTAAATTATCTCTGTGAGATTGATTTATTATAATATGCAGTGCTAAACCGAGGGGTAACTGTCCTCTAGGGTACACCCTTGACCATGTCAGGGATCCTTCTCTATTCTCAGGACTGTTACTACAGCAAGCAACTGATCCCAAGTAAGACAAAGAGCAAGCTGAAGTATCTTATTGACTGACGCATGGCTATCCTGGGAGGTCTTGGGAAGTCTGCTACAGCCAGTAATAAAGGCCTGGGACTCATATTACCCAACCTAAACAAACTCAAGAAAAAATGTGCCTTTCTAATCAGGGACTACTGGTTATTTATATATATACAACTTGGCAACACAGGGGGCCATAGGCCCAAACAAACCAGTATATCCCTGAATAACAAATAAAACGTAACTTTTATTAGATAATAAATAGAAATATTGACGTGAAAATATGTGATTAAAACTACTACCAAACAGTCTCAATCAAAATACCTATGTTCACTACTAAGTGATACACGTAAGGCTCAAATTAGCTGCAGACTAACTAAGCTAGATATGACTGTATAGGTAAGTCTACCTATACAGTAATATCTAGCTTAGTTAGTCTGCAGCTAATTTGAGCCTTACGTGTATCACTTAGTAGTGAACTTTCTGATCTGATTGGGCATAAGGCGGTCAGGTAGACAACTACCGTATCTATACGTGAGTACACAGTATTCTCCACTTATTCTTTACACTGATCCTGGCAGAGTACTTATCTACATTGGATAGGCCCCCAAGACGGTCCCTATACTTGCTCTGTACAAGTTCTACATTTTCTACTACCTCACACTACAGTAACCTGCACCTGCCAAGTTCTTTCCTTATTTTTTCTGTATTGCACTGAAGTTAACAAGTAAAGTCTGTGTCAGGTAGGGTACTGGAAAGACGCATAGACAAGTGCAGCCCTAGACTGGCACCTGCCCAATCTGTCCCTACCTACTTGCCACAAACAGTACTAAGATTTACTGCGGACAACTGGTCGACAAACCTTACACTGAAATAAGTGCAAAACCAAACAAAACAAGACAAACAAATACAATATGGAATGGTCAGGAAACTAAGTCAGCAACAGCCGGGCAGCGAAGGTAAAAAAATCAGAATCCAGAAAGCAAGGTCAGGTACATAATCCAAAAGGTCAGAACAACAACAATAACTAGTCAGGAAAATGCTAGGTTAAGGCACAAGGCGCTATCACAGGCACTGGAATGAGACCAGGGGCTGGAATATATAGTGAACAGGAACCTAGGTGCTAACAGCTAACTGCCTAGGTCATCTGTCAGTCACCATAAAGGGTACACCTTAAACCGATCAACCGAGATGGTGAGGCCCCGGCCGCAGCATTGCACAAAAGAAAAAATAAACACAGCAGGCTGGCTGCCAGGGATGTTATGAGGGGGGCCCCGGCAACCAGTCCCGCTCAACAGCAGAGCGTGATAACATCAGAGCACGGCCCGAGATCTGAATGTGCAGGGCGGCTGCTAAGGACGCCATCGGTGCACCCCCAGCAACCTTTCCTGCTCATTGCGACATACGCCGTCAGCATCATTCTCAGTCAAGCGCGCGCCTCGGCAGAGGCAGAGACCGAGTGTGCGGCTCGGCTCCTGACAGTCTATACCTGATTAAGTGCTGGACTTTTTCCTATTTTTGCGCTTTTGCACTTATACCTGTACCTACACCTTGTGCTACGCTTTTTAAGCAGAGTGCCCATGTGTCGGAGGGTTAGTCATACCATTCCAGGCCACTGTGGCCACAAATGTCCAAGCGATCCAATCACAGAACACCTAGCCCACCTGCTGTAATAAGACCACCACAGGACCCCGGGCCACGGTATATTTTTTTCTCCATTTCCTCACCTCTTTGATCAGTTGCTGTTGTTTCTCAGTAAGTCACCACATCTGTGCTTCCTGGCTTTCTGTCACTTCCTTGTGATCTTCTTGCTATTTGGATCTCCATCCATTCCTAGTTCCAGCTCAGCATCAGTCCGGACTACGTAATAACTAGAGATGAGCGAACCTCGAGTCCATCCGAACCTGAACGTTCGGCATTAGAAAACATTGATTAGCGATGGCTGCTGAACTTGGATGAAGCCCTAAGGCTATGAGGAAAACATGGATATAGTCATTGGCTGTATCCATGTTTTCCAGACAACCTTAGAGCTTTATCCAAGTTCAGCAGCCCCAGCTAATCAAATGCCGAACGTTCAGGTTCAGATGGACTCGAACCCGAACTCGGCTCGCTCATCTCTATTCCTAACGCTGCATCCTGAAATTCTACCACAAGGAAGAGCACCTAGTCCCTAGACCACTCCATCTGTTCTTCAGTTGGTGGTCACTGAGGTCCTTCCCTGGTAGCGACTTGGGATTTTGCTGAAGAAAAGTCCAGCTGCCCTTGTGGCAGGCGCTGGTGAAAGCCTGGATCTCTTTAGACTCAGGGTAGGAATACCAGCACTCCTCGTGGATCCCGGGGATCCACCTCCTCATGCTTAGATGATCCATTACAGTTAGGTCCAAATCATATCTTAAACTTTACGAAGGGAATTGCTATATTTGCAATATTTTAAAGAGTGTAAAAACTTGTAGCTTGTAGATTTTCATTAACGTTCCATACCTCAAATGCTATTTAGCTATTTCTACTTAATATGTTAATAGAACCCTCACCCATCACCCTCACAGTTGTTAGCGGCCCATTTAAAGTGGCAGTTTAGCAAGCGGAGATGAATTTTAATTTGTGTTGTCAGTTTAGCTATAATAAAAATGTGTACTCCAGCTGTGGAAAAAAAAATCCTACAACACAGCTTGTTTTAGAGTTATTTACAGAATATTTTATTGCACACCAGGCTAAGATCATCATGTTTCTATCCACATCATAAACTTCGGAATCTGTATGGAACCAAAGATGCATGTAATATATGTGTGTGTGAATGCACATTTTATGCCGCAGCCTACACTGCATATCAAATCTCAATTTGTTTTATAAACGGCAATTTTACGTATTGTAGTGATGTATTCAGATGTCTGCCTTCTTGTATATCAGCTTTTGATATACATTTCTATTTGCTGGGGATGATAGGTAATAACACATAAGTCTTACAGATGTTTTGCCTGGAAAAGCATGGATTATAGGAATACTCTGGCACAGGTATATAAATTGGTTGTGTGTGCTTAACACAATATATAGAAAGTGTATCCACAGCTTTGGAAAATGTTCTAAACGCTCAGAGATTATGATGACTTGATTGTCACAATCGTTCCGGCTGATATGTGAAGTCACTGACTGTCTACTGAAGGCTGAAAATTTGCCAAGGGGAATCACTGTAAATAATTCACATAAGTCACGTGAGTAAAGTTTTCATAATTAAAGCTTGTAAAATTATCACTTGTGCAGTAAACTTGGCACTTTCGTATAGATTGTGAATACAGGGGAGTAGAAAAACAGTTCCTACCACCTACTATCTCCCTATTATTTGCATATTATATAGCCTTATTATTACATATAGGGAAGAATGAGGTTTTTTTTTTTTTTTTTATTAAAAGCTACCTTGTGCTGATACAGACAATGCCAGAAGCAGTGGAGTGAATACAGCAGCTTTTGCAGACTTGCTGTATGGAGCGATAGTGTGTTGTATAAAGCAATGCACTGCAGTAGCTCTGAGAGGGGGGGGGGGGACTGACAGGATCTGACAAAAGTTACCCACAAACACATAAAAACACATAGATGTTTGGTGGGCAGAAAAGCCATGCAGTATGCTTTTTCAGTTTTTAACTTACAGAATATCCTTTTAACACCCATCAGAATAACCCCTTAGTGACCGCCGTATCGGCTTTTTACGGCGATCACTACTGGGCTTTATTCTATCCCTGGTGGATTTTTATGGTGGGGACAGAATAAATGGTTTCGGCGCATAAGCGCCGGTACCGCAGGAGGTCAGCTGTTAGCTGCAACTACGCAGAGCTGTAATTTACCCTTCTGGGTAATCTTAACTCGTTATATGCAGCTGTCAAGTCATGACCTGACCTCACCTGATCAGAAGTCCCGCGACGAGGTCTGGGCCTCCGATCGTTGCCATGGCAATCCGGGGGGCCTTCTGAAGGCCAGGGATTGCCAGGGTGAAGCCTCTACACAGCCATATGAAAGGTATGGCTGTGTAGATTGCCTGTCAGCTCGTTGCTGACATAGGCAATACACTGAACTACAGTAGTAGTGCAGTGTATTGTAACAGTGATCAAAAGATCACTGCTTAGTATACACTAGTGTACAGTAATGTACACTAGTGCAAAAGTGAAAAAAAAAACTTTGCACCAAAACACACATACAATTATATTCCCTATAAATAATAAAACATTACATAAAACCCTGTAAAAAAAACATAAAACCTATATATGTTTGGTATCTCTACGTCCGTAAGGAGCCAATCTATAAAACCATTTTATTAATTATATCACACAAAACACGCTGTAGAAGAAAAATTGAAAAAAAAAAAGCACCAGAATTGGCGTATTTCATCAATCCACTTTCGTCATAAAAAAGATGAAAATGTCATATACATGTAATACTTGGTTTAAATAAAAACTACACATCTTCCCGAAAAAAAATGAGCCCAAATCCAGCTCTGTAGTGCAAAAGATAAGAACGTTATGGATCTTGCAATGTGGCAACAGTTTTTATCCTTTTTTTTTTTTCAGGAAGATGGTTCCTATTGTGTTAAAATAGTATTACTAATAAAAAAAAAAACCCTATGCAAATTTGGTATCGACATAACTGTAGGAACCCAGAGAATACAATAATTATGATATTTTTTACCGCATGCTGAATAGCGTATGTTTGATATTTGAAAAACAGGAAAAATGTATTATTTTTTACAATTTTTCATGATATTTTGATGTTTTTAACAAAAAAAAACACAAGATAGTGACCAAATTTGGTCCCTAATATAAAGTGCAATATGTCACGAAAAAACAAACTCACTAGCATACATTAATGCATCACGACAATATAAATGCATAAAGTGAGACAGGTCAGATTTTTGAACATTTAGCTTGGTCACGAAAGCCCAAACTAGCTGCAGCACTAAGGGGATAAGAATGAGACCAGCCTTAGAAGTTCCCCCATTTTTAACATGCACCATAACAACCATATAGCCTTCCTCTATGGTACATATACCCTAGATTTTTACAGCTCACCAGAAACTCAAGTTTATGCTTATGGAAATGCCAAAATACAGTATACAATATAGTATATAATATAAAAAAAAATGTCCAGATAAGCGCTGTAAGATAATACAAAGGGTTACAAAATTACTATGTATCATACAATCTTGAATTTTCAAATTAGCAGTCACGCATTAATTTTATTAAGAATTTCTGAGAATAAATTGAATTTATATTTAAAACAGGGACCAGGGTGGTGGACAGCAAGATGAAATTAATGATTTAATTAGATTGCTCCTGTGATTATGAGCTATTAGAATTAGATTTAGATGCCTTTTCCTTATTGCATCTCTATAGAAATAAATGCAGCAAACACTATAGGGGACGTGATGTGACTCTGTGCAGATTTAACCTTGGAGCAATGAGCTGTCCAAGGTCTCTAACACAGGGAGCCAGTTCTAGTTATAATGAAGCTTGTCAGCCTGGCAAAATTTATTCACATACTCATTTACATTACAAATATGATTCTATTTAGACCAGTTTTATAGATTGCCAGCATCAAATTGACAACTGGACTATCTGTTGTAAAAAAAAAAAAACTCATAAAGTTGAGTAATCAAATGTGGCATAATAGGTTAAGCCAGTGGACTCTAACCTGTGGTAGATGCAAAAATGGAACTCACAACATGCCCAGATAACTGGAGAACCACAGGTTGAAAATCTTTTGACATGTTTTGACATGAGGTTTGATATGTTCTCTAATACGAGTGTCACTGTAAAAGACCCTTACATGGTTCAATTAATGTGTAAGTATGGTTGCACAGACAATTGTTTATGTGGCCCTTTACATTCATCACATTCAACTTTAACCCAGGGCGATATGAGGCTAATTAATGATTGCTGTGTAATATGTCCCTTACTGTACCTTTCTTGCTTTCTGCAGCAGGTATAGATATACCCTAGACTCCTCAGTGCTTCCTCTGCCAAATAGGGGTGCAAAGGTTTTATACATGGCATATGGTAACCAAGACAATAAGCTGTCAACAATGGGGGGAAGAGAGAGAGGCTTATCCAGAGAAGGAACCAAGCTTGCTAAAGGAATGTACAATGGTCCCTCAACATACTGTACAATATTAACACTAGAACTACTGATGGAGTCATTTTGACTCCTTTCGTTTTTTATTTCTCTTCTGTGACTACATTTTTCAGAATTCCGGCTTGAAACTCGGTGACTTTTCCTCAAATATGATGTGAAAAAAGATTTTATGAGAATAAATAATTTTGGTGAAAAATTTGCGCGTTTTTTTCAAAATTTATCAAGAACTACTGAAGGGAGTCATTTTGACTCCCTACTATATTTTGAGGTCCTTTTGTCACTAAATGTTGCTATAAAGTTTTGTGCATAATTTTTTCACTCTGTCTTATTTACCCTGATGTTCATATAGATGTAGTTCAATTTACATGTCAACTTTTTACATTTTCCTTGTGTTTTACCTGCTTGTATTACTGTGTAATGCTGAACAAAATAGCTTGTTTACTCTAGGCTCTTATCTTATGCTAATGAAGGGTGGTGTTTTTCTAAGGTTCTAGCAGGAGACAGTATTCTGGATAGTATCAGTTCAGCTGAAGAGACAAAGAGAACAGACGCAGACATACGAGCTCTGAAGACTCGTGACCATCCTCTGGTCGTAGACAGAAAAAATCAGCAAAACGTCCCAGAAATGAAAGAACAACAGGTAACGATGGCGGCGAAGGTAATGCAACAACAAACACCAGAGAAGGCGAATCTGAAGGAATACTAGTTTCAGCGGATGGTATTCAATGGAAACCTGTTGAAATTGGAGAACACTTGCCTGGTAGGCGTGACAGCCAAAATATTCTTCGAGAAGCACCTGGCCCTACAGGATACGCCAGAAGAAATATCATTATCGATAGTCCTTTGAGCGCATGGCGTTTTTTGATTCATATATATTGACACATATAAAGAAATGTACGCTTGCAGAAGCATGCAGGAACAATAATTTACAGTTTACTCTATCTGATGAGGAGCTAGATGCATTCATTGCGATATTCTATGCTCGTGGAATATCTGGCACGAACCGTCACTCGATTAGCAGTATTTGGTGTAATGACTGGGGAATACCGTTTTGCAAAGCGACAATGTCTAGGGACCGCTTTGTTGAAATTATGAGGTTTCTCAGATTTGATGAGAAATCGACTCGATCGGAGAGACTGCAAACTGACAAGTTTGCTCTATTTTCTACTGTGTGGGACAGGTTTATTGAAAATTGTATTGTGTGTTACAAACCTGGCCCATACATAACGGTGGATGAGCAACTTTTCCCAAACAAAACTAGGTGTCCATTCACGCAGTACATGCCTTCCAAACCAGATAAATATGGCCACAAATATTGGCTAGCTGTTGATAAGGATAGCAAATATCTGGCAAATGGCTTCCCTTATCTAGGCAAAGATGACACACGCCGTGCTGAGGACCGTTTAGCTGACCATGTGGTAATGAAGTTATTGGACCCGTTTTTGAAAAAAGGTCGCAATGTTACAACCGATAATTATTTTACTTCAGTAAAATTAGCTAAACAGCTAAAAAGAAAAAGGAACAACCATCGTGGGAACACTGAAGAAGATAAGGCGAGAAGTGCCTAAAGAAATAAAATCCATGAAAGAGGAATTGTACAACACTAAAGTGTTTAGAAATGAAGACAATTTTACACTTACAGTATATCAAGGAAAGGTCAACAAAAATGTTGTCATTTTGAGTTCCGTCCATCCAGATGTTGTTGTTGCGTCTGATTCCGCTAAAAAAAACTCCAGAAACGGTAAAGTTTTACAATGAAACAAAATATGGAGTAGATGTAGTGGATCAGATGGCACGAAAATATACCACACGAACATGCACAAGGAGATGGCCTGTTCATGCATTTGAAAATGCCTTAGACTTTGCGGGTATAAATGCATGGATATTCAAGGAGATTACCCACCAAAAAATGTCACGCAAGGCATTTTTGCAAACGCTTGTGAGAGAGTTGAGTGGTCCTTATGTCACAGATAGGGAAAAGGGTTCCACGTCCCAAGTTTTTACATGCTCAGAAGTGATGGTTCAAACAAAATTTTGCCAGATCAAAGAAAAGTGCAAGAAAAATAGATCTGTCGGCAATTGTAAGACTTGTGGTAAGTCTTTGTGTGGGCAATGTACTGCCATAAATCAAAGGCAATGCCTAAAATGCGAAACACAAAATGTTTAGAAGGTGAATTCTGCGCCATATTTTCATTTTTATGCTCCTCCACCTACATTTTCTCTGCTTTTTGTTCTTCAGTTGTTGTTGTTTATATGTGTGCACTTGAATAAAAAAAAATGTTTGAAAAACGTCTATTATAATTATTGTTATTTTCTGTAGAAAAATAAGAAAAGCAAAAAAAAAACAATCAAAAGCATTACTGTTGGATCTCACAATAATAATACATTCCAAAAAATATAATTATTAATAAATAACCACAAATGAAACTAAAAATAAACGAAAACAAGCAAGGAGTCAAAATGACTCCTTTCAGTAGTTCTAGGCGGGGTGACGAGTCCAGTAGTCCTAGTGTTAATTGGTTCAAGAATGACCATTGTATGTTGAAAATATTGTATGTTAAGACCAAAATTTTATGGAAAACTGGTAATTGGTTCGGAATCTACCAAAATAAGGAAAAATTAAGATTTAAAGAAAATTTTACCGATTACTAATATGGATATATGCAAATACATACAACAGTCATAAAGAGGGACTAAAGACTGTAAATTACTTTCTAAGTAGGAGATGGGAGCATTTTCAGTCCTGTACAGAACACTCAGGGTCCCAGAAAAATTAAGTGAAACCACCCTCACCTGGAGCCCAAAGTTTCAGCTCAAGCTGGCCCAGGTAAAGAGCAATACAGGACATGTAGTATCACACTATACTCTGGAGAATCTCTACTAGACAGCCAACCAGTGCATGCATTTCAGTAATACTGGGGTTTTATCAGTAAAGTGGCCAGTTTCATAGGTTGATCATCTCGTTATTCACATGTGCCGCAGATCCTGACTTTCTGTAGCATTGCATGTTGAGTCTGGTCTCAACTTACGATGGTCCAGAAAGGACCGCTGTATGTTTAAAATATTGAGGCCATTGTTAGTTGAGGGATGACTGTATTTGAAAAACTTTTAAACTTTAAATAAACCCTTTAATTGTAATGCATGACCTACAAAAGGTTTAGGACCTTTGGTATTGACAGCCTTATTGACAATAACATGCAGTCATTAACTCATATCAATTTATTACCACTGTTAAGTAGCCATAATATGTCTGTTACGTCTATTTTAGATAAGCAAGGAGGCAGCACTCTGTAACAGAATTCCTATTTATTACACTGTTGCAACGTTTCAGTTTCAAGACTTTGTCACCCTTTTCCCTTCAATGGTAAATAAATGTTATCTTAGTGAATTATTTACTGCGTCATCTATTTCGTAGGCATATCAGTTCTATTAAACTATAAATTAATAATCTCCAAATGCTGTAGTTAAAACAACTCTTGTGCCTAATTGCTGGCTCTTGGTATGCAGAGTCATGAGCCGTTTGTACTGTTTGCTTCAGGCTTCACTTTCTACTAGGACGATCTCATAAATAACCATAGTCTTAAACATCAGAGAGGTACTGAGAACTTGAACATCAATTATTGCCACTTCAGTAGTCTTTGATAAATCCCTCCTAATAATAATGATAAATCTGCATTGTCACATATAACTAGCTATTAAAAAGACTTGTTTGTCTTAGAATTCACACTGAATGGATGATATAAGTCAGAGGCATAATGAACAAGATATGGGGATGGCCACTTACTGGATTACACACATGGTTTTATACTATCACTGTGACATACACAACATAAGAAACATAGGTTTGCACCGCTTAATGGTACTTCAAGTTACAGTTTATGTGCCAAGTTTTAAATCCCCATCAATAAATGCCAGCTCACTGACACATGGACATACAATGTTATGGTCACATGGAAAAGCTCAGGGTGCAGTGACATCAAAAATGAAAATGAAGAAAGAAGTCCAGCGCCCCCTTCCAATTAAAACAAGCTTTATTATAATGCTTTTAATTCCACATACAGAGCTGGTATCACAGGAACGGTGGAGCCCTGGACTACTTTCTTCAAAATTTTAAATTCCAGATCACTCTGTGTGGTGACCTTAAAGGGAATGTATAATCAGAGAATGGCCTACTGTTTAAAATGCATAAACAATAGGTCATAAGTTTTAATGTTAAACATATAAAATTTTTTATTTCATTTTACTGTCTATATTAAAAAATAATCCTGAAATCCAGAAAAACAGTTTCTGCCTCAATTTGTAGTATCTGCCCATCACTGGCTCAATCTGCTTCTGCTTTACACTGTAAACAAACTATCTCTCTATCTAATTACATACATAGAGAAAAAGAGGTGAAAAACCTGTGTTTCCTTCCCCCCATACTGCTCAGGAGGCTGTAACTGTTTTGTTGTCTCCTTACTCTTGGCCAGGTGCTTACTGATTGGTGTGATGTCAGTGGTGGGTGGATTTACAAATGAGGTGGGGATTGAACAGGGTTAAATCTTTCTAAAGTGCAGTACCCCTTTAAAGTTTTCATTTTGCCCACTTAGACATGCTGTTCTTACTGAGATACTAAGGACTGCTGGAAAGTTATCTATACTGAATTACAGATATAAGTGACACTAATATATAGATAACACAATAGCAGCTGAGGTTTGTCTTCCCTTGTGGAATGACCTTTGCACAGGTCACGAAGCATGCTTACAAATCTGTTCGCACAATGGTGAAATTGAGTGGATGGCGGCCAAATAACAGTAAATAACGGCCATTATTTCAATATAACAGCAGTTGTTTTAAAATAACAGCAAATATTTGCCATTAAATGGCGGCCATCCACTCAATTTCAACATTGTGTGAACAGATCCTTTCTGTGTTTTTAATCCACTCCTGGTTTTAGTTGCAATATGAGGACCACAATACTGACTGAAATATACGTAGTGTGAACCCAGCTAAAGGTGATTGCGATAGCTTATTATTGAGAGACTCCAATAATAACTTCCATTTAAGCTTCCTTAATAAATGGATGCTTGTGATTTAAAGAAGTCATTTAAAAAAGTTTTAAAGAAGACAGTAACGTGGCATATCAAGACAGAGGCTATAACTTAAACATTAGAAAAGCAGTTTGTTACAATGCTAAATTAAATTCTCTATAGTTTGGATTCTTTTGGCAAGTGAATTGAAGTTTACACTTTAGGAAACCTATTTTTATAATTTGTGACTGTTTTAATTTACCTAGCTTTAGTCAACTAGCAATAAATGAAGTGTTTGTTACTGAGAAGAGCATGTTTTACTTTCCACATTGAAAAAAAAAAGCGGAATAGAAATCCATTGGTAATGTAAAAAGGCATTGAAAGTTTTACAATTGCCTTGAGCTGAGAGGCAGCCAAAACATTTTAATTATGTTTACAAAGCCTTGGAGAGACCAAAACCACGGGACTCTGAAATGTAAAAGTCCTTACTCAAAATAAATACATTGAGAAAAGACAATGTTCTGCATTTGGCAGTACTTTCGTGGACTATTGTATGTATTTTGGAAGGGAAATGTAAGAAAAGAACATTGGTGTTTAAAGTGCTTCCCATTTTCTTATACTGTATCAATGAACACAGTACTGTTAGGTATTTCAGGTCCAGAATGATATGCAGACTCCTCTTTGCCAAAGATTTCTATACAAGGTGTCACTTCTTAAAGCACAGAGGCATAATTTAAATCTACTAGGTTCCAATCCAAAATTATTAAAAAAAACTTAGATTTGAAAAAATAAATAAATAAATAAATATTGAAACAGGGCTCACTATCTCTTATGTGTTATGTGTTTTATTTATAAATAGGCATTCTGTTTGCTAACAGCTACAGTATATATAAACTGTCAGTCAATGTTGCAGGTAGAGTTGTATTTTTTCAATAACAGTTTTGGGTAACATATTATTGATCTTTTAATAATAGTTTTTGGAGCAAAAAAAAAAAAGATTCCTTTTTTTTGGGTTTTGTGTATTGTATCTTGTTGTTGTTTTTTTTTTAGTGTTTTTGCAATTTACAGTAAAATGCTAATAAACACTACTAGTAAAATGCAGTACTATTTTTTTAGTGGACGTTTGTGTTACCATTTTGGAATAAATGGGGCGAAGAATGCTACCTTTGTAATTACTTTTTAGTCTTTTTATTCGATGTGCTTAATAGTTTAACCCCTTAAGGACAGAGACAATTTCAATTTTTGCGTTTTTATTTTTTTCCTCCTTGTGTTTAACCCCTTAACGACCGCGGGCGTAAGTGTACGCCCCCAAAACCCGTGCCTTAACGCAAACGGGCGTACATTTACACCCGCGGTTTACCCGATCGCTGTGTGTAAACACACGGTGATCGGGTAATGATGGCTGCTGTAACATACAGTAGGCCATCGTAGCTTGTCAGCATGGGGGGTGGATTACACCCCCCGTGCTGACGATCACTGTAATTGGCTGATTTATTCAAATCAGTCAACTACAGTGATTTTCCAGTTCCCGGGTCATCGGTGACCCGGGGACCCGGAATTCAATGGTGATTGTTGCTGTCCGAGACAGCACCAATCACCATTAGTGTGTACAGAGGAGGAGGCCATGGTGCCATCCCCCAGATCGCCGCTATTGGCCGGCCAGCCCCGGCCGGCCAATGGCGGCGATCACAGTAAAAATAAATATTATTACTTTTCTCTGCACCCCTAAGCTAGGTAGCTGAGAGGTGCAGAGAAGTTGTGTGTGGTGTGTGAGCACCATACTCACCGGATCCCGGCATCCGGACGGAAGATCTGCGGTCCTGCGGCATCCTCGTGGTTCTCGGTCGTGGTTCTCGGCTCCCCTCGGCTCCGCTCGGCTCCACTCTGCTCCACTCTGCTCCACTCTGCTCCACTCTGCTCCCTTTGGCTTTTTTCGTCGATCTTTGGCCAGGTACCTTGTACTGCCCCCTAGTGGCTGATTAGTGTATATAATACACTATTCAGTGGCTTTGGGGTGAAGATGTCGTTTTTTTTTCCCCCGTTTTTTTTGTTTTTTTTTAAGCACCCTTCCACCGCTGAGTGCTGATTAGCATCGCACGTAAGTGCGCCGCTGATCAGCAACTCCTCTTTTTTGGCGTAGTTTTTTTTTTTGCCCCTTTCCCCCCCTTTTTTTCTATATCCTACCGCCACTGTCTACTGATAAGTACCGCACATAAGTGCGGCATTTATCAGCAACTCCTTTTTTGGCATAGGTTTTTTTTCCTCCCTTACTGTGAAAAACACGTATAAAACACTACATTACACTATACTACCCCACATTACACATTACACTACTTGAAATAAAGTTTTACACTACACCACTACACTACATCACATTTACATACCCCCCATACACCAATCCCCGTATAATAATGTCCCAGAGAGTGTTTTCGGCGGAGGAGGCATACGCACTTATTGCCTCCGACACCGAAACGGCCAATGAGGATGAATGGGGGGATCCTTCTTTCCTCCATTCATCCTCATCATCATTATCATCATCATCCAGTGATGATGACTATCGACCTAAGCGTCCAAGGAGGACACCTTGGGCTGCCCGCCAGACACGTCGTCCCACCCCACCCCCCGCCCCCCTGACACGTCGTCCCATCCCGCCCCCCAGACAGATGATCCCATCCTGCCCCCTGCCTCCCAGACAGGTGACCCCATCTTGCCCACCACCCCCCAGACAGGTGACCCCATCCTGCCCCCCGCCCCCCAGACAGGTGACCCCATCTGGACCCCAGACCCCCAAAATTATCAGCCCCAAATTCCTGGCTTTATGGCAACGGCGGGAATCCAAATTAACCCCACAGGTCTCAGAGAAATAGACTTTTTCAAGCTCTATTTCTCTGATGACCTTGTAAATTTGATGGTGGCGCAAACAAACTTGTACGTGCACCAATTTCTAGCCAGAACCCCTCCTCTTCTTTTGCTAGGCCCATGGCGTGGATCCCTGTTGATGCAGCCGAAATGTCAAAATTTTGGGGGCTTCTGCTGCACATGGGCCTAGTAAAAAAAACCACAATTCGGCATTACTGAAGTGGGGATATTATATATAATAGCCCACTTTACAGTATGGCCATGGCACGGTTTCGATTTGAAGCCCTCCTAAAATTTTTGCATTACAATGACAATGCAAGGTGCCCCCCGCGAGATGATCCCTCATATGACCGACTGTACAAAGTACGGCCGGTCATAGAGCACTTCTCAGCCAAATTTACTGAGATGTATATCCCAGAGAAATACATCTCAGTAGATGAATCCCTCCTGAGCTTCAAAGGAAGACTCCATTTCCGCCAGTACCTTCCCAATAAAAGATCACGGTATGGCGTGAAACTATACAAACTCTGTGAGAGTACCTCAGGGTACACTTACAGATTTAGAGTATATGAGGGTAGGGACACTCAAATCCAGCCCCCAGAATGCCCCCCCATCCTCAAAGTTAGTGGGAAGATCGTTTGGGAACTGATCTTCCCACTGCTGGATAAAGGTTATCACCTGTACGTTGATAACTTTTATACCAGCATCCCCCTGTTTCGGCCCCTCGCTGCCCGAGCTACTGTAGCTTGCGGCACGATCCAAAAAAAATCAAAGAGGGCTCCCAAGTCACCCTGTTAGACAACTAATGCAAAGGGGGGAGAGCAAGGCCTATGCCTGTGAAAATATGTTGTTGGTCAAATATAAGGACAAGCGCAATGTCCTTATTTTGACCACAATTCACAGGAATAGCACCACCCCTGTCACTGTACGTGGTACCACAAACGTGGTAAACAAACCTGATTGTGTTCTTGACTACAATCAGTATATGGGAGGAGTTGATCTCTCAGATCAAGTCCTCAAGCCATATAACGCCACGATAAAAAACAGAACGTGGTATAAAAAGGTGGCCAAACAGCGATGTACAACGCTTTTGTGTTGTACCGATATGCCGGCCACCCGGGGAAATTCCTTGATTTCCAGGAAGCAGTAATCAAAGCCCTGATATTCGGCAGCCATAGAGAGGGCCCCAGCGCTTCTGAATATGAAGGACCCCGTATGGTACAGGGACAACATTTTCCAGGTGAAGTCCCACACACTGGAAAAAAGGGGAGATCCCAAAAGAAGTGCAGAGTGTGCCACAAAAGGGGGATCAGGAAGGACACCATTTACCAGTGTGACACCTGTCCTGATCACCCCGGCCTCTGCATAAAGGATTGCTTCAAGGCATACCACACGTCATTGGAGAACTAAATTTTCTAAATTCTGTCCCTTATTCTTATTTCAGGGGTCACATTGATCCAGGGATTATTCTGATTGCCATTATGGAGTCGGGAAGGAATTTTTCCCCTGTGATGAGGCTACTGTTTTCTGCCTCACAAGGGTTTTTTGCCTTCTTCTGGATCAACACAGGTTGAATTTGATGGACTCCTGTCCTTTTCAACCTTATAAACTAATAATTGGCCTAATACCTCCAAATAAATTAAAATTGTCCCTTTTCCCCAACTAAATAGGCATGGCCACCATTCCCATTAGAGACTTGCCATATTGCATTTTCAAAGCTTCTGTGATTCCAGGACAGTAGAAACCCCCCACAAGTGACCCCATTCTGAAAACTACGCCCCATAAGGAATCTAACAAGGGGGGCAGCGGGGATATGGCCCCCTGGTGATGGGCACATTAGTGCTGTGAAAGTGAAAAAATTTGTATTTTTCATCTTCACAGCACATGTTCAACATATGTGCCTGTCACCAGTGGGGTCCATATGCTCACTACACCCCTTGTTAGATTCCTTATGGGGTGTAGTTTCCAGAATGGGGTCACCTGTGGGGGGTTTCTACTGTTCTGGCAGCACAGGAGCTTTGTTAATGTGACATGGCCTCCATCCTCCATTCCAGCCTCTAAATGGTGCTCTGTCCCTTTGGTGGCTTGCCCTGTGCCCATATGGCACATTATATCCACATGTGGGGTATTTTCGTACTCAGGTGAAATTATCCTACCCGTTTTGTGTTTATTTTCTCTTTTAACCCCTTGTGGAAATGAAAGAAAATCAAGGCTAGACCAACATTAAGTGTAAAAAAAAAAAAAAAATTACACTAAATCATTGATCTAGTCTTTATTTTTTCATTTTCACAAGGGGTTAAAAGATAAAAAAAGACACAAATTGTGTAGCGCAATTTCCTGCAAGCACGGAAATACCCCACATGTGGACATAAAGCGCCATGCGGGTGCAGGGTAAGCCTCCAAAGGGAAGGAGCGCCATTTGGCTAGAATGGATGGGGAATGCCATGTCACATTTACAAAGGCCCTGTGTTGCCAAGACACTGGAAACCCCCTACAAGTGACCCCATTCTGGAAACTGCACCTCTCAAGAAATCTAACAAGGGGTGCAGTGAGGATATAGACCCCTTAATGACGGGCACATTTGTGCTGTGAAAATGAAAAAACTAAATTTTTCACTTTCACGTCACATTGTTCCACATTTGTGCCCATCACCAGTGGGGTCCATATACTCACTGCACCCCTTGTTAGATTCCTTGAGGGGTGTAGTTTCCAGAATGGGGTAACTTGTGGGGGTTTACCACTGTCCTGGCAGCATAGGGTCTTTGTAAATATGACATGGCCCTCGAAATCCATTCCAGCCAAATCCAGCCTCCAAAAGCCAAATAGCGCACCTTTCCTCCGGAGGCCCGTCTTGTGGCCGCATGGCGCTTTATGTCCACGTGTGGGGTATTTCCATACTCGGGACAAACTGCTCTACACGTTTTGTGTTTTTATTTCTCTTTTAAACCCTTGTGAAAATGAAAAATTCACGGCTAGGCCAATGTTTAAGTGTAAAAAAATGTAATTTTTACACAACATCATTGATCTAGTCTTGACATTTCTCATTTGCAAGAGGGGTTAAAAGAGAAGAAACAAAACAAATCATGTAGAGAAATTTCCCCTGAGTACGGAAATACCCCACATGTGGACTTAAGGCGCTATAGGGCCGCAAGACGAGCCTCCAATGGGAAGGAGCGCCATTTAGCTTTTTGGGGATGGATTTGGGTAGAATGGATTTCGAGGGCCATGTTGCATTTACAAACTCCCTGTGCTGCCAAGCCAGTGAAAACCCCCCACAAGTGACCTTATTATGGAAACTACACCCCTCAAGGAATGTAACAAGGGGTGCAGTGAGCATATGGACCCCACTGGTGACAAGCACAAATGTGGAACAATGTGGCATGAAAATGAAATATTACATTTTTTACACTATAATGTTGGTCTAGCCTTGATTTTTTTCATTTTCACAAGGGGTTAAAAGAGAAAACAACACACAAAATGTGTAGAGTAATTTCCCCCCGAGTCCGTAAATACCCCACATGTGAACATAAAGCGCCATGTGGGTGCAGGGCAAGCCTCCAAAGGTAAGGAGCGCCATTTGGATTTTGGAGGATGGATTTGGCCAGAATGGTTGATGAACACCATGTCACATTTACAGAGCCCTCGTGCTGCCAACACACTGGAAACCCCCCACAAGTGACCCCATTCTGGAAACTACACCCCTCAATGAACCTAACAAGGGGTGCAGTGAGGATATGGACCCCTTGATGACAGGCACATTTGTGCCATGAAAGTGAAAAAATGAAATTTTTCCCTTTTACGTCACATTGTTCCATATTTGTGCCCGTCACCAGTGGGGTCCATATGCTCACTGCACCCCTTGTTAGATTCCGTGAGGGGTGTAGTTTTCATATGGGGGTCACTTGTGGGGGGTTTCCAGTGTTTTGGCAGCACAAGGGCTCTATAAATGCGACATGGCCCTTGAAATCCATTCCAGTGAAATCCAGCTTCCAAAAGCCAATTGGCGCTCCTTCCCTTTGGAGGCTCGTGCTGCGCCCGCTTGGCACTTTATGTCCACATGTGGGGTATTTCCGTACTCGGGAGAAACTGCGCTACACATTTTTTGGGTTGTTATTCCTTTTATCCCTTTGTGAAAATGAAAAATTGAAGGCTAAAACAATGTTTTAGTGTAAAAAACATTTTTTTCTTTTTTCACGCCATATTGCTCTGAAAATCTGTGAAGCACCTGTGGGGTCCAGATCCTCATCGCACCCCTTTTTACATTCCTCGAGGGGTGTAGTTTTGTAAATTGTGTCCCTTTAGGGGTGTTTTTAGGTTTTGGCACCCCAGAGCCTCTGCCAACCTGAAGTGGTACAGTCAAAAATGACCATATAAAATGGAGGCATTGAAATTCACTAGGCGCTCCCTTATATCTGAGGCTTGTGGTTGTGTCAAATAGCGCAATAGGGCCACATATGGGGTATTTCTATAAACTGCAGAAATGGGGCAATCAATATTGGGGTGCATTTCTCTGCTAATAGGTTTACAATTATGAAAAATATTTGATTACAATAAAATCTCTGCACAGAAAATTTAAATTTTCAAATTTCTTACGCACTTAGCTTTTATTTCTGTGACTCCCCTAAAGGGTTAAAAAACTTTCTGGTTGTGCTTTTGCAGAGTTTGGGGGGTGCAGTTTCAGAAATGGGGTGCTTTGTGGGGCTTTCTAACATACAGTCCCCTAAAATACACTTTGGACCTGAACAGGTCCCTAAAAATATCTGATTTTGAAATTTTACTGAAAATTTGGAAATTTGCTGCTAATGTATTCAGCTTCCTATTGTCTAAAAAAAAAAGAAAGATAGTTTAATAAATGCTGCCAACATAAAGTAGACATGTTGCTAATGCTATTTAATATATAATTTATGTGGCATAACTATTTTCTGTATAAGCAGAAGAGTTTTTCATGTTATTTTGGTCTTTTTTATAAAGATTTTTTATAAGTATCGACTCCAATTTACCAGAAATGTGAAGTACAATATGTCACGAGAAAACAATCTCAGAATCAGCCGGATAGGTAAAAGCATCCCGAAGTTATTAATGAATAAAGTGACACAGGTCATATTCATAAAATTTGGCTCGGTCCTTAAGGCCATTTTAGGCCCGGTCTTTAAGGGGTTAAAAAGCCATAGCACTTACATTTTTCCACCTAGAGACCCACATGAGCCCTTATTTTTTGCATCACTAATTGTACTTTGCAGTGACACTGCGAAACCAGAAAAAAAAAATGTGTGGTGAAATTTAAAAAAAAAACACATTTTGTTTATTTATTTATTTTTTTTTTTAAAGACATTTGCCCTGGGGTAAAACTGACTTGTTATATATATGTTCCTCAAGTCGTTACGATCAAAACGATTTATAAAATGTATAACTTTTCTTTTATCTGATGACCTGTAAAAAATTCAAACAATTTTCACAAATATATGTTCCTTAAAATCGCTCCATTCCCAGGCTTATAGCGCTTTTATCCTTTGGTCTATGGGGCTGAGTGAGGTGTTATTTTTTGCGCCGTGATGTTTACTTTCTATCCGTACCTTGATTGCGCATATGCAACTTTTTGATTGTTTTTTTTTATTACAATTTTTCTGGATTTGATGCGACCAAAAATGTGCAATTTTGCTCTTTGTTTTTTTTTGCGCTTACGCCGTTTACCGTGCAAGATCAGGAATGTGATTAATTAATAGTTTGGGTGATTACGCACACGGCGATAGCAAACATGTTTATTTATTTATTTATTTAATTTTATTTATAACCTGTGAAAAGGGGGGTGATTCATACTTTTTAAGGGAGGGGGCTTTTTACTGACAACAACACTTTATTTTTATTTTTTTACACATATACTAGAAGCCCCCCTGGGGGACTTCTAGTATATACACTTTGATCTCTCATTGAGATGTTTTCTGTATACTTATACAGCAAAGATTAATGAGATCGGCACTCGTTTGCTTTCGGCTGCTGCAGCCGAAAACAAACGAGTGCCGAGCCGGGGTCAGCGCCATCTTGGAGCTGACCCCGGCAGGTAATAGATACGGAGATCACTCCTCCGGGACAACGTCCCGGGGGAGTGATCTCCGCCACTAGACACCATGGAAGCGCTGGATCCGGTAATCGGATGCAGCTGTCAACTTTGACAGCTGCATCTGATTACCTTATTAGCGGGCATGGCGATCGGACCGTGCCCGCTAATAGCCGTGGTCCTGGGCTACAAGCGGCACCCGGGACCGTGGCGGTTCAGAGCGTGGTCGCCGCGCAGCCCCGTTCTTAAGCCCCTTACCGACAATAGGGCGTAAATATACGCCCTTTGTCGTTAAGGGGTTAAGGCAATGTTCCCTCTATGTAAAAATGAACACGAAAAAAAACACCCATTTTCCTCCCCTCAAACCCTTTTACTGTAAGAAAATAAAAAATTACTAAAGTTATATCAGTTATGACCAAATTGATATCCTCTCATTACTGAATCTTGCAGCCATTTTTTGGGATGGACATCAAAAAGACAACTGTCTATTGGTAATGATACATGCAAATAATGATCATGATCTTTTAAAAGTAATGGAAGCAGAATAGTGAACACAGAAACATATCTTCACTCATAAACATGAGGATCCAACAATTCTTAGACAATGAGGAAAAGGTGGAGCAATCTTAACCCCTTAATTTCAGCAATACAGCTATATACGATGCAACTGGGATTGTCCCATGCAGTTGGAATCCCTGCAGTGTGACTACATGACTTCCGACCATATTCTCCAACAGATGGATATCATTTTTCAAGCTCCATCCTGTTGGATTGGCAATCTGCATATAGAGTCTGCCTCAGATAGACTCTACATGCAAAGAGCCATTCTTATTGATCAGTGCTATGCAATAGCATAATGTTTACCAGTATAAGCAATCTAATGATTGCCCTGCCCCTAGTGCCTAAAAATAACTTTTTAGCATAGTAATTAAATTTCTAATACCACAGAAAGTTACCTTCATCCTCAGCATCCTGTGCGCTTCAAGAAGATATCATAAGGTTAGATACTTCCTAGGAAGGAATTGTTAAAGGGGTTATCCAGCGCTACAAAAACATGGCCACTTTCCCCCTACTGTTGTCTCCAGTTTGGGTGGGGTTTTGAAACTCAGTTCCATTGAAGTAAATGGAGCTTAATTGCAAACTGCACCTGATCTGGAGACAAGAGTCGTGTTGTCTCTGAAAGAAAGTGGCCATGTTTTTGTAGCACTGGTTAACCCCTTGAATCTCACCATGGGTAGCAATATATGAAAAGTTTTGTTTGAGTGGAATTCACCTTTAACTGTCCTGCATTATAGAAATAAGATAAGAACGGCTTTCGTAGTTGTTATACATTGTAAGCAGTAGAGATAAAACTTTTCAAAAGTTCAGTTTGGCTGGTTGGCTGAACTTTTGCTGAACTTTTGCTAACTGTTTAGATAGCGCTAAACGTGTTTGGAGTGGACCTGAACTTCACCAATAGCTCTACAAGTTATGTATCACCCTTTCTAAGAGCTCTTAAACTGTTAGGTTACCTAGGAATGTATTTAGGTACTTGTATGGTCATGGGTAAATGTAGATGTTACCGGGTGTTGAACCATTTGTGTTGTACCATTAGTACATTCGCTTTGTCATATGAATAGACTGGTGCCGGCATGGGGGAGTCGGTGCTGCGGTCCTTTTTTTGAAACACAGCCTGATTCCCAGGCAAAGGGCCGGTCTATTGCCCGGGCTAAAGCACTGGAGGCAGGCTGGCCACGTGTCTTGATAATCCTGTTCTTGGGGCATGGTTTGCACATTGTTTTTTGGTGAGGCATTAGGCTGGTGTGGATAATATATGCCTGTGTTGAAAGAAAAAGATTGGAAAAAGCTAGTTTTATCCAGGTTTACATTCCTACCTTGAGGAATGTAAGCTTTTCGAGGCTAAGGCAAGACAGCCTGGCCATTGGGGGTCACAATGACCCCTTTCGCACTCAAGAACCTCCTGATACAAGCACTGCTGGTGAAACATGACAACAGGGTAAGAGCGGACACTGGCAGCTGCAGCCAGATGTCCAGTTTTTCTGTCCAGAATTGCACTGTTTGGAAATATTCAGGGGCAAGGGTGATTCCAAGTAAGATTTTAACTGGAACTTCAGCTGCTGCCTGATGGACACTTCAGTGTGTCGGTTTCTTTCTCTGCTGGCTTGAGGAAGTCACTCATAGGCTGAAAGCTCAACTGGCTACCTCACGCCTCTACTACCAGTCATTGTTGTAGAGCTGCCAAGGTCTTCAAGGTGTTATTGCTTATAAGTTTCAACCAAAAAACTGTGCAGTAGCTCACAGTGGAGTTTTAGTTTGGCAACCCTGTCTATCATTTTCTGACAGAAACGTGGGGCAACCAGGGTGGGCACAGTACTCCTCCATCCGATGAATTACCTTTTTTCTTGTGTCACAGAAAGAACACAAACAAGCATACATGGGCGAGACCATATTTTCACTGAGTGTCTTTCCTCACCCATGTCCTCTGTGTAACTCCAGGGTGTGCTAGAGTTATCCTCTCCTAAAACCGATTTCTCCTTCTGCTCTGGTATTTCCAGGCCAGAGATGCTACCTGTTGGTTTTTGGAACTACTGGTCGCATTCCTCCTCCTCCTTCTCCTCCTCCATTATAGACAATAGCACTGCTCTGAGTCTTCTAGGTAATGATGTTACTCAGACTCCACGACATGAAGCAGGGGACAAAATCATTCACACTGTAGTCGTTGTGGCTTCCTCGAATGGTATCAGCAATCTGCAGACATTGCACATCATCTACAGATCGGTGACCTGGAAATGACAGTTCTGCATGAAGCTGCCAGAATGCGTAACAAGCAGGTCAGAGACCTCCAAACTCTGTTGGTACAGCCGATCCAACATGTGGAGGGATGAGTTCCACTGTGTCGGCACATCACAGATCAGCCAGTATTCTTGCAGTCCACATTGCTGTTGTATCTTGCGGAAGCTATTCCATACCACATATGAGGGTCTGAAGTGGGTACATAGTTTCCCTGTCAACTTCAGGAGATCCTTCAGTCCTGGTAAGGATTGGATGAACCGATGTACAATAAGGTTCAGCACATGAGCTATGCATGTTTTTTGCCACTACAGTGGCCACCTGCAGATGCCTCCATGACCCGAAGAAGTTTCTGCCCAGTGTCACTGCATTTATCCAGGCTGTGCAGGTGAAGGATAATGGGCACACGTCTGCAGGTATGCGTGCAAATGGCGCACAGATGGCACTTTCCATCTCAGTTGTGCACAAGCCATCATGTTCCTACATGACTTTAACTCCACTAACTAGAATGGAAGGGACTGTAAGGTAATAAACCTAGCCAGGTGTGCATCTAGTTTTTGTGCCATCAGGTGGTTGTTGGAATAGTACTGACTCCTGGTGATGGCTTCAGACAGCTACTGCTGTTTCAACAGTGGCGGTGTTTACTCATTGTGGAAACAGAGGAAATAGAGGTAGATGTGAGGGATCCACTGCTTGCAACTGAGGCTGCAGGATCCTGTCTTGCAAAGATTGGCTGCACGGTGGTAGCTGTTTGTTGTTTCCGTTAAGAAATGGAGTGGGGGTCCCGGTTCTTCTAGGCAGTGGGGTTGTGTCTTTCCATATACTAACGGATAGAAGTGGTGCCTGGGTTTGAACCTAAACTTTATGGTCACAATTGCTGCAGACGGCTGCATGGTCTTTGCCACCACAGACATGGAAGAGCTGCCAGACCACACTGATCACAGTGGGCAATTGTTCAAAGCAGCACACTGCTCGGCTGTTGTGGAGTCCCGCTGCTCCCTGTCTTCCACTTGAACCACCTTGTGTGCCACCTTGGCTGTTGAAACTGGCCACATCCTAAAAAGTGCCAGATTTTTTAGAACACTTGGACAGAATGGTGTTTTTAGTAAAATTTTAGAGGGAGCAGAAGACATTTTTCAGATGGGGGATAATGCCATTACTGATGCCTTACTAGGCAACATATGTAACCTAGGGGGGAAGGAAGGGGGTCCACTGGTAGTGGAAGGGGGTTGAATAGTTTTTTATACATTGAATAGGTTTGATGGGGACTTGAATGTGTTTGATACAATTTGTGTCAATTGTTTTTTTTTTTTTTTATAGTAAGGCAGGCACTCCAATGAGCAGGAACACTGAGTTCACTTCACCCACGGCACCCAGAGATTGGTTTCACTGGATACTAGCTTAACAGCACCCCCACACTGAGATACCAATGGGCTCACTTCACCCACAGCACCCACAGACTGGTTTAAAAGGAAACTGGCTTTACAGCACACACACACTGGGATACCAATGCTCTCACTTTACTCACAGCACCAACAAACTGGTTTGAATGGGCACTGGCTTTACAGCACCCAAACACTGGAATACCAACGGGTTAATTTCACCCAAAGCACCCACAGACTGATTTCAATGGACAATGATTTCACAGCACCCACACACTGGGATACCAATGGGTTAACCACCCACAGTGGGTTCACTGAACACTGACCACTTCTCCACACACTGGAAAAACTTCACCAACAGCAGCCACCCACAATGGACTTTTCTATCCTCCCCTCTCCCTATCTCTCTCTACTTCTTTCCAGGTCTTACACTAAATGCCTTCTGCAATCCTTCTGACGCCTGAACACACAGCCGACTCCCCGCCTCTAGGAAGTGGATCACACTATAGAGAGTGACAAGGGTATGGTGACATCAGAGTGGGGTTTGCAGATGATTGGACAGCTGCAAGGAATTATGAATAATCTCTTGTTCCCGCTAAGCGACAGTACTGTAACTAAACATGTGCATCTGCCATAGCACGGAATTTGCTTCACAAAATTAATAGCGAATTAACAGCAAGATTTGCTGGATTCGCTTTGCTGATCTCTAATTTATTATTATTATTATTATTATTATTATTATTATTATTATTATTATTATTATTATTATTAATAATAATATTATTATTATTCCCCCCCTAAAAGGGGTTGTTTAATATAGAAAGCCTATTTTGATATTAACCTCTTAAGGACATATGACGTACCGGTACGTCATATGTCCTCATTAGCGGCGGCCCCGCTTTGAAGTGCCGCGGTCCCGGGTGCTGCGTGTAGCCCGGGACCGCCGCTATTAGTAAACAAATAAATAAATAAATAAACATGTTTGGTATTGCCGCGTGCGTAATCGCCTGAACTATTAATTAATCACATTCCTGATCTCGCAAGGTAAACGGTGTCAGCGAAAAGAAATCCCAAATTGCAAAATTGCGCATTTTTGGTCACATCAAATCCAGAAAAAATGTAATAAAAAGCGATCAAAAAGTCGTATATGCGCAATCAAGGTACCGATAGAAAGAACACATCATTGCGCAAGAAATGACACCTGACACAGCTCCATAAACCAAAGGATAAAAGCGTTATAAGCATGGGAATGGAGCGATTTTAAGGAACGTATATTTGTTAACAATGGTTTGAAATTTTTATAGGCCATCAGATACAATATAAGTTATACATATTATATATCGTTTTAATCATAACGACTTGAGGAACATGCATAACAAGTCAGTTTTACCCCAGGGTGAATGGCGTAAAAACACAGTTCCCCCAAATAAAATAAATGCATTTTTTTTTTTTAATTTCACCACACTTTGAATTTTTTTCTGGTTTCGTAGTGTACTTAATGCAAAAATTCTGTCTGTCATTGCAAAGTACAATTAGTGACGCAAAAAATAAGGGCTCATATGGGTTTCTAGTTGGAAAAATGCAAGTGCTATGGCCTTTTAAACACAAGGAGGAAAAAACGAAAATGGGCCCCGTCCTTAAGGGGTTAAGTACCCTTATAAAAAGCCTATGATAGTAAAGGAGGGTAGTTGAACTGCAGTTATGTGGCATCACAAATGCACATTGAACTGGGCTAATTTTTTCTAGCCAATTTGCCTCTCACAGATAGGTGTGAGATGCAAAGTGGCTAGGCCACCAATATTAGCCTGGAAAACTCTAAAAGGGGTTAAACTTCCATGTGGAGCAGTTGCTTAGTACTACAAGTCCCAGAATGCATTGCTTTTCCTCAGCAGTTCATTCCAGTCCTCCACCCTGCCTACTCCCCTCCCAATTCTGTCACAGAACATCTAGGCTATTACAGTTACTGAATTATTTAATTGCAGTATGTTATCATTTGCAGCACTTCGTCATTTCATTGTGGTACTGCCCACACAGTACATTGTATTCTCTACCTGTATTGCTAATATTGTAACAAAGTAAAGAATGTTTTAAATTTGATTTGGTCATTGACACTTTTCTTCTTATCTCCATACACATATTATGATCAACCATTTTTTGTCTTTGACAATGGCTTTATCTGATATTATCTTACACTTTATATACTTTTTATGCTCTGACTTTGTGTGGGTGGGATTGGCAGTACCAGCTCTAATTCTTGTTTTCGTTTACCATTATTTGCATTACTGCATCAATTCATTGCAGTACTGCATCATTTTTGTGAAGATGCTGCAGCATTTCAACAGTACTGTAATGAAACTCTGTATGTGAACATAGCCCTAATTTCACTGGAGATCATTGCTTAATCGGTGAATTTGTAACATCTGTTTATTTCATTTCCTGTATGCTCAAATGTAAACTGGAGGGGCTAGTCAGAGATATTAAATTTGAGGAGTGGGACGCAACACCCAGCCAAGCCTCCTTTGACTTCAGAGAAAATTCCGTAGTCCTTTTACAAAAAGGGGAGGGTGTCTGATGCACCAGGAAACCTCAGAAAGTGATGGAAACACAATGGAAATGGAACTGGCACAGAAGGGGAAGAAAAGATGTATTTAAGATATTAAGGTCCCTGAATTATGTCATTTTTACAGACTAACAATATTGTGCACCCAAGATAAAGTTCAGTTTAAAGTGAGCAAAAGGGTTAGGGTTATTTTTTTTTTTTTGTTACAAGTTCTAAAATTTATAGGTATTTCTCTTTGTCTATTGTCAAGTTTTAGATAAACAGATTAATGTATTTTTCTATTCCTCTCCTTAAATATATTTAAATATCATTGTTCTATTTCACAATGATATAAAATGTAGATCACAGTAAAAAGAAAAATGTCTTGCTAGGACATGGTTGGTGATCCTTTTGTGAAAAGATGTAATGCGGATAGATATAAGGACTGCATAGCAGGCTTACCTGTCCTAAGCTACTATGAATCTAATGTTTTCATCAATTTTCTCTAATGATCCTATCTCAGTTTTAAAATCCATGAGCAGAACTCAGTGGCCATTGCCTCCCACTAAGCCACTATATAACAAGTTTAATAGCTCGGCACTGCACAGTTATTACTAATGTATTTCACTCTTGGCTGACACGGCTGTTCAAGTTAGCCACCGATAAGATAAAAGAAAAATAATACACTTTTTAAATAAAATGTTTGCATGTAGTGTAACACATCTGAAAATATCTTCCCTACTGCAGTGATATTATATTCTTCTGCAATATTGTTATATATCTGATAGAAAAACTATATAATATGCTCTATTATAATATGATTTTATACAAGACATAGCATAATAAAATATGATATGCCATACTGCACAGTGAATGTGTATATTTCAATACTTGCTTTTAAATAAGAAGCAATAACAAATTAAAATAATCCAGAATTTCAAAATAATCCAAATAATATTCTATAATCTGTCAGCTCTCAGATCATTTAATATTTAATATAATTTGGTATAACGCAATACTATACAATAAATTACAATAATAATCTAATAAAGTCTCATTTAATACAAAACAATAATACTATAATATGATGCTTAAAACAATAATATGATAAAGGTATTGATCGTTTATATTAATTAGGTTTTACTAGGTCTATAAATGTGAGACCAGCTTATTCTTATTATATATATTATATATATTTATATATATATATATATATATATATAAAAAATTTTTTTTTTTTTTTTTTTTTTAGTTTGGTAGCCCATTCCCTGTTCTTGATTATAAGGGGAAAATATTTAGAAATATAAAATTTTTTGAATTGATTTTATTGAGCTCTTCAAAGCACAGTAAATAGTAGAAAAAAATGTGCTCAATTCTCATAATCCCTGCTCCACATTATTAACATACTTTACATGGTTGGCCGAGCTGAACATGGATGTTAATGGGAGAATTTGTCATTTTAATTGTCAACCAAACACCTGTTTAATATTGTTTATGGCCACCTATGAAATAAAGCTGAAAAAATTAGACTTAATAAAAGCAAAATTGGGCTTTTATGCAGCTAGAATCTGTTTCTTACCCATAGATTCCTATGAAGACTAGTAGAATGAAAATATTTTAGGACCCAAAAATGTAAGTTTACAGTGGTTGTCACTGTTAAGGATATAGGAAACCAAATTCTCCACTCCACACAGGTTTCAAGGCACAGGTGCTGGGGTCATTCACTAGCCCTCTAGAGCAGTGTTTAGCCTGCCCACCAGCTAAGATGCTCATGCCTATTTATGCATATGCATAAGCAGCAGGCAGGAATATGTATGAATATGTTAGGGCATCTGTGGGCAGTATGTGTGGGCATCTGAGCTGGCAGTGGGGCTGAACAGTGCTATGTGGGGCAAGGGAACACACTGAGTGCTCCTACCAAGGTAATTTGCATAGGAATTAGCATAGCATGGACAATCACATGACCATGATGTTACTGGAGGAGGTGGCACCATCAGCTCCACTCTGTACTTACTGCAACAGTACAGAGCACAGAAGGGTGTCCCGTAGAAGTGGGAGGTGCAGTTCAGAGAATGAAATGCTCAGATCAGTGATGCAAAAACACCACAATATAAAATGACACAGAAAAATAAATTTCAACACTTTCGGCAGGCAAAGTGCAGAAAGTAAGATAGAGCCTTAGAACTGTTAACATGATTATTATATAACTTTGGATGATGGCTGTCTAAGCTAAAAAAAAAGTTAGGCTTGGTGTAACCTTTAAGAACCAGAGTCAGTTTTTTTTTTTTTTTTTTTTTTCTCAAATCTGACATGTCTCACCTGGTGCTTAAACATATCTAATTAATTGTGAGACTGTTTTAGTGACATTTTGTACCTGGTAAGTGGTAAACTTTCCACAATATTTTTATGATTTTCTTGTGAAAAATGCTTACATTTCATAAAAAAAATTGCAAAAATAACATTTTTCTAACTTAAAAGTTTCTGTGTTTACCTTGCGGCTTATATGATGTAAAATTTTTATTGCCAGCATCATTATTCATGTGGTGATACCAAATATATGTACTTTTTTTTTCTAGATGCATTTGCATTGGGGACATAAGGATACTGTATTTAACTTTATTTATTTTTGTGTGTGCGTGTTTTTTTTTTTTAACCTGTTATGTTATGTTATTGTCCCACTAGGGGTCTTCACTGTCTCACTGTAGATAATACACTGTAGTGCTGCTCTGCTCTGCACTGCAGTGTGTTACCCATGTCAAACTACTCTACTGCAGTAAAGTGTATTTCCCATGTCAAACTACTGTATTCTGCAAAGCTGATCAGACCCATCAACTTCTGTAGATATATAGTTGAAAAAGGACACATGTCCATCATCAAGTTCAGCCAAAGAAGGGATGGATGAAGGGAAGGGGGATGGATGATGGATGCATTCTATACATATGCATTCATTTGATGTCCTTCATAACTTTCACTATGACCTGGCGTAGGCTGTTCCACAGATTCTCTGTTTTCATGGGAGACTGAACATTTTTTTTTCTTCTCCAGGAGTTGGTAGTGCCCCATTATCTCAACTGTATGTCTGTGTGTTGGGGGATAATCTGGAACATCTTTTCACCATAAATCTTCTAGGGGCAATATATATATTTAAATAAATTAAGCATATCTTCCCTAAAATGTCTCTTCTCAAGACTAAACAAATTTATTTAGTTACAAACTAAACATTCTAAGCCCATACATCTTAATTTACCTATCAGACGACCATGAGGGACAGTGTCAAATATTTTTCCAAAATCCAGGTACACTGTATTGTCAGCCATCTTCCTATTTATGCAAAAGAGGAGCCCATGGAGCCTCATTGAAGAGTCTCAAAACACAGGACTAGCCAGATATCCAGAGGCTCTACTAGGCATTGCTCCCACCTTGCCAGAATCCTGTTCCACACTGATGAGGGGCAACACCCTGAAACAGCTGTATATGGATGGTTACCTAGCCTTGGTTTATCCCTTGTCATGACTTATAGGGCCACTTAATATGGTGGTTTTGGTGGTTTCCTAACAGGAGCTGCCCCTTGGCTGGGTCCTTCCTGGAGGGATATCTGGCTAGTCCTGTGTTTTGAGACTCTTCAATAAGGTTCCATGGGCTCCTCTTTTGCATATTCATGTTTCCCAGGGGGCAATGCACCTAGGACTTCACTGCATTGAGCACTTTCACTAGAGGCCGACAGTGTTGTCGTTTGGCTGGTCTCCCTGAGATCAGCAATATATTTCTCTTATGGCTCTACTAGGCATTGCTCCCACCTGGCCAGAATCCTGCTCCACACTGATGAGGGGCAACATCCCAAAACAGCTGTATGTGGATGGTTACCTAGCCTTGGTTTATCCCTTGTCATTACATTGACTTATAGGGCCACTTAATATAGTGATTTTGGTGGTTTCCTAACAGAAGCTTCCCTTTGGCTGTGTCTTTCTCAGAGGGATATCTGGCTAGTCCTGTGTTTTGAGATTCCTCAATGAGGCTCCATGGGCTCCTCTTTTGCATATTCATGTTTCCCAGGGGGCAATGCACCTAGGACTTCGCTGCATTGAACACTTTCACTAGAAGCCGACAGTGTTGTCGTTTGGCTGGTCTCCCTGAGATCAGCAATATATTTCTCCTATGGCTCTACTAGGCATTGCTCCCACCTAGCCAGAATCCTGCTCCACACTGATGAGGGGCAACATCCCAAAACAGCTGTATGTGGATGGTTACCTAGCCTTGGTTTATCCCTTGTCATTACATTGACTTATAGGGCCACTTAATATAGTGATTTTGGTGGTTTCCTAACAGAAGCTTCCCTTTGGCTGTGTCTTTCTCAGAGGGATATCTGGCTAGTCCTGTGTTTTGAGATTCTTCAATGAGGCTCCATGGGCTCCTCTTTTGCATATTCGTGTTTCCCAGGGGGCAATGCACCTAGGACTTCGCTGCATTGAACACTTTCACTAGAAGCCGACAGTGTTGTCGTTTGGCTGGTCTCCCTGAGATCAGCAATATATTTCTCCTATGGCTCTACTAGGCATTGCTCCCACCTAGCCAGAATCCTGCTCCACACAGATGAGGGGAAACACCCCGAAACAGCTGTATGTGGATGGTTACCTAGCCTTGGTTTATCCCTTGTCATTACATTGACTTATAGGGCCACTTAATATGGTGGTTTTGGTGGTTTCCTAACAGGAGCTGCCCCTTGGCTGAGTCCTTCCCAGAGGGATATCTGGCTAGTCCTGTGTTTTGAGATTCTTCAATGAGGCTCCATGGGCTCCTCTTTTGCATATTCGTGTTTCCCAGGAAGCAATGCACCTAGGACTTCACTGCATTGAGCGCTTCCACTAGCAGCCAGCAGTGTTGTCGTTTGGCTAGTCTCCCTGAGTTCAGTAATCTGTTTCTCTTAATCCTCCTATTTAGGCTTTTTCCCACCTCTTCAAAGAAACATATTAAGTTGGTTTGACAACTTCTGTCCTTAGTAAAACCAGGCTGGCTATCTCTTATATATATCCCTCTACATATTCCTGTTTATACTCATAGCTACCTATGCTGTGACTGTGATTGTGATTGCTTCTCAGAACCCCGATGCGGAACAGATTAAGAATTCTCCTTCAATTCTCCCTATAGATTCTGTTGTCGCACATCTATAGGGTTAACTGCCAGGGCCTGAGCTACGGATTGGTTTCATTTTAGGACTTGCTGGCATGTCCATCTGCAGAAACAGGGCATAAAAATTGATGTGTTGGCTTATTGTTATGTGGGGAAGAGTTAAGCATCCCGGAGATGTCCTTAAACAATTTTTTTAAATTTTCAGCGCATACAACCCATGTATGCTTAATAACACAGTTCAAATTGAATGCGGTAAAGAACATGTGCTGTGTTGCAATTAATAAAGCTATTTATAGCATGTATTTGACCATGTTTTTCATTCGATATCATATGTTTCTTAACAGTGAAAAAGCAACATACACAGCACGGTTTACTGCACAGCACTGAATCCTTTTTAGGATAACAAGTGGCATAATCTTTTATAATTTACTTTTATTGTAGTCTGCAACACTTTGTATGCAACTTTTTCCTATTAGTATTCTTTGTGTCGTTTTGATATTTTTTTAATGTATCCTCGTGCAACTTTTAGACAATTGCTTTATTCCATTGTTCCTGAGCTTTGTATCATTGATCCCCAGTACTGCAATGCAAAAGCTTCTGATCAAATAAGGACGCTGATATTAAATTATAGCGTTTCTACACCCAATCGTAAAGGCTTTTGTCACTGCATGGATTTGGCAGCAGACAATCTTTATCTGCCAGGCAGTCTCTGACATTCTGCTGTGTTGAAGGGCGCTTATTATAATACAGCACGTTTTCAGGAAATTCAATTGATTTATAGGAACAAGACAGAAGACAGATGACTTGCCTAATCCATCTCATTTCATAAAAAAACAAGATAGTACTCAGTAACATTATGTTTGTACTGGCTAGTGAAACATACGGATATGAATTGTGAATCTAGCCCTAAAGTAGTTTATCCAATTTCTGCAGTTGATTTACTAGTTCACGCATGCCATCCTGCAAATTTTAAAGGCATATTTGTATTTTTATTAACTTTTTCAAAGGTTATTCCTATCTTAAGTATTTGAGAGGCGAGGCCTCTCTTGTAAGTATTATGCATTTCTTCAAATCCCTGTTAAGCAGGCAAGGACATAGTTCTTTTGGTCAGTTTTTTTTTTTTTTTTTTTAGTCTTACAGTTTTAGTTACAGATGCAGTAGAGATAAATTTGTAGTTTTACCATTTCTTTTCTGCACTATGATATTTAGGCCTTATTCACAAGTCCGGCAAAGTTTTCTGCAATTGCAGATCTGCAATCATGGATCAACCTATTGCCCATTGATTTCTATTGTGCTATTCCCACATTCTTCTGGACCTGTAATCCATTCAGTGATAAAATAGGACAAGTCCTAGTGTGGATTGTGATTGCCTTACGGATTATCAATAGAAGTCTATGGGATCCGTGTTTTCTGCTAATGTCACAGATGTCACATTCGTGATGTCCATTAAAAACGCTGATCAAATCTAAGCAAACTAGTTATTATTATTATTTTTTTTTACCAGTTCAACATTTTTGTTGATGCGGATATACAGTAGATTCACTACATATTTAATTACAAACCAAATTTTACGGATCACAAAGCAAAAAGAGTAAAAAGAGTGGAGCTTTATGTGGACCTGAAGAATCACTGAACGTGTGAATGAGGCCTTAATGTAAACAATTGGACTTCCAGGGGGATTTTTTGTTGTTACAATCTTTTATATGCTTGGATTGCATTACAGTCATGGGTTAACTTGTACACGCAAATGCCATACATTGTACATAATATGGCCTACAGAGACCTGTCATATCACTTCTGTGAATAACTGATCTGGCATTGCATGAGCATTGTAGAGGATATGGTCACATGACAAGGCTCTATTTGGGTCATGCTGTTATAATGTTTAGCTTTGGCCATGTTTAAAGGGATATTACCCCCAAAATTATTTTTGCATTAATATGTTGCCCACCCGTAGCTTTCCATCTTTCCAATATAAACTTATTATTGATTCTGCACAGTTTTGCTGCTATCTAGATGCATTCACCCCCCCACCAAATGCAGAGAATGATCAGTTCTCAGTCCAACCCTGACACACTCCCTGCTTCTGGCTCCCACCCTCCGAGACGGCATCACGTGTCCTCAGTCTCTTCAATGGGCCGGGTTAGCGCTTCTACCCCAGTCCACTGAAGAGAGGGAGGATAGTGAGACAGTCACAGCTGCTGCTGCTGTTCACTGTCTGCCTCACTAACAGCACCCAGAGCTCACCCGCCCCGCACCCTGTATCCCCCACCCCCCGCAGCTCACCCGTTGGCCTATGAGTGCAGCCTCCCCTCCCCACCCCCCAAAGCGATCTCCCGGTGACCCCTGTCCCCCTCCCTACAGCCCGATCTCCAGGTGCCCTCCCAGTATAGCCCGCAGCCACCCTCCATCATCGATCCCTCCCCCTGGTCTCACCCGGCAGAAGCTGTGGCTTTCCCAGTTCTTGCAGAACTACAGCTCCCAGCATGCTCAGCCTTCTCTCCGTGCATGCAGGGAGTTGTAGTTCTGCCCGAGCCGGGAGAGCGGGCCTGTAAGTGCATGTGATCCCAACCTTGTAATGCCGCCTGCCGACTGCCCCCACCGTGTAATGCCGCCTGCCCCAACCATGTAACCCGGTCGGCCGCATCAACCCCCCGCCGAATCTCACCCGGCCGCCCGCATCGCCACCCCCGCACCAGTGTCTCACCCGGCCGCATCCGTAACCCCCGGCCGCATCTCACCCGGCCACTGATCTCACCCGGTTGCTAATGAGGGCGGCCGGGTGAGATGCCAGTGCAGGGGTGGCGATGCGGGCGGCCGGGTGAGACACTGGTGCGGGGGTGGCGATGCGGGCGGTCGGGTGAGACGCCAGTGTGGGGGTGGCAATACGGGCAGCCGGGTGAGATGGGTGAGATTCGGCGGGGGTTGATGCGGCCGGCCGGGTTACATGGTTGGGGCAGGCGGCATTGTTGGGATCACATGCACTTACAGGCCCGCTCTCCCGGCTCGGGCAGAACTACAAGTCCCTGCATGCACGGAGAGAAGGCTGAGCATGCTGGGAGCTGTAGTTCTGCAAGAACTGGGAAAGCCACAGCTTTTGCCGGGTGAGACACAGGGGGGAGGGATCGGTGATGGAGGGTGGCTGTGGGCTATACTGGGGGGGCACCTGGAGATCGGGCTGTAGGGAGGGGGACGGGGGTCACTGGGAGATCGCTTTCGGGGGTGGGGAGGGGGGGCAGCCCTCACAGGCCAATGGGTGAGCTGTGGGGGTGGGGGGATACAGGCTGCGGGGCGGGTAAGCTCTGGGTGCTCTTAGTGAGGCAGACAGTGAACAGCAGCATCAGCAGGGGTTGTCCAATTTAAAACTTTTTTCTTCCTTTCTGTTTCTTTCCCAAAGTTATACAAACCACCCATGTGCTTTCAGTTCCAGTCTGGTCATTTTCCCTTACTTTGACCACCTCTACAGCTGCACTGGAAGCTGTAGTTCTAAAAATTTCTTTAACTGTTGTCACAATACATGTCACTGTCCTCCATTTTGTGCCAATACATCACAGAAGGTGTCATAGCACTGGGTGGTCCTGGCAGTGAGAGAGTCCTATTAGTTTGTTACATTCAGTGTCACATGTTCCTTTTTAGCCACTGACAGTGCTCTTCGGGACCTTCATCACATGGTCCCTCAGAGCCAATAGAATCACAGAAATTGACCCTGCTGCCTAATAGTGCAGTGTTCTCTGTGGAGAAGAAATGGACTACCTGTGCTCCATGGAAGGAGAGAACAGTGAACACTACTCCCCAAATAATCTCCCCCCAGCTGGTATATACATGCAGGGACATCACTGGATCTCACTGGAAGTCAGCTCTTTTCCATAGATACTGTATATATACAATGCAGAAGAGCTGACTGCCTGTGCTGGCGACTTCTATCATGTTACAGCAGAGGCAGACGCATCTGGGGAGATGGTGAGGAATCATATGGGGAAATGATGGCTGGGTGGGGTTTTTGTGGTTCTTACTTTAGATTGGCTAGTGGTCAATGGGGGGAGGGAATGTGGGAGGAGTTACAAGAAGTAGGCTGGTGGAAGGGGGTGGGCTCTTGCACACAGAGAATGCTGGTCTTTGTAGTTTACCAGGTCCCTTGCTAAAATGATCCAAACCATGAAGGAAAGAAAAGATGGGTTAAAAGAAAAGCATCCACAGTGGCCCCAAAACGTAGCGGATCACAGCAGAAATTGCTAGGGGAACTTGGGTAAGCTAGAACTACGACCCAATATATATATATTTTTTATTTTGCTTAGAGTTGAACATCCTCTTTAAAGGGCTTGTCTGGAGGCCAATTTTGATATGCAAATATGGCCATGTTCACGAGTCAAGTTGTTTTTTATTTATATATTTATTTTTAAATATTGCACACAGTTCACTGTTAAGGCCAATATTACATAGACACAAACAGTAGTTCAAATTAAAGCATGACTGAAAATAAGTTAGTGAAAGCAAGGTTTAATTAAGATATACAATAGCTTTCAGTAAATTAAGGCACCATACATGATAAAAACAGCTGGGACTTACCCTTTGAGTATTACATAAAGCTAATTCAATCTAATTCTTATGCAAACATTTAATGTCTTTATTGGTTTCACTAAGTACCAAAAACAACTCACAAAGCATTGAAAGTGTAGCAACAGGGCCCCATTAATGGAATTAAAGACCTGTTTAAGGTTAAACACATTACATTAGACGCAATACTGTTCCTGGGTTAAAGATGCATTCTCTTGAAGCTAGTTATTAAGTCATTTCCATTCAGTCCAGTTCAATGTGAAATTAACACGCAGTCATTGGAAATGTCCCTTCACTGTTTACATGCACTAATCAGTTTGAGGTAATTTCTTTGTAGAATGTGTCATTTAAGCATTTTACTATATCAGCGACACTATCAATATACGTACCTGAAGGATTTAACAATAGTGTCACATTCTTATTATTAGGTGTATAAAATGTATTTTAATCCCTTATTGTAAGTAAAACCCTAAAACCAAGGGCGCTCTTAAAAAAATAATAATAATAATAGTTTAAAAAATAGGTAGGTGAAGCTCAGCTCCCTTTAACATCAGACAATTTTGGACACAATGAGGACGGTGAGTGTGGAAGAGCTGTAACAGTGGTGGCTTCCAAGAGTGCTTGTACCCAGCTTGATTAGTCTGTCAGGGACCGTCAGGAGTAGAAGGAGAAAAAGTTTTATTAAGTTACCAGGCTACCATAACACACTACTCACGGGACCATTAAGTTACTTCTGGTATTCTGCAGGCTGATGGCCATTGGGACACTTTCATGATGGTAATTTTCTCATTATCTTTTTAGTATACATATATTGCAACACGTGCCTATTGTATCATATGCCCTTGAGAAAGCTATGGGGACATAGAGGAAAGCGTGGGATTGGTCTGTATGCACCAGATGGGGTTGGCTCACTTGTTTCCACTTACTACAAAGATTTGTGATTTATTATCTTGTTCAATACATTTGTTTTGTTGATTATTTTGGATTATTATTGTGTGATTATTGGTTTGGATTTAGTTGTCATTTGTTGTACTTTACTTGTATTATCTTGTTTAAGGGTCCATTTACACAGAAAGATTATCTGACAGATTATCTGCCAAAGATTTGAAGCCAAAGCCAGAAATGGATTTGAAAAGAGGAGAAATCTCAGGCTTTCCTTTATGACCTGATCTCTGTTTATAGTCTGCTTCTGGCTTTGGCTTCAAATCTTTGGCAGATAATCTGTCAGATAATCTTTCTGTGTAAATGGACCCTAAGTTAAGGCCCTATTCCATGGGCTGACAGTGAGGAGCAAACAAACGCTCCTGTCAGCGCTCCTTTGTTACTCGTTCCCCGCTCGCTGCCATCACAACTACACGCGGCCGCAGCGAGCTATTAAGTGCAGGAGAGGCCGTGGGGAGCTGCGGGGGGGGGCTGCCCGGGTGATCGCTAGATTGTGGCAGCCCATAGAGGATAGTGGTGGTCTGCTGCCGCCGCTCCTATTCCGCAGAGCGACAGCAGCAGATCGCTGCTATCACAGTCGTTTGTTGTTTTTCAACATGTGTGAAAAAAAAGGACACAACGATCAGCCGACATGAACGATGTCGGCTGATCGTTGCCTTCTATTCCATGGGACGATTATCGCCCATAATGGACAATATCGGCCGATAATTGCTCAGTGGTATAGGGCCTATAGCTTACTCCTTTCATTGTTGTTTATCTGGTGTATGGTAGTGGTCCATTTATCATAGGCACCTACCAGCATGTACTGTATATGGACCATTTTTGGTCACTTTTTAAGTGTTCTTTACTGTTTGTAGCGCATGGTCGCTTTTGTCTTTTTGGTATGAAAAAGTTTTGTTAAGGATAACGGTTTTTAAAAGTTTAGATACCTTCTTCATCAGATCAGGAGACCATTGAAAAACATTCCTGTGTTAAAGAGAAATAAAAATAAAGCAAAGTGTTTAAGTTTTTCACATAATCGAACTGCTGGGATGCCCCCTGACTTAACAGATACAAAGTAAAAGGAAGCTATCTATATGTGATAGGGGATATGGTAAGAGATTATATAAGGAGTGTGTGTTTGGAGTGTGCGTGTTTGTGTGTGTGTGTGTGTGTGTGTGTTGGGGGGGGGGGGGGGGGTAACAAAGTCCCTGTATAGCTACAACAATGTAAAGTCTGAAATGAGTTTACAGTGATAGATACCCTTCTGTACAATGTTTTTATCTGAAATCATATCAATACATATACCAAACCTTTCCCAATGGAGCCATTAATATATATGTTTTCTAATCTTGAGATGTATCAAATAGAATGAACACTACTATCAACACTAAATCCTCTTTTTAAGATTTCATTGATCCTTGCCTCTAAACAAGATTATCAGAATGGTCCTACATTGAGATAATGTCAAGGGGATTTGGATTAATCCCAACTATTCATTTTAGATTACATCTAAAGGTTCTTTTGGGTCTTATTTCAAAAGATATTGATAATATCATATCAACCAATGTCACATTTAATTAAAAAAGTAATCACTTTTGTTATTGCTTGGAGTTAAAATAAAATACAATCATGCATTTAATTTCTGAAGCTGATATATGTCAAGTAACAAATAATTGTTATTCCCTGTATACAGTGGAAGATATGAACTTCCATTTAAACCAGGTAATGAAAAATATTGCAATATATGTACAGAGGATTCGCCAAGATGAAAAGATGTCTACTGAATCCCTTATTTATTGTCACATTTCAGCCAGAATGAAGATAAATGAGGACAATAGTCAAATGATAGTCAACCTTTATGAGGATGACATATCAGAATTTCACCGCCGATTAGAGAAAATATTTGATTCATGATTAATTGAGCCTTCTAAACTATGAGAGGAACATATGCCAAACTAAGAAACTATAAGGATCTAGACATGGCTGTATATTTTACTCATAGTTGTCAATGTAAAACTACTGCAAACTTTATTCAGCCCTAGGCATTGATAACCTCAAGCTTTTCCCCACCATTAACATAACAACAACATTTATATGTTGTAATTAAAGGCACGTCTACATTGTGAGATTGCGCATCAATTTGTAGGGGCACTAGTACAGTGTAAGCACTGAGGGGACACCAGTACTGTGAGGGAGCACCACAATTATGGGGTGGGGAAAGGACACTACAGTGGTCCAAGTGGAGAAGGAGTAGGAGGTTGAGGTGGCATTGACGGTGTAGGTGGCAGCGGAAGAGGAAAATTAGGAGGTAGCCATCACTGTGGATAAGAGATTCGTATTTTGTCTTCTCAATCAAGCATCAGGACCAATACATCCTGTGGTATTCATGCCTGGTTAATTTGTTGGAACATCAGCTTGTCAGCATTGGCTATTAATGGGTGGAGATGCTTGTCAGTGATGATACCTCAGCGTAGATAAACACCCATTCAGAGTGCACACTTGCTTCAGGGCAAGCCAGCAACTCCAAAGCATAGACAGCAAGCTCTAGCCAGGTGTCCAATTTAGAAACCTTGAAATTTGAGTGGAGATGACTCATCAATCAGTACCAGGAGATATGTGAACACATACTCATCCACCATGTAGCTAAAATTCTGTTTCCTGCTAGTACATGTCATGTCAAAGGGTGGTAGTGGATGTTTTGGAGTACTGAGGAAGGTGTTTCACATAGTGTTGCTTGTCCCTCCTCCTTAGCCTTGTGCTCCGATGGTGCCTTCTTTGTCAGGTGGGAACTACCAGCTTGCGCTGGTATTCCTGCAATGTTGTTCCTGTAGTGGGGGATCCAGCAGGATGGCCACCCAGTAATCAGCACTAGTGAGAATCCTGGCAACTCAGTGATCATTTCACAGGCACTGCAGCATTCAATTACTCATGTAAACTAGGCTGTACAGAGGCAAGGACAAGCTGTCCTCAGTGGAAAGTGTCTCCTCTAGGTCCTCTGCATCCCCCCTACCACATTATAGTGATGCCCACGAGCTGCTCTGGGTGCCACACTGCTCCTTGTCCTGCTCCAAAACTGTCCCCTGGCTGGACAGTGGTCTGTAAGACTGGATGGACAACTGCGAGAATGGGCCTTCTTCCTCCTTCTATGCTTCCTTCTGTACCAACATAACATCATCCATCTTAGCATTGGATGGGGATGGTAGTGATGACAATGGTATTCTCCAGTGTTGACCGTATTAACAGCACATTCAAAGCACCACAACATGGCACACACGTCAGCATAGTTGAAGTGCCGTTGATCCGCTCTGTGACTAACCCATGCAGTCTGCAGCTGAAACTCGACTATAGCCTACGGTTGCTCGCAGACTCTTTTTAGCATATTTAGGGTGTTTAAGCAAGTTTAAACATGGAGGTTAGGGGGTTTTATTTTGTAAGGCAAAATAAAATGGAACATTTTTGAAGGCTCAGTGATGTAAAAGATATATATGCCAAATTTCAAGAAGATTGGATAATATTTAGAGGTTGCACACTTTGATCATTTTTATCAAGTGGTCCTGATGTCCAAATTTTTTTAAAAATTCCAAAGTCTGTGGAATTTACTTAATAAAACGTCATATACGACAATGCTGGATGAAGAAAGTCAACTTCAAGGCTTTCTAGAAGAACAATGAGTAAAAATCATTAACTACATCCAAAATATCATAAAAGATGGAAGTCATCCAAGAGAAGACTACAAAGAGTTATTACAACTATCACTCTGTACCTAAAAGTTTGGCCTAAAAATTACTTAAGTTCAAGGATCTCAGGAGATGCGCCAAGGAAGATGGATGGCAAAGGCAATATATGCAATAAAAATTGTCCTCTAAACAGTTGAATGTTCCTAAATGAGAATTGAAAGGAATAAAATAGGTTACACATTTTTTCAGCCTTATATATGTAAGTCAATGGACTCCAAAGAATGATTTGGATATTTTACAGCTTCTGAGCACTTACCCAAATGCAGACGTCAAAAAAGTGTTCTCACAGTTGCTAAGAGACACCTTTGGTATCTGTCAGAAACAAACATAATATATACTGTGCTACAGTAGCAGTGAGTGAGCCATCAGCAATGACATGATGTCCCATTTCAGCGCCAATGATCAGCTCCTGACTAATTGTATGCAAACCATGTCTAATTGTGTAGGCCTTTCCTGCTGCCAGTTTGGACCCACATACACTATGAGATCACAGTAATTTTTATTTTTTTCCCCAATCCACTCATGCACATTATGTTTTTGTATTGATTAAGTTTTACCTGTTGTTGAGGGATCTAAAAAGTAAAAAATAAATACATAAATAAATAAATAAGTTTAATTTTTTTTTACCAGTACATTTTGTAGTAAAATTAAAAGTGTCACTACAAAGTACAATTGGTCTCACAAAAAACAGTCATAGAATTTGTAGGTGCAAAATTCAAAGAGTTATTGTGTCTTGGACACAATTGTGTCTTGGGGAGGAAAAAATTAATTGCAAAAATGAAAACTGGCTACATCAATAGGGTTAAGGGATTGTACATGAGAAGAATGTATCATTGGCATTGATCATAAATTGCTGGTTTTAATAGAAAAGAATTTAAATATCCTTACCATAAAACATCCTTAATATGCCATACTTCTGTTATTTTACAAAAATACATTTGGTGTTTAGTTGTACCTAAGGCATGACCAGGGGTGAGATACAGAATGATGTTTTGTAGAGCTGTACACTATATAGGTTTATCGATTAAATCATTTTAAAAGAATATGGTATTTCTTTCCATTGAGAACAACCTGATGTTGAGTTAAAGCCAATACTTCATTGTGTCTGCTAAAAAAAAAAAATCAAATTACCCACTGTGCTAATTACCTGGCATAAGGAATTGCAGATAATATAGCAGCAGCATGTTTCTGAACAGCTATTCACATAGAAAACAATTTATCATATAATATAGTATACAAAATTCTTCCTTTTGTCTCTTATCTATGGATGAGGATGGGGTGGAGAAACTTGGGTACACACTGCCAAAGCCAGCTAACATATTTTTTTTTCTCTCTATACCATGACACTTGTGTTTTCTTCTCCTCTTCATACTGTACTGTGTTGTGACTTACATCTTCCTTAAGTCAATTCAGGAATACAGACCAGAGTGTGGGTTAAAAAAAATTGCACACTATTAGCCAATTTAAAATCTAGGGGGTAGGAAGGAAAGAAAGAATACCCAGTTCAGATAACATAATTAATACAGAACACAATAAAGACTTTAAAATGAATATAAATTCTTCACCTCCTAGACCAAACCTCTAAATTAATTCAGACCATTAATCTCTAAATTGATGGAGAACTCACATCAGGCATCATAAATAAATGGATACCTTAGATCAGGCCTTCTAAAATATTGGAGATCTCAGACAAAAACTGTTAAATGAATGGAAACATTCTACCAGATGTGATTCCTGGATCACGATTGTTCCTATTTGTACAATAATTTCCCCCAAAATCCCATGCATTCCCATGGATTGTTTACATCCCTATTGTGTTGCTTTAGGTTCTGCTGAAGATATAAAAAGTCATAAAGAGTGGTGTAGGCAATGAAAGTGAAAACCATATGACCAAACCATATAACCAATAAGATGAAACCATATTTTCTTCCTCCTCAGGCTACCCCCTAAACACTGGGGAATGCCAGGTCTTCTTATCCTCCTAAAGCCACCCCATTAGCACTCGTAGATGGTCAGACTCAGGTTAAGCACATTGCTCAAGACCACCTTCGTCAACCTGCCAACATGGGGGGGGGGGGGGGGTATGCCTCAAAACCACATTCAGAAATGCTCAAAACAGCCCCGCCCCCAGGAGAAAACAATATGACTTAAAAAAAAAACTTTTTTTCTGTGAAAGAATGTGCATTTTGTATGTGTTTTTTTTCTGCAATAGAGACCTAATAGTCCCAGTAGTGTAACTACCATAGTCTAGGTGTTTTAGTGCAGTTCATTTAAGGCTATGTTCGGACAAAATCTAATTTTAATTCAGAAAAATTCAGTAAACTTGCTGAAGAAAACTTTTGAAAGTTTGCTCATCTCTAGTTAAAACACTTCCTCATATGGAGTTGGCAGTTCAGTACCATATGATAGGGGATCTTCTTATAGGTTTTTATTAAGGGTAGCTTCACACGTACCGTATCGCTGCGTTTTTAATGGTGCGTTTTTAACGGTGCATCTTTAACGCTGCGTTTTTGGTGCGAGTCTTGATTTTCACATGTGAATCATGTGAAAATCAAAACGCACATGTAAAAAACGCAGCAAAAAAGCACCGTTAAAAAAGCACCGTTAAAAACGCAGCGATACGGTACGTGTGAAGCTACCCTTAAGCCCGGAAAGCTTCAAGTTATACTAATTTGGTTGTTGATCTAACACCTCACTTATATGGATAAATGTTTAGATTTGATGGTTACTCTCTAGGGTCAATGGTATTCCAGAGAAAAAGTATTCTTTCAAATCAACTAGTAACAGAAAGTTATACAGATTTGTAATTACATTGTATTTATAAAAATTCAGGCCTTTCAGTACCTATAAGCTGCTGTCGCCTCTTTCCATGTTGGGAATTGTCCAAAACAGAAGCAAACAACCACTGCAAATCACCAAATCAAACATTTGCTACTCTGCACAGTTTCTGACATGCAGTAATGGTAGCAGGGAGCACTGTGTCAATTTGGAACTACATGGATTCCTGCAGGGAATACAGCAGCTCATAAGTACAAAGCTTTGTAGTTTTTAAATAGAGGTAACTTATGAATCTGTATAACTTTCTAGCACTGGTTGATTAGAAAATATTTCTTTTCTCCAGAACCAATGAAACATACAAATACAACTGCTTAAACATAAACATACAACTGAAAATTAAACTTTTCCAGTAATACTTTGTAAAGCCATGAATGAGTAAATCACTATGGTAACAACCATGCTCTGAGAGGGGCACCGAGCCCTGCATCTGCACAGCATTAAGCTGATCTTTTCAATGATTAAGTTTTCTTGTAATCAGTTTCTAAAGTAAATCAGCTTGCCGGCTGGCCAACACATTTGATTTAGTTTGTATAATTGAAGCTTTCAAAATACAAAAGGCATGGGCTTTTTTTTTAATCACAGTTAATTTGTAATGGTGAATAATTTTAGTATCTGTGGAAAAGTAGCAATCACCTAATCAGACAAAAAAAACATGGAAAATATCTGTGTATAGTAATATAAGTAATGCCACGCTTTGTATATCGTGTGTATCGTGTTGGTAATCTAATTTTCCTAATATGATTAATCTCTGTAACCTTACAACATATGCTGTTTCTAGCACAACATTTTTGGAAACCCCTTTAAAGATACTGCATTTGATCCATGCAAAAGACTCAGTTGCAAGGCTGAAATAATCTCCTCCTTTGTGGGGGTTGTTTTTTATAGTAATATCCTAATTCTAAATTAAAGTAAAGGCCTGGTTGAGCGATCCTATGTTCTTTATGGGCAGGGGAGGGTTTATCTCTCCCAGAACAAAGGGGTCAGGCAGTGATTTTCCATCCCAACCCCTATCTCCATACACATTATCTGTTGGTGGACTGTTGAGAGAGCACAATACACTTTATGCCTCAACTGGCCAGGCCAACTAAATTATATCCCTTTATTATCATTTATAAGAGATAATAGTTTCATGATCATTGGCCAAGGCTTTGCTGTGACCAGTGGCCATTACGTAATTCTCTACAGAACTTTGTGTGATGATCGCAATAGATCCATTTAGGTTGGAGTTTTTTCAGTTGTGGCAATAGTTTTTTTTTAATCTTATAAATTCATGTGATAGACAGTACATCACTTGTACAATACTGTTAGTTCTATAGGAACTGTTTGGAGCACTGGTCACACACATGCACTACTACCCCATTCACAGACAGCACTCTGGGACAGCTTTTCTCTAGATTGGTGGATTTCCTGGCAGGTGGATTCCCAGAAACTCTGCAGTTATGGCAAAAAAACTCTTATGTTGCAGATGCCAATTGCCCCAAGATGGGGCAAATTTGAAAACCTGCACCGATTTAATCAATACAAATGATAGGTGTAACAAACAGGAACATTACAGGATGAAAACACATTACATGAAGGCAGACTGGTACATGGGGGAAGAGGACCCTGGCCGCAAGGGCTTACAATCTACAAAATTGATCATCTAGCTTACAACCTAGGTGTAAAAAGATGACCTGAAAAATCACTGTACTATTTCTTCATAAATTTTTACCCTGGATTCCCCCTAAAACACTTATTTATAAAATGTGATAACTTGACTTTGTACTGTAGCCTACTCTTTTTTTTTGCTCTCCACTTCACCTGTTCCAGTCCAGTTATGTGCTTCTTATATACAAGTGCGCAACATTTTATACGATTTTTATTTGTGGCCTGCCTGGCACTGGTTATCAAAGGTGATTTCACTGTCCACCAGCCTTCCTAAGTACTTTTGAGTGACCGTTTTACCTAGTGTTTTATAATGCAATAAACAATTGTACATTTTTTTTCCTTGGCCCAAGTGCAGACCCTTGAAATTTGCCATTACTCTGAACCAGCTTCTAGCTTCCCCATATGTCTATATAATAATATATTACCATCCTTTGTGTTGAATATTTTGCCTGAGGATAGGTGATACATGCTGGAAGGGGAAAATTAAGGGATCACTTTAAGGGATGTTTCGCAAGTCATACAAGGGTCACATGATGACCATTGTTCCTGGCACCTGCCTGTGGCCTTTCCAGTTACTAAGCAACTGGACACTTCCTCATCTGCTGTTCTGACCCTCATCTTCTTCTAAGTTTGTGTTTGCAAAAGAATGTTCAGAACAATGAAGGCTAATTTGAAAAAAATAACATTATTAGTCACAATTGTATTTATTATTTGACATGACTTTAATCTTTAAATGCACTTGAACTCTGTGCATCACATTTGAAAACATATGTTTATAAAGTATTTATTGTCTGATTCATAGTTTTATGGGAATGAATGTGAAGATTTGTTAAGTAAAATAGCATAATTGCTTAATTCTGAAAAGGATTGCACATTGAAAAACTTTCCAGTGCTGAACTATTAACCTAGAATCCTCGCTGTCTGGATAACCAGCTGGCGGATGTTTAGTGAGAGTTTATGTAATTGTAGGGTCAAATGTTTTCATCTTTCCAAAAATCAAATGGATAGAGAACAATGTTAATCAGCGCAGAAATTCTTACTTTAGGAAAAACTCATTGTTCTTCAAGTATTTTTTTTAAGAGTTGAACTAAAAAAAAGTAATTGAAAGGTTAATCAAATTCTGTCACTGAATGGCAAACTAATATGACCCTCTTATCACTATCATTCTGAAATATCGAGTACAGCCTACTAATAGGAGAGCAATGATGAACTGTTAATGATTTAGCTGGAAGACAGAAATTTCTTTTGAAAATTACTTGCCTTTCATACAATTGATATATGAAATCAGAAGGGTACATGCCACATAGATAGAACCTGTGTTTGCTCTGGGGCCTCTGGTTTCTTATTTTACCTTTGCTTCCTATGTAGTGAGTACCTGCACAGTGCTTGCTGCTCCAAAAGCACTGCATTTTTAGCACACACACAAAAAAAGGGCCCTGAGACGGCCATAAATAGGGAAAAAACCACCAGGCTCTTCTGTCCTTGGTGTAGTAACTAGTAATTAAGAACAATTTAGATTTTTTTGCTATAGGGCTCCCTCTCTTTTATGTACACCACTGTATACAATAAAAACATAGTACCCTTTACAGCTTTGAGTGCAAGCCCTCAGCCTCAATCTGACAATAGACATGAAGAGATATTACTGTACGATGGGCAATACTGGTGCTTAGCCAACCCTAATATTTACACTGCATATTATAAAGGGGTCCTACTATTATATTCACTCACTGGGCAGTGTACAGTAGTCTTTGCAATTATATTATATGGCATGCAATTGCCTCTCCCCACACCCTATCACCCTGTGGGATCATCCCAAACCTGCCCGACCTGGTTGGTGGCCGGGATTACGAAAACATCTGAAGGGGTTGTTTTACTTTGTTTCCATAACTCCCATACAACTAAAAGTTATGTAGCTAGTAACTTAGTTACAGAAACACTTCTAAAAAAACACATTAACATCCATGTGAGTTATAAAATTGCATAGGACAGTCTGGCCAACTTTCTGGCCACCTCAACCCGGTTAGAATGGGGTGTGGGGGGGGGGGGATTTGGGGGGAGACTGTTCCAGGCTGCCATATTTATAGATTTATATTCTTTCTCACTACCATGCCTAGTTGAGAATTGACAATAATAATGAGTAATATTATAGATGAAAAATGGGTTTTGGTAGATTAACTCAGATGTATTTACCAATTGTAGATGTAATCCACTACATTGTTTGGGGTATCCACTGTCGAGTTTTCAGAAATAAAATGAAATGACATATTCTTAGGATGGAAAACTCCTTTGTGTGTTGGTAAATAAAAAAAGGAAGTGACATTTTTATTCTGCTTGATTGGACTTCCATTGATCAAACAATTATAAATAACAGAAAGGGTTATATTATAATAACTTTTCAAGGGTATTTTACAGTACATCAAGATTAGCACAACTCCACATATTTTTTTCCTCAGTGTTGATTTGTTGTATGTATTTATTATTTCCGACCATACATAGGCTTATTGTTCTTAGCAGAACACAATACAACAGCTTGGCTTTTTAAAGGCATGCATGCTATTGAAGATGTGAACCACAATCCTTTCCTTTGAAGGCAATCATAATATAGAAAGCCGGGCATTGGGAAGAGAGAAAAAAAAAAAAGATCATGCTATCAAAATGAGAGCTTATTGAATTTTCTCTGAAGATCCTTAGAAAGGGAATTTTATTTGTTCCTATGTGTTTCATCCTCTAATACCTAATCACATGTGCTGTCTTATTGTACACAATGAAAAGGCTTTTTAAAAAGGATAATTTGACTAAATCCATTTCTAGGTGACAAAATCAGAAGCTTTCCTTTTGAAAGCTGTTCTGCATATATAATGTGGTGATTTAAGTATAGTTTATTGCTGTCATGGAGGTGCCCGTTATATCTTTCTGGAAGTTACTGATAAAACAGTGTTTTGAAGTCAGACTGTCACAATGGTACTTATATCAGTCTTAATATACCTAAGGGAGGCAAATCCAAATTAACCTATTACCTCAAATTTTCAACAATAATAAGGTGAAAATGAATATGCAGCAGTCGTTGAAGATAAAACGTGATACAAAAGAAGACGAGAAAAAAATCAAACAAAAAGTAGAGTAGGTATGATGATTAAAGGATTTCTCACTTGGCAGTCTCTTACAAGTTAAATGGATAGAGTTTTAAATTATTTTCTTTTCCATTTCTTAAGAGTAATTTATCAAACAAGAAACACTACTCTATGATTAACTATTGTGTTCTCCAGCAAGAAACTAGCTAATTCACCTAAAGCATCTCCAGTAATGGTCTATTATTGACACTCATTGGATTATATGCTCCATGAGTAGAGCCCCACCTTTCAGAGAATTGCTTATGTTGGCATACACATGCTAAATATAAATTACTGAGTTTTCTTTCCCTAGAATCAATAGTGAAGACACCTCTATTAGGGTATATTCACACAATACATTTTTGCCCATTTTAAGGCTATGTTACCACTTCAGGAAAATATCGCTGATATTATTACTGTCTTTTTTTTTTGTCATTAGTGTACACACACATGCACCCCCTCCCCGATCAAACATTTTTTGCGTGTTTCTAAGAGCCATAACACTTCTTTTTTTGTGGTACCAATAGTACTGTTTAACCCCTTACCGCTGAATCACGTAACGGAACGTCCTATTCTGCATAGCGTTCCGGCAGATGGACGTGTCAGTATGTCACAGGGATGACACGGCACAGGAGCTGCGCCCGTGTCATCTGTGTGTGTGGGGGGAGATGTCAGTGATAGCTGGGCACCTGCCTTAACTGCCCAGATCCGGGCTGAGCCCAGATCTCGGCAGTTTACCCTATAGGTGCTTTGATCAGTGTGTCATTGCAGCCCCTATAATATTAAAAGAAGAGAGAAACCTCCCTTCATTCCCCATCAGGGCTGTGCGGTGTGACCGTACAGCCCCAATTGTTGCTGTGACGTCAGGAGGCTTCCCCGAAGCCTCCTGTGTCTCAGCTACGGTGACTGATCAGGCTCAGCCTAAGGCTGAGTCTGATCAGCTTTGGCTATTACAGGCACATTGCATTGCAGTGCAGATCAGCACTACAAAGCAATATGCCTGTAATCAGGCAATTGCACATTGAAGTCCCCATGGTAGGACAATAAAATAAAGTGTTAAAAAAACCCACACACACACACAAAATATATATTAATCAATAAAGTATAATTCACATATAATCCCCGTAATCCCCGTAGAAAATTTAAAGTGGGAAAAATGCTAATTTTGTCATTTTTCATAAAAAAAAATTTCACCTTTTTTTTTTTTTTTTTGCATATCCAACAAAAATTTACCAGTAACCTAAAGTACAATATGTCAGAAAAAAAAAGGTTTAGGATCAGAAAGAAAAGTTATTATATCACATAGCTACATATAAAGACTTACGGAAACGATTTAGTGCTTTATTTCACCAGTGGTGAAGCTGCAAATAAATTAAACACTTGCTAGCAAATTAGGTTATAGATGACAGCTGAATGCTGGTATACCAGTAGAGGGGACCTGGAGGTAATTCTGTTCTGAAGACAAGGGGTGGGGATATATAATATATAATCTATTAATTTAAACCTCTGCTTAGCCTGTGCTTAGGAGTCCAATGGGTGTTGCACTCATCAGCGCCACCAATTTAACTAGTAATCCCAGAATAAGTAGAGATTTGAATGAATAAATTACAAGTTCTATATAAATGTTTCTAGCAGCACTCTATCAACCTGGTTAGCTCCTCCTGCTCTATAAAACACTGTTTCCAGATTGGATTGCATTTTCAATATGACAGGTTACCTTTAAAACTTGCCAGTCTACACGTTCAAACTTTACACAAGAGCCTATAAAACAGCCAAGCAAATATTTTCAATTTCTCTTTGAACTAAAGCAAGTCATCTTATCACATCTTCTAATTTCTTCCACTTGATATTTAATTACTCTGAGTATGATATACATGTTTATTACAAGCTTACAGCAGTTCTCATCATGCCTTACATTCTATATCAGTAATTGACGTTAATTAATATTTCTTGCAAGCAGGAATCTCATGCGCCATCATGATGGCTATGCCTAAAAACAACACAGTTGCCATTTAATATTTACGTAAAGACATTATTTTGGAAAAAATCATTGGTAATTGCAAGTTTTGATTGTAGTGTAAAGGTTTAACTTGTGATGACATTTAATCTGGTAAAATATTCCTTTTGTTTTCGAGAAAATGGCATTCATTAAATAAATGAAAGTGTTACCTCGCTATTTAACTTCACAGTTACTCAAGGTGGCTTTTACTTATTAGTTCCTTTCAACATATAAAATATAAGCCTGGTTGTGCCAGGAACTTTTCTCCCCTTCTTCTTTTGCTAAAACTAATAAAATGTATGCATTGTATTATTCCAGCATAAAATGCGTTTGTAAGGTAAGAGGCAATTGAACTTCACTGCTTTGGACTGAAGAAGATAAAATGTATAGAGGAACAATTTGCCATAAATTTACTGGAGGACGCACAAAAGAAGGAACTTATTAGTGAGTTTAATGGATTACTGCTGGAGCAGCACAGGTATTGTTCAGAATATATTGCTATTTTTGCAAGTGTGGATAGTGACTTTGGCAATAAATGTTTTTGTAATCTAAAAATTAATGTAATAAAAGCTGTAAATCTCAATTTGTTGCTTGTAGCTTTTTATTTTCAATAAGATATTATTTATTTATTTATGGAAATTTATTTTTACAGGTTTAATGACCAAATAAATTGGGAGCATCAGAGGTATACTCACATGTGCATGTTCATAAAGAGAACCTGCAACTGTAAGTGAATGTGTTACGATAGGGAAAGGAAGAAACAAGGAAAGGTAAGCCCTGATACTGGCACCCGCCCTTCTATCCCTACCTACCTGCCTCAGAGAGAGTCAGAAGTCCAAGTCAAAAAACAAGCGAGCAGTGAAGTACATAATCATGTTCAAGGGGTAGTCAAAGGGTCAATAGCAAAAGTCAGGTCATATGAATGCAGGAGAATGCTAGGTCAAGATACACTAGTAAACTAGGCACTATCGCAGGCAAGGAACATGAGAAAAGGGAGGGTACTTATGGAGCCTGGAGTACCAGCCCCAGGTGTGATTGGGGCTTAGGCTCCAAGTCCTGCAACACTCTGACAGCTGACTGGTGGTGTCAGCTGTCAGTACAAATCACCGTGATTACACCTTTGCCAATTGGCCAAGGGTGGTGAAAAAGTAAGTGCCGCTGTGCCCCTAGCAGCCAGGCCAGTAGTGCAGCAGTGAGCGGTGTTTGCAGGCAAATTAGTCTTGAGCTTCCTCATCCGTGTGTCTAATTGGAAAATAATTGAAGGAAACTGCTGCATTGAGGAGCTACTGGTGGCATAGTGATCCCTATAGATGTCATATAATCCAAGTTTAGGGAGGACAGAAACCTTCTGTGGAGTAAGGACAGGTATTGTGAATTACAAAACATTATGGGGTTGATGAAGTAACATGTTTCTTTCAACAAATTGACAGATCACTATATTTACTAACACTGCATGCAACAAAACTCTGTAAAAACTGAATACCAAAGTGAGAGTACTGTGTGTGGGTCCTTTGAAAGCAGCCATAATAACAATCTATTAATTAAACCATCATTTTTTGGCCTGTTTTTTTATTCTGAATATCAGTAACTTCGAGTGTGGGGGATAATTGGGCCTAGTAAAACACTAGGCAAAATTGCTATTAAAAGGCACTTGTGGGTATTAGTGGGCAGCTGCTGGCAGAGATAATAAAATCATAGGATGCATCAAAAGAGACACCAATGCGTGTAACAAGAACATAGTTTTGCCTCTGTATACTGGTCAGTCAACACATAACATTGTGTGTATAATCTTTGGCACCTGTTGAAAAAAAGGATATGGTTGAACTGGAATGAGAGGAGTAACAAGAATATTAAAAGAATTTGTAGGCTACAGAACTAAGACAGGTTATTAACTTGAGGTTATTTTGTATAGAAAAAAGATGTCTTAGAGGCAATTTGATTACACATAGATACACATAGATAAATGGACAGTTCAGAGATCTTTCTTGTGTTTTTTATACATGTAGATATCAAAAGGACCAATGTTTCACCATCATCACAGATAGGGATTCTCTACTGTAAGAAAAGTGAGACTATGGAACTCTCTGTTGCACAGTATTGTAAAGATTAATCCTTTGCACCTGTTCAAAAGGGTTCTGATTGGCTTTCCTGAAACATAGCTAACAAATATATTGCATTGGGGCATTATGAAGGTAGGATGTGGATTTAGGGATTTATTATGATTGTCATGTTTGGATTCAGGAACAAATGTTTACTCTAGTATGGGGCAATAGGCGCCAAATTGTGGCTAAACACAGTAATAAACTTGTCACTTATCTTTTTAAATCTTATCAATATCTATCTATCTATCTCTTTGTCTTTTAAGACAGATATAGCAGTGGATTTAGGCTTTTTAAAATCTCCACACAAAAAAAATTAACCCTTTACTGATATTTCCTGCATGATTTTAAATTATATGCTGAGTTTTCAGAGAGAGTACATTAAAGTTGGAGAAGAATATTGGATTACTTTATATTAATTTGACTTTTATAGTTTGTATAATATAGCATTGATTCCCAACACATATCAATGAATGCTTTATAAATGTAGCTTAAACTGCATTAAAAAAAAAAGAACATTGAGGAAGTAATGGAGCCAATAAGTGGACCAATACTCTTGGCCTGAAATTATTATTTTCAATAAATTCACTAAATAACCCATTTTTTGCACCAGTAAGGCCATATGTTTGACAGAATTAATTATAAGAGAAAATGCAAGCTATGGCATAAACGGTTTCAAGGAAATTAAGAAGATATTTTGCCAAATTCTTAAAATTGCAAAGTTTACAGACTACATTTCCACATTTCATAGATTTTAGCTTATAATGTAAAAGACTCTTTAATGAAGTATCAGTTGTCAAGGAGGAGATGCAGTGTGTAAACTAACGGTCAATTTAACTTACTCTAATATTTGTGTACCGTATCATCTATGAAGTATTACTTTGTAAAGTGATTGATAAACTTAATTGCTACTTATCTGTTAGCAGTCATTGCTGTTGTGCCTACTGTGAGAACATTTGAGGCTATATACATAGTTCCTAGGTCACTCCTTTTTAAACCAGATCCTTTAACCCTAATGCAAAAAGACCTTTGTTTTGAAAAGTTTGGGCCTGAGTGTCAGAACAATCAGGGACATATCTACTTCCATAGCAGCTGCTACAGCTCCTGAAAACTCCAGACAGCTAGGCTACTCCAGGCACCTGGGGCACAAGTGGTAACTGCTCTGCTTCCTGAGGACACAGATAGCAAAGCAGAGGGCCACTAGATCCCTCCCTTGTCTTAAACTATTAAAGACGGTTGGTTTAGATCTGCGGACGATGTTCACAAGTAGAACACTAATGACATCATTGGCCTGGCACAGACGTTGCATTGCAATAAGGGTGTAAAGCTCCTGACATCATCCTTGTTTTTCTGGCATATGTCACAGGTTTAATGAAGCCTGTGGCTTATAAAGACTGATCAGAAGAAGGAATACACAAGAGGAGACAGAGCCTATTACGTCTAATATGAGCACATTGTGGCCATAATATTGTGCAAAGGCATGACGGGATTTTTTATTGTGTGGTAGCAGAAAGGGGGCACTACTACAGTTTTCTAAACACCAAGGGGGGCACCATTACTTTTTTTATAGGTGTGATAAGGGATAGTAATACTGTATTGAACACCAAGATGGGGCATTATTACCATTTGGGGCATTAATGCTGGGTAAAAGATGAGGATCATGCTTGATGTTTTATAACAGACTTTGCAATTCATTGCTGTGTAACGCCTGGAGTAGTGGATCCACTGGACCGGCACCAGCGATGGCACTAACCTCACCAGGGAGCGGAGTCTAAGGGGCCGCTGGTTTTCACCAGAGCCCGCCGCAAGGCGGGATGGACTTGCTGCGGCAGGCGACCCCCAGGTCGCTACCCCTGGCTTGGTTGCTGGTGACGGCAGGCGAGGCGTGGCAGGAGCAGTAGGCAGGAGATGGCACTGGCAAAGGTCAGCAGGTGAGAGCGCACGTGACAGGCTGAACGCAGGAACAGATGGAGTGACAGGGAAACAGGAACCAGGAACAGGGACTAGGGACCGGGTAACGGATAGGACTCAGGAACAGGGACTGGGACCAGGTAACAGATAGGACTCAGGAACAACAGGGGGCTGGGCCAAACGCTATGGGAAGCATGTAGAGGCTCCAACACTAAGGACAGGGCATGCTGGGATTTATAGGGGAGTGATTGGGTGCAACTACCAATTAGGAGCGCACTGCCCCTTTAAATCTGAGACAGCCGGCGCGCGCGCGCCCTAGGAGGCGGGGACGCGCGCGCCGGCCGGCACAGCGGGAGACAGGAGCGTGGAGAGGTGAGGCGCCCCCCGGGGCCGAGGTGACAGCAGCGCCGGGTCCCCGACTATGGACACCGGCTGCTGCATAGGGCAGGTAGCGGTCGCGGCGGCGGCCCGGACCGCGGGACGCCGCCGCGGCCGTAACAGTACCCCCCCCCTTTGGCCTCCCCCTCTTTCTTGCCTGCAAATGGCACAGGAAGCCACAAAGTTTTTGACATCTTGGGATAGGCTGGGCCACCAGTAGTGGCGGGAGATCCGTTGGCCGGTCTTACGGACTCCCGGGTGCCCGGCCTCCAACAAGGAATGTCCCCAGTTCAAAATACCTCTTCGAAGCGCAGGGTGAACATGAGTCTTTCCGGGGGGTACTCTCTGAAGAGTGGAGGTGACGACTGGTACTAGGCGATCAGGCGGTATAACGTGGCAAGGGACCTTCTGTAAGTTCTTCCGGTGGTGAGAGGACACGACCTTAGTCTTGGGTACGAGGAGAGGGTACACCTCGGCAGAGAAGGCATCCGCCGAGTCTTGGTCTTCTGCCGGTAGGCCGGATAAAGGCTTGGCCGGGACAGGAAATGACATAATACACTTGGTCTGAGGTGACTTGAGACACTGGTGGGAACAGTCCTGACCCCAACTGAGAATCTCCCCGGTTCTCCAGTCCAGCTGAGGGGCATGTTCTTGTAGCCACGGGAGTCCCAGGAGGACCGCGGGGGAAGAATGGGGCAGGACGTAGAAGGATATCTCTTCTTGATGTGAAGGACCCACCTGGAGGACTAAAGATGCGGTCTGGTAGGACACACAGTCGGTAAGAATTTCGCCCGTGACCGAGGAGATAGTCAGGGGCCTGGCTAGTCGGGTCACGGGTAGCCGCCATCTTTGGACCAATGTTGCCGCAATAAAACTGCCTGCTGAGCCAGAATCGAGGAAGGCAGTAGTCTGATGATTTTGTCCTGAGGGAGTCCGGATGGAAACAGGCATAGACAGACTTGGAATGGTGGCATTCGCACCTAGGGACACCTGTCCCACCGGACCTAGGTGCGAGCGTCCTCCGGATGTTTGGGGACGTAGGGAACATCCCAGCCGGAAGTGATCGGAACCACCGCAATAGAGACAGAGATTCTGCTCCAGGCGCCGGATTCTTTCATCAGGCGTCAGGTGAGCCCGTTCCACCTGCATAGGAATCTCAGGAGAGGGCTGGGACATCGAAAGGTCAGGATTCTGGAAAACCGGCGCCAGCTGGGGGTGGCGACGGGAATGGGTTAGTAAATGTTCATGCCGAACCTCCTCCTCCCTCTCCGAAAAAACGAGTATCAACTCGGGTGGCCAGTAGAATGAGTTCGTTCAGGGAGGTAGGCAGGTCTCGGGCAGCGAGCACGTCTCTCACTCGACTAGACAGGCCCTTCTTGAAGGTGGCCAACAGGGCGGCCTCGTTCCAGTCCAATTCAGCTGCCAGGGTGCGGAACTGGATGGCGTAGTCACCGACAGAGGAGCTGCCTTGAGAGAGGTTGAGGAGAGCAGTCTCGGCCGAAGAAGCACGGGCAGGTTCCTCAAAGACGGAGCGAAACTCGAATAGGAAGGCCCGGAGATTGGCAGCAACAGGATCATCACGGTCCCACAGTGGCGTGGCCCAGGCCAGGGCTCTACCCTCTAATAGGCTGATGATGAAAGCCACTTTAGAGCGCTCGGTGGCAAACTGACTGCTTAGAAGTTCGATATGCATAGTGCATTGGGTCAGGAATCCTCTGCACAACTTGGGGTCACCTCCATATTTGCTTGGGAGAGCCAGACGTAGTTTAGCAGAGGCTGCAGGAGGTGATGACTGCTGAGCTGTGGTATGCTGCTGTACGGCTGCAGTCAGTTGTTGGATCAGCTGTGACTGTTGCTGGATCTGTTGAGCCTGTAGGGCGACCACTCGGGCCACTTCGCGGATATCAGGCACCTCGCCGGGATCCATGGTTGGAGCCTACTGTAACGCCTGGAGTAGTGGATCCACTGGACCGGCACCAGCGATGGCACTAACCTCACCAGGGAGCGGAGTCTAAGGGGCCGCTGGTTTTCACCAGAGCCCGCCGCAAGGCGGGATGGACTTGCTGCGGCAGGCGACCCCCAGGTCGCTACCCCTGGCTTGGTTGCTGGTGACGGCAGGCGAGGCGTGGCAGGAGCAGTAGGCAGGAGATGGCACTGGCAAAGGTCAGCAGGTGAGAGCGCACGTGACAGGCTGAACGCAGGAACAGATGGAGTGACAGGGAAACAGGAACCAGGAACAGGGACTAGGGACCGGGTAACGGATAGGACTCAGGAACAGGGACTGGGACCAGGTAACAGATAGGACTCAGGAACAACAGGGGGCTGGGCCAAACGCTATGGGAAGCATGTAGAGGCTCCAACACTAAGGACAGGGCATGCTGGGATTTATAGGGGAGTGATTGGGTGCAACTACCAATTAGGAGCGCACTGCCCCTTTAAATCTGAGACAGCCGGCGCGCGCGCGCCCTAGGAGGCGGGGACGCGCGCGCCGGCCGGCACAGCGGGAGACAGGAGCGTGGAGAGGTGAGGCGCCCCCCGGGGCCGAGGTGACAGCAGCGCCGGGTCCCCGACTATGGACACCGGCTGCTGCATAGGGCAGGTAGCGGTCGCGGCGGCGGCCCGGACCGCGGGACGCCGCCGCGGCCGTAACATGCTGAACAAAGAGAATGATTCTTATCAGAGAAGATGTTACCTGTGAGGCACTAAATGTAACCGTAATGTAATCATTTAAAAGGCCTGCAGGGGTATAATACCATATGGTTGGTATCTACCATTACCACTTTGTAGCCGTATTATCTCACCCTATTAGTCCATGTTTCCATTGCCTTTTGATAATGACCTTGCCCACTACTGAACCCTTCTCAATACAATGCTTGATAATTAATATTTTACAGTCTTGTGTTTCCACCTGCCAGACATGGGTCTACATTCCAACCTTTGTGGGGTACTTGCTGTTCCTCAGTCTTATGTCTATGATTGCAAGTCTTGTGTCCATACTGTGGCCCCCATCTGGTACTTGTTATTCTGTAGTCCTGTGACTGTGCCTTAAAGCCTTGGGTCTACATTCCTGCCATCATCTAGTATTTGTTGTTCTATATACCCCTGTCTGTGCTACAAGTTTTGTGTCCATGTCCTTTTCTTATATACTACTTGTGGTAATACTGTATATTTTAATTCTGTTGCTGGTGATTATGTTAATGATTCCAGCTCCATTTCCTATGTTTGTGTGTTAATGCTCCTCTTTGTCTTGTCATCTCTGCTTAGTCCATCTTCTTACTATTGGATATTCTATGTACATCAGTCTGTTGGATGTGAGGTGATCAGTAATGCCCACAGGACCATATGCATTGCTCTTCACTCACCACAGTTTATTCACTGGGCAGGCACTGTTACATCTGGCTTGACAGTGTACAGTGAGCAGTGATTGTAAGCCCTCTTCCTCCCAGGGTCTTCTTCCCCCATGTACCAATCTGCCATTTGCCTTCATGTAATGTGTTTTTCATCTTGTATTGTTCCTGTTTGTTACCCCCTATCGCTTGTATATCACTTTGGAATTAAGGGTGCTTCATAAATAAATTATAAAAATAAATAATAATAAACACAGTACTGTTCATTTTGTACATTGTATAGTACATTCTGTGGTACACTACACTGAGATCATAATGTGCTACAGAAAATCAGTAACATGCTGCTGATCAAGTTGGCAGCTATAACGTGTATATACGGTGTCGAGTTAAGCGCTCAGAAGTGTCCGACAGCCTTATAGATAATGAATAGCGCAAAATAAGAGTCGATATGTAAGTCAGATGGGTTGACCCAGCAAAACATTTCAGACGAATATGCACAGGAGGGGATAATTTTTGAAAAAAAAACCTCTTACCTTCTCTGCTCCCATGCCTAGGTATAGGCGAAACGAGGTTCAAGTTCGTATGAACCTGAACTATCGGCTTCTGATTCCCTCTGTCTGCCTGCTCCATGGAGAGGGTAGATACAGCCTGAAGACCGCCCAGAAAATTGGGATACAGCCTATGACTATGGCTGTATCCCAGTTTTCCAGGTGGTCCTCAAGGTTGTATTTACTCTCTCCACGGAGCAGGCAGACAGCGGGAATCAGAAGCTGATAGTTCTGGTTCATATGGACCCGAACCTCGGCCAGATAGCTCATCCCTACCCATGCCCCAGCTGATATAATGAAGCTCCAATCCTGGCTGTTTGTGCATGTGACATCCAAGGTGGCTCAACCAATCAGTGGCTGCAGCAGTGTCCCCCTGGCAGCACAGGTGGGGAAAAATAAGAGTGTGTTGTTTTTGTTTTATTAATGGTATCTTGAGTAAGGGTGAGTGGGTGGAATATGAAACAGGTTTTGTGCCTTTTTCCATATCTTTTTCTATATCAATAAAGGAATGATTTCATCCAGTGAGTGCAGAGTTACAAAATTTTCTTCTTCTGAAGATGGCAATGGCAAAATGATATAGTGGACAAGCACCACAGATTTGTTTACAAGGGAATAGTGCAATTTGGAGTTTGCATTCAGTTATTAAGTAAGCTGATTTTTCTGTTTTTATACCCCTTCCCTAAGCATACAGTATATGTGTAAATTGTTCTGCTCAGATAACCCCTTTAAAATCTCTTCTCCTTACATACATACTCTGTCATGTCATGTATTGATTTTCAGCAGATCCATAGGAGCTTAATTGTTTCAATTTATGCAATAACATCTTGACAAATCCAATGTAGATGTCTGATTGCTGGTGTCTTGACTTCGAGATTCAGTAATTTAAAGCTTACTTAGTTTCTAGACAGGATCTAAAGTGCAATTCCTGAATTAGCCATCAGTGTATTAAGACATTGTACACAGAGAACACTTAACAGACAGCAAAAGCTTTACATTTGCAATGAAGACTGCTTCCACGTCTGTTATCCGTCTCTGCCTTTAAGATGGTGGGCATGAAATCAATAGCCTCTAGTGGATACGTAACCTCTATATGCTCTAAATAATGCAAAATACTGAGCACAGGGTGAGTAATTTTCTTCATCGGCTACAAAATTGATTTCACTCTTGGCTTGTCTTTTTCTAGGAAGAGCCTATTTTCAGTTTAGTTTTAGAAGTTTCTAGTGAAGTGCTAATGGGAGCAGAGTGAATACTGATGTGACTTATGCATGTTCCTAAAGGCATGAAGGGATTATTTCGTTGACTTGAAGTGACAAACCAAAAGTCATTAATTTGGAAAATGCAATTATGAAAACATAGGTGCGGTGACAAAGCAAAGGTGCTCAATGCAGAGCTATCTTTTCTACAGAGCAAGTGCGCACCTCTGTTTTCGAAGTAAAATGGAATCCCTCTAATCTGGCAACTCATAATCTAGAGTCAGATAGTTTAACGCATGTTTTGAGTATAATTTCTGTTTTCACGAAAGAAGAAGACTTTGCCTGAATGTTAGGAGATAACAATGTCATGATAACAGTAGAAAGAGCTGCCTCAGATGTACACGGCACTTTAGGAAGAAGGATGCACATAGAGCTTTCTATTACACAGCAGTGAAACAGGTCATTTACTCAGTTGGAAACAGGAAAAAGGACATACAAGCTGGCGCATTGGCAGCTTCAGGGATTGTCATATTAAGTGTGTGGTGTGGATCAAGGAAAGACAAGAGATTTGACGCAAGTCATGGGTAGTCTGTTGGTGATGCACAGATGTATGGAAGTGTGACATTGGTCTATTAAGCATAGACTTTCTGAACAGTTGAGCCCAGCTTCTTGGGTGGGATATTGTTTACTCTGTAACTTTTGAAGATGACATGTGAAGGAGAGTGAGTCTCTTATATTTGAAGGGGAAAAGACCAATGCTAGTGCTATGTTTTTTCCTGCCAAAACTAAGTTCTCCTTAGAGAAACCTGATTACCACATAGTAAGCCAGTAGAGTTAACGGGCACCAGTATTGGTGATGAACACTGTTTGAAAGATCTGACACTGCATTCTGTATTCTATTAGAATAAAAACTTCAATCTGAATATAAATAGAGCTTTACATTACAATACCACTATTTTTACATATGTGTATGTGTTACAGTGATAGAGAATATGAATGTCCAAACAAAAGAAGCACATTTTCAGTACTCGTGATAGCCATAGTCTCACTACAGTATACACTGTTCTCTATAGTTATCCGTAGGTCTTTATTATCTATATAATATCTTTATTCACAATCTCCTAGGTAAAAGCTATAGACCGGCCACGTTAAACTGGGTTTGTGCTTTTCAAAAGCTGTCACAGTCTTAAAGTATGGTGCCTTAACAACCAAAATAAATGAAATATTAGCTGCATCGCAGAATTATAGCCATTTGTGATAAATACACATACACTTTTTCAAATTAATTTTTTTTTGACCTTCAAAATGCAATGGAAATACGCAAAACATTAAATAAAAAGGTGTTGGCTGTGAAAGCCACCGTAATATGAATCTAAAGAGAAAAAAAAACATCTTGGCTATAGCCTGGAATCACAGAATTGATTCCTTTTAGGGTTTGCTGCACCTGAAATCTGTTTCAGGGGATCAGCAGCTTGAGCCTGTGATAAGCAATAGAAGGAATGTATTATACGGTCTACAAACAGAAGTGAAATTTACTTATGAAAAGCTTGCCAATCTGAAAATTATTTTGGCAGTTTCCATTCCAACAGGGACCTCATTGATAACCATATCACTGTATGATTCAATATGAGCGCTTATTGTATTTCTCATATATACTCTGGTATTATAACCTATGTATAGCCAAATTTCAAAATGTATGAGAAGATAACATATTTCCTTGGTCTAAAGAGCCTGATTTATTAGAGAAAATAAATAAATAATTAAAAAAATATATGGTAAAAAATTTAAAAACATTGCACAAAATAGTAATACTATCCTACCCTGAGCTCTTGCCGTTGCTATGATGATGGCTGTCACTGTTACTTCTTGGTGTCACTATCAGAAGTGCTCTGCTCAGCCAATCCCTGACTGCGGTCAGTGGTTGGCTGAATGGGTAAGTTCCAGTAGGGATAATACGTCAACAAGCAAAGACAGTAAACACTGTCTTTAGGTAAGTGTTAGTTCTATATTATGTTTACTTGGCCCCTAGATGTGTATAAATACTATTTTACCCCTGGACAACCACTTTAGCTAATGACTTTTAAATATTACTTTGTTTGTTTATGGTTAAATGACTTTTACTCCCTCTTTGTTTTGCCCTTCCTCCTGAAAATAATTGCAATACATTTTTTTTTTTAATTTAAATACATAGAAAATAGAAAGCAAACTATTGCTGGATGAGCATACAGTAGTACCTTGGTTTAAGAGTAACTTGGATTGAGATCGTTTTGCAAGAAGAGCTCACAGTTTTTCAAAATTGTAACTGGGTTTAACCTCTTAAGGACATAGGACGTACCGGTACGTCCTATGTCCTCACTTGCACTTCAAAGCGGGGCCGCGCGGCGGCCCCGCTTTGAAGTGCCGCGATCCCGGGTGCCGCGTGTAGCCCGGGACCGCCGCTATTAGCGGGCACGGTCTGATCGCCGTGCCCGCTAATTAGCTAATCGGAGGCAGCTGTCAAAGTTGACAGCTGCCTCCGATTACCGGAGGCAACGTTTCCCTGGTGTCTAGTGGGGGAGATCGCTCCTCCGGGACCTTGTCCCGGAGGAGCGATCTCCGTTACTGATGCCGGCCGGGGACGCGTCCAAGATGGCGCCGTCCTCGGCTCGGCACTCGTTTACTTCCGGCTGCAGCAGCCGAAAGCAAACGAGTGCCGATCTCATGGATCTCTGCAGCATATCTATGCTGCAGAGATCTCAATGAGAGATCACAGTGTATATACTAGAAGTCCCCCAGGGGGGCTTCTAGTATATGTGTAAAAAAAAAAAAAAAAGTGTTGTTAATAGTAAAAAGCCCCCTCCCCTAATAAAAGTCTGAATCACCCCCCTTTTCCCAGGTTTTAAATAAAAGTAAACAAATAAATAAATAAATAAACATGTTTGCTATCGCCGCGTGCGTAATCGCCCGAACTATTAATTAATCACATTCCTGATCTCGTACGGTAAACGGCGTCAGCGAAAAAAAATCCCAAAGTGCAAAATTGCGCATTTTTGGTCGCATCAAATTCAGAAAAAATGTAATAAAAAGCGATCAAAAAGACGTATATGGGCAATCAAGGTACCGATAGAAAGATCAAATCATGGCGCAAAAAATGACACCTCGCACAGCCCCATAGACCAAAGGATAAAAGCGCTATAAGCCTGGGAATGGAGCGATTTTAAGGAACGTATATTGGTTAACAACGGTTTGAATTTTTTACAGGCCATCAGATACAATATAAGTTATACATGTTATATATCGTTTTAATCGTAACGACTTGAGGAACATGCATAACAAGTCAGTTTTACCCCAGGGTGAATGGCGTAAAAACACATTTCCCCCAAATAAAAGAAATGCGTTTTTTTTTTCAATTTCACCACACTTCGAATTTTTTTCTGGTTTTGCAGTGTACTTTATGCAAAAATTCAGCCTGTAATTGCAAAGTACAATTAGTGACGCAAAAAGTAAGGGGTCATGGGGGTTTCTAGGTGGAAAAATGCAAGTGCTATGACCTTTTAAACACAAGGAGGAAAAACCGAAAACGTAAAAACGAAAATGGGCCATGTCCTTAAAGGGTTAAGATCATTGCTTTGGTTTGAGAGATCCCAGTACTGGGTGGGAGGGCGAGTGGGGGAGGGGCATGGTCTGCTAAGTGTGGTCTACAGCACTGTACTCTAACCCAGGAAGTCTCCTTCACCTTCCAAATCATAGCAGATCCACTTCAGACTGAGGCTTGCATCAGCTGACAAGACTGTAGAGGTAATCTCTTCATAGCTGTAACCCCTCCCCCCCTGGACAGAGATTGCTGCATTTATGTGCCCACATACGGTATGCCCTGCTCATTCCTTCATGCTTTCTGCAGTCTCTGTCAGCCCTTGTGTTTCCCCTCTCCTTTCCTGCTATAATGTGCCTGCACTTACACTCATCTATACACACTGCTACTGCTATAATCTGCCTCCACTCACACTCAACTATACACACTGCTACAATAATGTGCCTGCACTTACACTCTGTCACTGTCCTCCTGCACAGCCCTGTGATTATAAGTTCATGATTAGTCCATGCCTAACACCCCCCCTTCCCCACTGCTGTCATGTGACCAAACAAAACTCTGAGAGCAGCCCTGCTTCTCTATTCTAGACTGTTGTACTACACTGCTGCATTATGGGGATCTGCAGTTCCATCCTGTATCTACAAACTGCTGCTGTTTTTCGGGTTTATGCACTTACTATACATTAAACACCACATGCTGATTTCTATACTGAATAGGAATCTATAATATGATATATTCAGTTGTTTCTGAATGTTTGTTTTATTTGTATTACATGTTATTCAGAATAAAAAAAAAATCATTTTTGGAGTGTGGAACGAATTTTCAGCATTTTCAATTCTTATGGGAATATTGGCTTTGGTTTAAGAGTGATTTGGATTACAAGCATGGTTTTAGAAAGAATTATGCTCGTTATCAAAGGCACCACTGTATTTCCTTGTTGGAACTCAAGGAAGCCTTTCCAGCAGCTATAAGAATACTATCTTGCCCACGCTGCTGAAAACTATAAATGAATCCTGTGTAAGGCTATGTTCACAAAATGTGAACACCCAGCCGTTCCGTGACCCTACTTAAGTACCGGCCAGGTGATCTTTCCGGTTGCGGAGCTCTGATGCGGGCACATCAGAGATTCCCATAGCCCACAGTGAAGCAAGCATCTGGAGCCGCTTGCTTCACTGTGTGAACTGACAGATCTTTCTGCAGCCGGAATTCACTGAATTCTGGCCTCAGAAAACTGACATGTCAGTTTTTTCCAGCGTTGCATGGGATCCCGGCCGGAGTGCATACGATGTGTGTACGCTCTGGCCGGGATCCCATTGAAAATAAGGCTATGTTCCACCCCTCAAAACTATGGCCATAGTTCTGTGGCAAGAACTATGGCCGTAGTTTTACGTAGTGTGAACATAGCCTAAAGAGAGGCATATAAAGTGCAAATACCGAAAAAGGGGAAAGACCCCATGGAGATAGGACCCTATCGACCAACTTCCTTACTTAGAACGGACGTTAATTTTTTCTAAACCCTTCTGTTTTGTTCGGTTCTACTTTACACATATAATGCACCGGTCATTTTTGACTAGGCCTAATAAAGTCTGGATTTTTAACTCATTTAATTGTTTATTTGAATTTCTTTTGCATTATTATACTATGTGTGAACCTTATTTACTATGTTAATATGTTACTATGTTACTAGGAACATTGTTGTACATAAATAAATTAAAAATGATATCAAAAACTTAATTTTAATTTTTTTGTGTTTTATTGCATTATTCATGCTGGGTCTATTTCACGCCATAACACAAATGCATTGTACGCTGACACATACAGAATGTTATAAAAAACATCCATTGGCCACGGATTAGTATTGCGTTTACAGGTGTACGTGCCTATGAGTTGATCTAGAGTATCAACTGCCCCTTTTGTGGCATTGTAATGTAAAATCCTGTCTGGCTTTCTGTTGTCTCGGTTACTGATTGCATTATCATGGTGCACTGTGCTCATCAGAAAGACACGTTTGTGTTTTTTTAGGAACGTAAGACACTACTTTTGTAAAAAAAAAACCCGTAGAACTATAAACGTCTCTCTTACTGAGGATACCTTGCAGCACTCCCGGCTTATTTTTTCTAACAGTACCCAGAATGGTCATTTTTATTTTCAGCAACATCTCCCCCAGTTGGTGTGATGTGAAAAAATTGCCACATGTAACATTTAGTCATTTAGTCAGACATGTCAGTTTTTTGCGGCCCACCCACTGACATGGGTGGGAGGGGCCCCAAATAAAATACTCTTATATGCAGATGACATCTTACTATTTCTGAAGGATCCCATGTTACAAATACCTATGGTTATACAGATAATGCAGGAATTCGGGAAGTTTTCAGGCCTTGATATCAGTTGGAGGAAAACTTGGTTACCGTTGGATCAGGATACTACTGGTCCTATAGTTGATGTGCAGGTATTAAGATGTGGCGAACCCTTGGACTATTTACAGTAGGTGTCAGAATTACGACAGAAGGGAGGAAGTTTGGGGATGCTAATTTTAAACCGTATTTGCAAAAACTGAGTAAAAGAGTCACTACCTGGAAGAAACTTCCAATAAGTATGACAGATAGATTGGTTATTATAAAAATGGTGGTCCTTTTCCAACTTCTTTTTATTTTCAGTGCATCACCTATATGGATAAGTAATAGCTGGCTAAAAAATATTGAAACACTGCTGGGTAATCTTATATGGGGCAGGAAGCGGATACGCCGGAAGCATCACAAATTCTGTGTACCAAAAGAGAGGTAGTTTCAACATGCCAGACCTAACAGTGTATTTTTTATGATGTCAAATTATGCACATTGATGGCTGGTGGAGTTATCAGTATTGCACACAGCTAGTTAGGGATTTCAAAGGGAGGGGTTGTTTTTTTGGAGCTTCTAGGTTAAAAAAGTTTCAAAGCTAAATACACATTAGGACGCTTGATGAGTAAAGTGTAGTAATGTTTGAAAAGTAAGTGTGGCATAAAGTGTTGTTTGAATTGTACACCGCTCTGGCACAATTTGAGATTGAAGGAGTTCACAACAATTAATAATAAATAGAGATGAGCAAGCACTACTTGATCGAATAGCTATAAGGTTCCCCCATTTTCATAACCAGCTGGGTTAAAAAAAATAAACAGCAGCAGCAGCCTAGTAGTACTAGGGTGGGTAGGGTCATTGATCTGATTTCACACTGCACCCATTCCAGCAAGGAAGGGGGTTAAGTAACCCCATTCCTTGCTGGAATGGGTGCAGTGCGGGATGAGGTGGGAGATTTACTGTTCTTTTGCTTCTTGACTTTTATGTCAGTTTTTACTTTTGTCATACTTTTCCATTAATAAACCAGAGAGATCACAGTTTACTGGTCTCCTAAAATACTTTAAAAAAAGGCTGTGTTCCCCCTGTCATTATTACTAATGTATGCCATGAAATATGCCATAGAGCTAAAAAACAAACAACCAAACAAACAAAAAAAACATAACATCAAGACTCCTGATGACCTAATTTGGTCCAAATGGGTTCCATGAATGCTTCTGTCCTTTGACTGCTTGTTACAGTACTTGCTAACAATGTGACAAAAACCCTAATGTAACCATTGAAAGAAGGCTCCATTGCATGTGTGAACATGGCAAAATAATTCACGTCCCCTTTGTGGCTTTTATTTGAGATAACAAGAAAATCTGTAATCAATTAGATATCAGTATTTAGTACAATATGGTACTTGGGGGTGGGGGTGGGGCAATGTTTTTATGCAATATGAAATATTTCTAAAAGCTGTAATAGAGCAGATAATTGCACTGACATATATATCTTTATTGCAGTTTTTTATTATGCTCTGTGTATTCCAGCAGTGCAGTGAACAGATGCGATCACACGCACGCAATACCAGGACGGAGACAGATGCCAAACAGTGGAATATACATACAGAACTAACACAGCAGTAGCATCTGGATAGCTGGATGATCTTCATTAAACGATGAAGCTTGTGGCTATACTTTATACCCAAGAGATGTCATATGATATGGGGATGTTATTTTTGTCTGAGCTTCTGCCTTTATTTTTCAACACTAATCCTTCCAAATTAAATTAAGCAATGCAAAAGCTCAGTGAAACTTTGTTCAGAAACAACAGAGCAAAAGGAAAATATGTTTCAAAAGTAAGAAATGCTGATCTGTGTTTTGTATGCTGGTGGGTAAATAGGTTATATGTAGAGATGAGCGAACCTCGAGCATGCTCGAGTCCATCCGAACCCGAACTTTCAGCATTTGTGTTCAGCAGCCCCCGCTAATCAAATGTGTTCAGCAGTGTTCAGCAGCCCCCGCTAATCAAATGTCGATCGTTCAGGTTCGGATCGACTCGAACCCGAACCCGGTTCACTCATCTCTAGTTATATGAGATTAGACAACCTTTTCTGTTTTCTTCTACAAACAATACCACATGTGTCCATAGCTGTGTCTAAAACTGCAGATTATCCCCATTCACTTGGGGCTGCAGCCTTTTAGGCCCTGATGTATTTGGGGCCCAATATTGGGTCATTGCTTGCAAGTTGAAAGTTATCAGTGGAAAATATATGTCACAACTTATGTGAAAGAGGTCAAGAGATTAAAAACAAGGTAAAATACAATTAGGAAGTTGTTAGGCTCGGATTAAAAAAAAACAAAAAAAACTGGCATGATTTATTTTATAATTATTATTATTTACAGCAAACCTAGGAGTGGGTTGTCCGACCTAGAAAATCCCTATTTATTAGAAGAGTTTCAATAAACTGATCTTAAGGTGTTCTCCACTGGGATCCCAAGCGATTTGCTACAGTTGTAATTAAAATTCAACCACCCCATTGTAATTTAGTTTTATTTGCAGTATTTATAAACTTTCAGCCATGTTTCCAAATACCGTTGAATACGACCACAGATCACAACCTCCATGACTTCACTAACAGCCATGCAATGTTACCAAAATTATCGGTGCAGTGATTAGAAAACACATGGGGGCATAGTTTTGGCCCAACTTTAGTAATGTAGAATACATTGAAGCTATCATTGGCTGCCTTCAGAATGTTTAAAAAGCAGGTGACCAAGAACCCTTGAGCAACTGCAAGAGTACAGCAAGATTTGGTGCCTGCATGTCATCAGATTTTCACAGTAAGATGCATACTAAGGCTAGGTTCACACAACGTACAACTACGGCGGTAGTTCTCGCCGCAGAACGACGGCCCTAGTTTTGCGGGGTGGAACAATGCCTATTGATGAATGGGATCCCGGCCGAAGCGTACACACATCGTATACGCTCCGGCCGGGAGCCCATGAGGGGCCGCAAAAAACTGACATGTCAGTTTTCTGCGGCCGGAATTCAATGAATTCCGGCCGCAGAAAGCCCTGTCAGTGCACACAGTGAAGCGAGCAGCTCCGACCGCTCGCTTCACTGTGTGCTATGGGAAGCTCTGATGCGGGCGTGTGCTGATGCGCCCGCATCAATGTTCCGCGGCCGAACGGATCATCCGGCTGGCACTTAAGTACCGGACGGGATGATCTGGGCAGAGACCGGCCGTTCCGTGACCCGGCCGGGGTCACGGAATGGCCGGTCTCTAACGGTGTGTGAGCATAGCCTAAATGTAGAAGGTATGTGAGAGGGGGAGCATTGTTTTACTGAGAGAAGCAGGATGGTCAATTTCATTGATTTCCCACGATTTATACTGTTCTAACCAAGTAGTAGGGAGCAGTGCAGTATGGTAAGGCACGCACATATGGCAAACGGGCTCTGGGCAACCTTAGTTTGCCGTAGTGTGACATCATTACATATAACAATACAAGGGACACTAATAGCTCAGTGGTATGTGCAGGACACCCTGTTCCCACATGTTGCTTCTTATAGCAGGGCCCACAGCAAGTGTTTTCCAGGAATTGCCTTTCCTGGCCTGTCCGGTCACCAGATTTATCACCAGTCAGTTTTGACAACCTAAGAATGTGCAGGATTTACAGGCCCAGCTGCAACATGTGCTGCATGATACTATATGGAATCTGTATGCCTCGGTATTCAATCTTATCTCACCTTATACACAGTTTAGAGGTGGCCCAAAGGGTTCTAGAATTACCTTCTAGTTGTACAGTTTTCCCCAATAAGCTTATTCTTTTGCTCTCATTTTGTAAACACTTAGATATACAGTATCATTACATTCACACATGTACAGTTCCATTTGTTTCCAAACATTCCCTTTTTCCTGCTTCTGTGTAATGGCGGCTGTGTCCGTTACTTCCTATATGCTCTGGGTCGCACTGCGCTGTGATCATCTCCCTTGCTCAGCCTGCTTGTCCTCTGGCAGTTTCTGTTGCTCTGAGCTGGTCTTCAGACATTCACCTGTCCACCTGTATTTATAAGCTCAGCCACTGAGTGCTTAATGTTGTACTGAGGGGAATATATAGTCTCCAGCTCCCCACCTCTATGCTCAGTTGTTGTTTGTCAGTCAGCAACCACCACGTCTGTGCTCCCTGGATTTCCGCCACTTCCTGATGATCTTCTTTCTATTTAGATCTCCAATCATTCCTAGTTACAGCTCAGCTCTAGCCTGAACTATGACCTAACAATGAATCTTGCACTTCTACCACAGAGGAAGATCACCTAGTCCTGGACTCCAGCATTCCTTCAATTCCTCTGTCGGTGGTCACCGAGGTCCTTCCCTGAGGGTAGCAACTATGAGTTTCCTGCAGCGAAGTCCATCCTGCCTTAAAGTGGGCGCTGGTGACACTAGGAGCTCCTTAGACTCGCTCTTCGAGGAAGGAACCCCAACACTGCTCATGATCCAGTAGATTTACCGCCTCGTGCTTGCACCATCCATTACAGTCTGCTTTTTTGGTCTGTAAGTGTATCTTATGACTTAATTAAAAACTACTCTTCCCATAATGCTGACAATTCAAGAAAGGTATATGTTGTGGCTCAAAACAAGGTTGGACTGCTGGGAGAGTTCTGCTTAAAACCTACAGAAATATAAGGCCATGGCATCAACTGGGGGAAAAACACTGGACTGGTCGCCCAGTTTTCCAATAGATGTGGTTTGCAAACTGTGAGATAACTTGGTGACAGGCACAGGTATAAACATCACTGTGTTTTGGTGATGATAATAAAGCTGTGGTCTATACTCAAATAACCCCGGTAAGCATAAATGACATTTCTATGCTCAGAAAAAAAAAAAACTATTGAGAAAAACTTTTGATACATGTGCCCCACTTTTCTGAGCCTTTTCAGATGCTGGAAAATAACAAAGTAAACAGTTATTGTCAATGCTGTTATTATATCTATTCAAGCCATAGGTGTATTATAAAGTTAACATGACACTGAAATCACCCTAATTATTGCCATAAAATAAAATCAGTAGAAGCAATTTGCATCTGTTTTATTAAAGGTCTATTTATGTGACATGGTTATATGACGGAATGTTTAGTGACCTTTTTAAGTCAAATTTACAATGCAAGTTACTTTAAGTAGTGTTGTGTGCTGGTGTATGACAAAAAGGACTTTATTATGATAAAGAATGACAGCAACACTGTTAAAAGCCTGAGAACCTTAACATTAAAGTTAGCTTGTACAAAACAGGTAAAAGATAAACAGCATGTGCAAACCATATGCCACAGTCATATTTTGGTCTAAAAAAAGTCTGCATATATATATATATAGGGTAGCTGCCCTGCCCTGTAAATGTTAGAGAGGGGCCTTGGTAGGAGAAGTGATGAAGAACCCAATAGTCCACTCTGACTGAGCAACATAACGAAATGTAAACAAGTGAAAGGATCTGAAAACTTTCTGATTATATATATATATATATATATATATATATATATAAATGTTTTCAGACCCTTTCACTTGTTTACATTTTGTTATGTTGCTCAGTCAGAGTGGACTATTGGGTTCTTCATCACTTCTCCTACCAAGGCCCCTCTCTAACATTTACAGGGCAGGGCAGCCACAGTAGCTCAAGGAAGAGCCTTTTTTTGTTTCAAACTTTTCTATTAAGAATTATGGAGGCCACTGTGGTCTTGGGAACTTGTAGCACAAGTGCTCCGAGCACTACAGTTTTTTCCTTCTCATGACTTTGTTCTGATATACATTGTCAGCTGTGAGGTTTCATATAGACAGGGTTGTGTCTTTCCATAACCTGTCCAATAAACTAAAAATGTTGTGGTAAAGGACCTGAATACTTATGTTGGGGGGGGGGGGGGGGGGGGGGGGGGAGGTAGAGCACTAAGCCACAACATAATATAATATTGAAAAAAGTTAGAAAAAAAAGTAATAAAAAACAAGACACACAGTTTATGTGACAGATGAGGTGAATAACATTAATTATCTCATGAGAATGGCCCCTGTCAAGGGGTGAGATGTAGTAGACAGAAACTAAGGGCCAAACTGCAGTGGCAAGATGACTTGGTCAGACCATCTCCAAACTGGCTGGTGATTTGACAACAGGGTCAGGGGCATCTAAGACTATGTTCACACATAGCATTTTATAAGCTTAATTAGAGCTATTTGGGCTATTTTTAAACCATTTAATGGAAACATGGCAAAAATAGTTCTATTTTAGCATGATCACACAATTTTGCGGCAAAACAGTGTTAATTAATGCTAATTAAAGGCTATGTGTAATCATAGGGGGAGATTTATCAAACATGGTGTAAAGTGAAGCTGGCTCAGTTGCCCCTAGCAACCAGTCCGAATCCACCTTTCATTTTCCAAAGAGTGTGAGGAATGAAAGGTGGAATCTGATTGGTTGCTAGGGGCAACTGAGCAAGTTTCACTTTACACCATGTTTGATAAATCTCCTCCATAGTCTTAGGCTCATAGAAGCACGGAGGAATCTAACCAGTCTGATTCAATTTTACAGAATAGCTAATGTAGTACAAACTACAATATTACGTACTACAAACATTGTTGGAGAATGGGAAGGAGAGAGAATTTTTTTTAATCCTTTAAAAAAAATGACTGAATTAAATATAATGCTGACATATCTCACTCAGCTCTGCTGTACTGACAACCTATGCAATACAAAATAACTAATTCAGCCCTGTTATACTGACAGTTGCAGCTCTGCTACATCTCCTGTATGTTATTTAAAAATAATTAAATACAAATAAAAAATAAAAAGTATGATAAACTTAAATTTGACTGTGAGACTGTGATACTGTGCCCTGCTGATTTTAAGCTTTTCCACTTGGTTTACTGTCATAAATATTTCTAGAGGCTCCTAGTAATTTGAACTTAATCAGTATTTGTATTCATTTACTGAGACGATTACACCAACTACTGTCCAAGCAAAAGCAAAGCTTCCACATTTAACACATTTATTAATATAATTGTATATGTAAAAGTGAATGGTGCTGTTCCATCCTGCTCCCTAAAATGTTTCAAATAAGGTTATACAGTCATTCCATTTCCAATTAAGCTGTGGGAGATTCAATTACAAGCAGTAGGAAAGGAGAAGATTATGTCAATAAAGCAGCAGTTGGGTTAAGGGTGCTTGTGTGGTTTGCAAACATGAACAGCTTGACTTCAGAGGGAGTTAGCGTTAAAATTATGTAACTATCATTGTAAATTTACTTTAGTTGAGACTAAACTTTGGATGAAACATTGGATGTAGTAGCTTACTAATTATCTACTTGTATGTTTGATAGTGGGGTCAAAGAATAATCCTGCATGTGTACTTGAGAAAATCTTTTAAACATTAGCCACTTTAAAAACTTTGATATGTCACACAGACATGACAAACGTTTTGTGGTTCGGGGTCTGTTGTTCACAGTGTTCAAACACCTGCTAATCATTAGAACAGGGAGAAGCTGGTGGATGTGTGCATCACTCCCTGGTCTTCTGCTCATTGCAGAAGTCGGGCTTGGTGGACTACAAAATCCATCTTCTGCCTGATCCCGCTGCTGCATCCTCCTATGTCACAAATAACAGTGAGCAGTGGGGACTGAGAGGCATTGCAATGGCAGCAGTGGGGTTCAAGGCAGCTTTTTTTTTTTTTTTTTTATAACATCCTTATTCCAGTGTAAATATTTTTTGTGGGGCTGGAATGCACCTTTAACCCTTATGGGACACAGCCAGTTTTGGCGTTTATGACACGGACAAATCTTTCAAATATGACATGTGTCCCTTTAGGCATCAATAACATTGAAATGTTTTTTTTTACCGATCCTTGTGATTCCAAGATTGTTTTTTTCGTGACATATTCTACTTTATGTTAATGTTTTTGTGGAAAAAATCCAAAATATTGAGAAAAAAAAATTCTTTACGAACCAGTTCAGTTTTGGAGTATATTTTAGAAGTCTGTTTACTAGGAACCCCATAATTTACCCAATTTTGAAATCTTCACCCTTTCAAGTATACAAATTGACATTCATACAATTTTTTTTTACCTTTTAGGCTTTTTACAGGAAAAACTGCAAAGTAATGGTACATTTACACAGGCAGATTTATCTGACCAATTTTGGAAGCCAAAGTCAGGAATGGATCTGAAAAGACAGGGAATCTCAGTTGTTCCTTGACCTGCACCCTGTTTTTAATCTGTTCCTGGCTTTGGCTTCAAAAATCTGTCAGATAAATCTCTCTGTGTAAACACACCATAAGAGTGAAAAGTTAAACTTGCATTTTCTTTACAGAGATTCCAATGTAATCCTATGTATATTTTACTAGACCAATTACTGTTACTGATCCACCAACACTGGCAATTGCCAATGCTGGACCCCCGTTTGTAGGTCCAGTGGCAGCTACACTAAACTTTCCGTTATCAGCTGACAGTTTAGTTGCAGCTCCCGGTCACTGTTTGTGTAAACAGTGAGCATCTGAAGCAGGTCAGTTATAGTACATCCTGGTGCTGAAACTAATCTCCTACAAGGACGTATTATAACTGATGGGTAAAGCTAGGGGTTAAATGTGCTGTCAACTTTTTGTAATCCAATTTTGTTCAAAGGGTCCCTGGGTCAGCTGCTGATCATTTGATGTCCTACTGCTAGAATTTTAGAATTTTTAGGCAAAACCATGCACATGTAGTTGTCAATTGTAGCACTCACAACATGCTTTTCAAATGGAGAGAAAGCTATCATGTTATGTTTGCACAGAAATACACTGCCAGGGAGCAAGGCAAATAATTGCCTTATATTATTTTCCTGCTTGGAAACCAAATATTTTCCACTATACACACATTCAAAATTATTCTTAACATATTCCAAAATATCATAGCTTTCCTCTAGCCCCTTCCCTTATCATGACGTAACAGTAGAATGGCTACCATTATTCCATATCAGCTGCATCTGGTATTGAATGAAGACAAACTAAGGACTTCTGTTCACTGGAAAATATCTGTCCAAAAATAAAATCTTAGAGGATGCAGGTTTGCAGGAGAGGATGAGAAACACCAGGACTGACCGAGACTGCAGAGAGCATGGAAAAATGAGCAGGACATATGTGGGCACAGTATAGCAGCACTCTCTGTCCTGGGAGAAAGGGGTTACAGGTATTAAAAGATTACCTCTACAGTCCTGTCCCCTGAAAGCCCTAAGTGGATCTGCCATGATTTGGAAGGTGATGGAGTCTTCCTGGGCAAGAGTACAGTGCTGCAGACCCTGCTATGCAGACCATGCCCCTCCTCCACTCCCTCTCCCACCCAATACAGGGGGCTTTTAAACAAAAGAAAAACAATGCTTTTAAACCAAGTTACAATATATATATTCAATAAAGTCGACTGCTGCTGCAAATGATGGGGAATGCAGAGACAAGGCAGGAAGACACAGGGGGAGCATAGCTTTATATATATATATATATATATATATATATATATATATATATATATATATATATATATACATATATAGTTATAAAGAACATAATAATAATAATAATAATAATAATAATAATAATAATAATAATAATAATAAAAAAAAAAGCTATGCTACCCCTGTGTCTTCCTGCCTTGTCCCTGCATTCTCCACTGTTGGCAGCAGCAGTCCACACTTTCGAACCCAGCTCTACAGTCACCAACACCAGCTTCATGGCTAGTGATTAGCTGAGTGGGTGGTCACTGCAGAGAAGGGTTGAAACTGTCAATAGAGGCTGCAGTCACAGAGGAATGTAGAGTCAAGGCAGGAGGACACAGGGGGAGCATGGAGGGGTAGGCATAATCTTTCTTATTTTCTATATAAGCTGAAATACCCCTTTAGAGCAAGGACTGCATGGGCATCGCCAACAATATTCGTGGAGCCCTTGCCCCATGATCCTCGAGCTATCTAATAGGCTCTGTAATGAGCACCAATCTAGCCAATTAGGGCTTTCCTATCCTGTGGCTCAGGCCATGTAATATGGCCCATACACTCCAGTTTAAATGAGCGTTACTCAAATCTCAACCCATTTTTCAGATAGCTACCCCTTTCTCTGCTGCTTACACCTTGGTTGCCTGAAATATAACATGCCAACTCAGCAGCTGCATTGCTTCAATAAATATTGATATTCTTTTGATACCAGAAGTATATTAAAGGGGAACTCCACATAAGGAAAACTTGCTTTCTGTTAAAAGTACATTAAAAGTTATATAGATGTGTGTATATAATGTATTACCATATCTGTACGGTTCTGCCACACTGCTAGCCGATTAAAATCCAGGAAGTTAAGAAAAATGGCCTTTGTGCCAATCCACATTGTCTCCCACTGCTCTCCCCCCTTAGGAGACAAATATTCCATGACTCTGCCTCACTTTGTGTGTGTTTGCTGAGCACAGGCTGATGATGTAGGCAGGGGGCAGGGACGTGATGTCACAGGAGGCTTGGTGAATACCTCCCCCTAGTGATTCACCATCTCTGACCAGCCAGAAGCAAGTGTTTCATCTTTACTGATCAGTACTGCCAATCCCATCTGGACAAAAAACAAGGCATAAACAGTATATCCCATGTAACATAATATCGGATAAAGACCTTATTGTGAGGCTCAACTTCAAAAGATAAAAGATGCCTGATCATAATATGTGCGTAGAGATAAAAAAAAAAAAAAGAAATTATAAAAGTTTATTCCAATATCAGCGTTACAGGTAGAGAATACAGTGTGGTGTTACAGGTAGTAACAGTATGTTGTGCAGGTGGGAACACAAAGAAATGATAAAGTACTGCAAATAATTCAGTAACACAATGAAACTACAATGTGTGAACACAGCCTAGATGTTCTGCAACAGCTTTGGGTGGGGAATGTGCTGGGTGGAGAACTGTGATGAACAGCCGAGGAAAAGCATTGCATTCTGGAACCTGTAGTACTGTGTAGAACTGCTCAACCAGGAAATACAGCCACAAAATACAGAACGAAGACCCTCAAAGGAAATGGATTTTTGGTAGTTTCAAAACTGGGATAGATAGGTAAGTAATGCTATTTGCTTCTGCAGAAGGTTCACGTAATTGATGTAATGTTATTGATATGGTACCAGTTACTATGTAGTAAAAAGGGAAAATGCCCACTTTAATTTAAAAAAAAAAAAAAGATTAATGGATGGTTGACAACCTTCAGAAAGCTGCAATAGCTATGATCTGTTTAACAGTAAGTTATTGAAGAATTATTTACCAAAAAAAAAAAAAAAAATGACCCGATACCTTTCATGTGTAAAATCGCTCTTGCATGACACTCAACATCATGATTGAATAGGGTCACAGTACATAAGTAACCTCTTAAGCAAGCAAATTGATATTGATGAGATTAATTTATTTGTCTGGAGGTTCCGAGTAATTACCATTTTCTTATAGTTTACTTTACATTTTACTGACTTGATAAGATCAATACTAATGAAAAAAAAAACTGAAAATTTAAGGTTTTTTTTTCTCTCTCCAGAATTTAATATATCCGGAAAACATAACTTGATGCAGAAAAACTTGGTGTATGAATTAAATTTTATTACAATACCTCTTAGTTTCCAGCCACAAGCTACCATTATACCAAATATTCCACAAGGGACAGATACAGATTTTTATCATTTTGTTTCTCTTCACAGCAATTTTCAAAACTTATAAAAAAGAGACAAACAGTAAAATTATTCAACTTATGTAGATGAATGCGTGTGGATAGGTGACTGATATTGCCGGGACTCATAATATGTGTAATGCTAAGAGCAAGCCCCATGCTATTTCAGAGGAAATGAAGCCACAGAAAGTGATTAAAGAAAAGAAAATGTTATTTTGACATGCTGGCAATGCATCAAAGACATGAACCAGCGGTCTTCAGTCCTGATCAAAATGCTGGAACTAATAAACTACAAATTTGGGAGCTGCTAATCAAAGAAGTAAAATATTTATGCTTGTAGAGAAATTAATAAATGTATTATAATCCAGGCCAATTACTATCGTCCGTATTAACCAGGAAAGCCTATCTAATTGCTTATAATAAGACGGATTGCATTCCTAATTCATGAAATATTCATCATGCAATATTCAAATAATTAATTTCAAATTCCTAAAATGTATGTTTTCAAATCAATATGCCCCATCCAATGTGTATTTATCCTGATTGGAAATCTAGGGGCCCTCGTACACTGCTTCCCAATTTTCCACTAAGACAGGATTTACACGCTGTATGACTCCGGTCATTCTGTGACCAGGCCGTGTCACAGAACGGCTGGTGTCAGTGAAGATTATCCCAGCCGCTACTGCAGTATCGGTTGGATGAACTTCATTTATGTTGAATTGGGATGCTGCATCCCAATTCACCATAGCACACAATGGAAAGTGCGGCCAGAGACACACTTTTCATTGTGTGAATTGACAGTTATGTGCGGTCACTATTCAATGAATGTGTATACACTCCAGCCTTGATTCCATGCAAAGTATCTTTTGAATTAATCACGAACAGTTTAGCAAATTGCACATGTAAGGCTCATTAATAATTTTTAGCTACTATTTCCTTGCCCTTAGAAACAGTTGTCCTGATAACATCACACAAAATTATTTTCAACTTAGATGCACCTTCCTGGGCCTTTGAATCTTGGAAAAATATTGAATTGTAGAATCAGTGGCAATTTATGGTGCATACATTTGGCTGTAAGATACACCCAATCAGTATCTGCATTCCATCTCTATAACTTGTGATTATCCAGAGATTGTTGGCAATAAATAAACGTAATCAGTGGGTTCTGTCTTGTTCTGTGTATTTTATTAGTTTTCTTCTCTGTCTAATAGTATACAGTACAGTAAACAAACTATATATTTTATAGCATAGTTTGAAGGTAGGGAGTAGTAAAGTACATGCTGTTCCAGGAGAATCTGTACAACATATACTTTAATACTTCTACAGATTATGTCTATAGATGTCTACAGATCTCCCAGTCTATGACTTCAGCCTGCCAAGTCATGATGTGTCAGCTCTTTTTGTCCCTTATTAACCCCTTCCTCTGCAAGACGTACCGGTACATTCTACTGCGGTATGGTGGTTCAGAGAGGGGTCGCACTGTGACCCCACTCTGAACCGCCCACAATCTTGACTGTTTTCTGCAGCCCAGGACCATGGCTAATTAGGACAGTTAAATGCAGCTATCAAAATTCCAAAGTGCAAAATTGCGCTTTTTTTGGTCACATTAAATCCAGAAAAATTGAGATAGAAACTGATCAAAAAGTCACATATATGCAGGTAAGGTACCGTTGTAATCGTATTGACTAGAAAAAAATATATGTAACATGTCAGTTTTACCATAGAACAAATGGCGTAAACACAAAATTACCCTAAATAAAAAAATATTGTTTTATTTTTAATTTCACCGCACATCTTTTTTTTTTTTTTTTTTTTGCAACATATCTTATGCCAAAATTAGGTATGTCATTGCAAAGTACAATTAGTGGCACAAAAAATAAGGGCCCATGTGGGTCTGTAGGTGATAAAATGCAAGCACTGTGGCCTTTTAAACACGAGAAGGAAAAAACAAAAAAAATCACCCAGGAAGGAAGGGGTAAAACCAAGGTACTTAGTTTTTTTTTTGTGTCTCTTTTTCTCTGTCTGAAACCCATCACTGCATCTAAAGGTGGCTGCACCCAGGCCTGCTGGCTAAGCATACCCCAACCAGGCCCCTCTGGTACTACCCACAATTTTTCTACCCTTTTGCCAAGCACTGCCTATTTCTTACTGTAGCACTAGATGAAGTTGTGAGAGGCCACAGGCAGGTGATGCTCTTTTGCTGCTTGTGACCATGGTTTGCATTGAATAAAAAAAGATTGCTTTACCAGTGAGCAAAATTCATTATGTGCAAAAGTTATACTTGAATGGACTTATTCATGTTCAGCTGAGCACCATCAGTTTATATCAGTTGCAACACATTTATTCCTTGCCTATATTTCAGTCTATGAGCTGAAATTCACAAGAACATGGGTTATGTAGTAAGACAACTATCCTAAGCCCTCAAGTTGTTATTGCTGAACAAGGGGGTCACACTAGATACTGAAAGTAAAGCACTAATCTTTCCATGTGTATGCAGACGATGAAATTTCTTCATGTCATTAGATGCATCCTTTGAGCTGACCATAAAACCATTGTAATTTTTCTCCAATCATTCGCTAATCTTTCTGTGTATACATCTACACATATACATCGTTCATTCAGAATTACAAACGTTCATAGACTAGAGCGTACGAACGATTTTGACTTAACTTACAACTATTGTTCTGTATATTATGGTGAACAACTTCAGGTTGTTCCCAAAAGCGCTTTGTTTGATCTGATCTGGGACTTTTAAAAATCTTCTTTTATGTCAGTTTTATGCAAAAATACAGAAAATTCTGAGGGGTTCACACACTTTTAAGCAAGACTGTACACATACTGCTCTATTATTGTTCTATGAGATGATGTTCTACTAGAGATGATCGAACATCGGGAATTGTTAGGTTTGATCAAACTCGAACCTTAGGCTGTATCCTTGTTTTCCAGGCAGTACTTGGGTTTGCTCCACCTTCCTCATGGAACGGGAATCAAATGACGAGGGTTCAAGAAGGTTTGAGTTTGATCGAACCTAACAATTCCCGATGTTCGATCATCTCTATTCTCAACCTAAGAGTTTAAAGGTTTTCTGGTCATATTATACCCCCCCCCCCCATCTTCTATTAGCTAATCATAGGAAATTATGTCTCTCAATATTATATAGAAGGAGAAGGTTAAATGCAAGTTTTCCAAAGGCAGAATATCATGAACCATTCCATCCTGAAGTATGATTACAGTGTGCTACATTTTAGCAGTGACACATGAAAGTGATGAGTGACATTTATGCCAAGGTACATTTTAGTGTAAGTGAAAAAAGTGGAGAGGCAAACTTTGACTCACTGAGCAAAATGTGTCCATTATTTATATGTATGCCAAGTTCCCTGTTTAGTGATTCATTTTTTTTTTTTGCTTACTCTTCACGTCTAGTGTTTTGATGCCTGAGTTCATTGTGTTCAGTTATAAAGACGATAGATAGATAGATAGATAAACGATTTTCATTAGAATATGATCTCTTTGAAAGTTGCATCATTTGCTATACTTATATACTGAAACCATAAAAATCTCAGGAAAGATCTTACATTTTTTGAGTTCGCTAAACAGCAGTTTCAATTGATATTTCTAAATCAGACTTCTGTTAAAGGTTACTGACGAACACATTGATTTGCTCTGATCTAACTTCACACACATTTCATGCAGTATTGGGTTTTGAGTCCCGTCTCATTATGATCTTTTATTGTCTGTGCGTGTTCTCAGACACAGTTCTAATACTGATAACTGGCCGTCACATTCCATACCAGACATATTAACCCTGCAAGCATTCACATCTATACACTATTCACTGCAGCACAAGAAACGGAGAACTTATCTTACGTATCAATACTGTCAATTTGTCTATCCATTTATCTGTCTTTTAATCTATCTACAAAAAAAAAGAAAAAAGAAAATGGCAGCGCTCCAAAAATCCTTTAATTAAAGCAAAACTAGAACGCTTTACCCGTGTGTAAAGCTTAAGCTCACACAGAGCTTTTTTTTTAAGCAGTTTGAGCATAAATGTTGCACACATATGGGTGAATAGGTACTAGCTATGCTTCAATTGGAACTTTTTTGAGTGTTTCTATCTTCTGTTTTTTTTTCTTCTTTTTGTACGCATGTTGCTGCTGCTATCTTTAACTATCATTATTTATTTTAATTTTATGGTGTTTAAAAAAAAGTGTGAATACATAAAATATAACAAAAGCAAGTCTTATAAACATAAACTAAATGAGTGACACACTGGTTCATAAGGAGAGAGAATGGTGGGGATAGAAGCTTTTCTGAAAAGCTGGTCTGATTGGTTGGGTTAGCAAGCTCTAAAGTATAGGGAAACATTTTTGGAAATGATTATATAGAAAGCAATCAGGACGAGAACCAATGAGAAGACCTTATTAGGATCTGAGTTTATGTGGATGGAACAGAAGTTTAGGTCAAAGTTGTATGCAGGAAATAGGTTATAAATAGCCTTGTATATACAGTATAAAAATAAATCACCTGCCTATTATTTCCGGACCCTGTTCAGTGAACAGCGTCCAGAAATAATAGCTATTCACACGGTGGCGGGCACACATTGCATTGAAGTGAATGGCTAATGGATTTGCTGGCACACCCGACGGTGCCCGCAAATCAATGGTAAAAATTGAACAAGAGGTATCGGCTGCAGGGTCGTCCTGAATGCAGCCTGGAGGTTGGCAGTTTAAAAGCGTCCGTTGTATAGTAACCAAGTGTGAACATAGTTTCATACTGACTTTGTGAACATAACGCAACTTTTCTTCTATACCATAACTGTGTGGTTTTTTTTTTAAACTTGAGTTGCCAAAGGGGTTTTTCCTTTCAGAATGTAAAAGCAGTAGGGTATACTTTATGATTCTCCACGAGAAATGATATAAGGTGAAGTATTTAATACAAAGTGCAATCATAAGAATTTCTTGTCCAAGTAACTTCTTTTGTTGTTATTGTCCTTGTAATGAGACTTGCCGGGCCATGCATTCATCTTTACATTAGAATGCAAAGAGATCAATTCACTCTTGGCTTGGCTTCAGGGCAAATAGTCTGTACAAGACATGCTCCTTCTAGATAATTTGTTTTTTAATTGCCTTCTGCTTGCTGAAATACAATTAAAGTTATTGTTCAAACAACAGCATCAACATTGTGATTACAACAGAGGAGTATGAATATCTATATTACCTGGAATGTGGGTGGATGGATTACTATATTACTAATATGTCTTAGACATAAGCTATTTGGAGGATTAGATGGTATTTTGCTGTATAAAACAACACTTTTTTTTATATGTCTTTGTAATTTTTCAAAAAAAATTTCAGCTCTGTTCACACTTTCATTATTTTTGATGCCTACATGCAGTGTCACTAATTCACATTTTATCACAACTGTAGATATTTAAATTCTTATTTATTTTCAGTAACACAAACATTTAGATAATCAAATGTGCATTCAACTTTAAGTTCATATGTGTCATTAAAATGCACTGCAAGCAGGGGATGAGGAAACATAATAAAGAATTTACTCAACCCCTTGATCCACACTGCTGCGTCACATGCTCACTGACCGCCACCTGGCTCCAGTGTTGTCATGACCTAGTGGAAAAGGCTTAGTAAGCTAGTTAGGGAAAATACTGACAATAGCTCCCTGTTTGCCATGCGCTGCTAATATCAGGCACCCTTGCTCCATGCTGTACTGTCCTGTTCTGTATGCAGAATCGTGATTCTTTTCATAAGATGGCCAAGTATGGAGGAGCATGTGACCATGTCCCTCCTTCAGTGTCCTCTACTATCACTGTATATGCATATGGAGGACATAGATTGAAGGGTATGGTCATATGTTTTTCTGTACTCAGGATCGTCATTCAGTATACAAGATGGCAGAGCCTCGAAGAGGGGAGTTTGATTTAGCTCTGTGGGGTACACAGGGAGCTCCTGTCAGTAAGTGCAGGGAGTACACTTACTAATACTGAACAGTTTTACTATAAAGTGGCCAAGCCCTTTAACCAAATTAGAGGTAAGGTAAGTATGGACATACAGTTAGTGTGCCTTAAGGTGCCAATACACCTCATACTAAAGTTTGCCAAATCTGCCACCACGAGTGTAGGGGGACAGATTATGTTAGTAGAGAGAAGGGTCGGTTGTGTTCTGGTAAGAGTAAGCTATTAGAATGTTCATGCATATAGGGAACACAGAGGAGACAACTCTCAGCCAACAGACTGTTCAGCCAACAGTTATTAAATATGTTTAGGCACTAGAGATGAGCGAACCTTGAGCATGCCCGAGTCCATCCGAACCCGAACCTTCGGCATTCGACTAGCGGTGGCTGCTGAAGTTGGATAAAGCCCTAAGGCTACGTGGGAAAACATGGATATAGTCATTGGCTGTATCCATGTTTTCCAGACAACCTTAGAGCTTTACCCAAGTCCAGCAGCCACCGCTAATCAAATGCCAAATGATCGGGTTCGTATGGACTCGAACCTGAACCCGGTTCGCTCATCTCTAGTAAGCACCTTTAGAATCCACTCATAAAGCAGACCATACCTTACATTTTGTTACATTGTGGTCTTATATTTTCAAAACATCAAGCCCATGGATGAGTGTACAGCAATTATAATGAAACCTCCTTTTCTGCAGGCTCCTATTCCTCTGGGCTTCCCATAGGCACATGCCTATATGTAAATTACATGTGGATACAGATGTCCCTACAGCTAAGCTCAGAATACTAAACCTTTTTTTGTGAATGTAATGGACCTGTCCACAATCTGCTTGTCACTAACAGTAAGATTTACTTTTATGTTCTAATCTAGATATATTAGAAACACATTGCTTGACTTCACAAATTTCCAATGAACTTTAGGAAGACAGATTGAACTTTTAGAACAGCTCATGTCTGAATTTTGTTTTGCAGTTATTAACTGAACAAGTAGTAGACTTGTCTCTGTATAGCCGTTAATCTCAAGTTAGCATTCAGATTTATTCCAATATTTTAAGTGACTTAGGAACCCTGCAAATGCAAATCTAACATATAAAAAGAGTTATAATGCCAGATAGGTCTACAGTCTTTTTTTTTTTTTTTTTTTTTTTTACAACTGATAAAAGTAAAGTGATCTAGTAAATGTTAACCTAAGGCAAGAAACATGTATGGAGAGCATATGAACATTATGGCCTTCTTTAACCCTTCGAGGACCAGGCCCAAAATGACCCAGTGGACCGCGCAAATTTTGATCTTAGTGTTTTCGTTTTTCCCTCCTCCCCTTCTAAGAGCTCCAGCACTCTCAGTTTTCTATCTACAAGCCATGTAAGTGCTTGTTTTTTACAGGAATAGTTGTACTTTGTAATGGCGTCATTCATTTTACCATAACATGTATGATGGAATTCCAAATATATTATTTATGAAGATATAAATAGGTGAAATCGTAAGAAAGAATGCAATATGGTAACGTTTGGGGGGTTCCTGTGTCTACGTAATGCACTATATGGTAACAGCGACATGACACTATTATTCTATAGGTCAGTCCGAACACAACCATATGCAGGTTACACAGATTCTCTAATGTTATATATATTTTTTTTTTTATGAAATCCTTTTTTTTGGCAATTAAATATTAATAAAATGGGCCTATTGTGATGCTTATAACGGTTTTATTTTTTCACCTATGGGGCTGAATGGGGTGTCATTTTTTCCGCCATGATCTCTAGTTTTTATTAATACCATATTTGTGAAGATCGGACGTTTTGATCACTTTTTATTGATTTTTTTTTAATATATAATGTAACATAAAATCGGTAATCTGCGCACTTTTCCCCCTCTTTTCGTGTACGCCGTTTACCGGTCGCAATGACGCTTGTTATATAGATCGGACAATTACGCACGCTATGGTATATTATATGTTTATCTATTTATTCATTTTTATATGTTTTATTTATATAATGGGAAAGGGGGGTGATTTAGACTTTTATTGGGGGAGGGGTTTTGGGGTAGTGTGTTAGTGTTTTGAACTTTTTTTTTTTACACTTTTGAAGTCCCTTTGGGGGACTTGTACATACATTAATTTGATTTATACACTGATGAATGCTATGCCATAGGCATAGCATTGATCAGTGTTATCGGCGCTCTGCTCATTGAGCCTGCCTGTGCAGGCTCAGTGTAGCAGATCGCCGATTGGACCGCATGGAGGCAGGTAAGAGACCTCCAGCAGTCCGTTTCAATGATCGGGACCCCCGCAGTCACACTGCGGGGGTCCCGATCGGTAAGTGACAGGGGACTCCCCCTGTCACTTATACTTAAACGCTGTGGTCGCGCCGCGATCGCGGCGTTTAAGGGGTTAATGACACGCGGCAGCGCGATCGCTGCAGCGTGTCATTACCGGTGAGGTCCCGGCTGCTCACTGCAGCCGGCCTCCACCTCCTATGAAGCGCGCTCCGCTCCGGAGCGAGCTTCATAGCGGGAATAACACCCATGACGTAAGGTTACGTCATGGGTCGTCTGGGGACAGACTTCCATGACGTAACCCTACGTCCAGGGTCGTCTAGGGGTTAATGGAGAAGTGCTTTAAATTTTTATTAAAGTATTGTATTGTTACCTAAATATTATACAAATCACCAATACACACTTATTATGGGAAATGCAGATAAAGTGTTTTTTTCCCTGCACTCACTACTGCCCCAAGGCTTCACTTCCTGGATAACATGGTGATGTCACTTCCTGGATAAAATGGTGATGTCACAACCTGACTCCCAGAGCTGTGCGGGCTGTGGCTGCTGGAGAGGATGATTGCAGGGGGACACTGAGGGACACGGCACTGGAGAGACTCCGAGCATCCCTCTGCCATCATCCTCTCCAGCAGCCACAGCCCGCACAGCTCTGGGAGTCGGGTTGTGACATCACCATTTTATCCAGAAAGTGAGATCACCATTTAATCCATGAAGTGAAGCCTTGATGCAGTAGTAAGTGCAGGGAAAAAAACACTTCATGTGCATTTCCCATAATAAGTGTATACTGGTGATTTGTATAACTTTTGGGGGGCAATACAATACTTTAATAAAAAAAACAAATCGCTGGACTTCTCCTTTTACTTCCCCTTGCATTTTCAAAACACATTCTATGGCAACAAGCTAACTGCTTGGCCAGCATGAAGAAAAAAGTGAATGATATTGTGAGTGAGTATGATGAGTGAATGACAATCATTCTAACTTCATTATGTAGGAATGAGAGAAATTAGCAGTGGATACAAATGTGCTTAATAAATGTTAAGTCTTAATGCTGCAGAATTAGGTTTATAATGTTGAAAATTTAACCTTAACCCTATGGAGTAAATAAGGCCTCTCTTTTAAAGAACTTTGCATAGATTAACCCCTTAAGGACCGGGCTAATTTTTGTTTTTGCATTTTGTTTTTTCCTCCTCATGTTTAAAAAGCCATAGCGCTTGCATTTTTTCACCTACTGTACAGACCCACATGAGGGTTTATTTTTTGCGACACTAAGGCCCCGTTCCCACTGAGCAAAACTAGCAGAATTCCGCAGGGGAATTGTCCGCCGCGGAATGCCGTTAGCCTCCCGCTCATAATGGGAGTCTATGGGAGGTGCGCGCTCCTGCTCTGTCCGCACTGAAGAATGAACATGTTCAGGAGCGGGGCAGGGCAGGAGCGCGCGCCTCCCATAGACTCCCATTATGAGCGGGAGGCTAACGGCATTCCGCGGCGGACAATTCCCCTGCGGAATTCTGCTAGTTTTGCTCAGTGGGAACGGGGCCTAATTGTACTTTACAATGGTAGACTTCAATTTTTCCATAAAGTACGCTGTGATTATGCATGTGGCGATACCAAACATGTTTGTTTGTTTGTTTGTTTATTTATTTATTTTAAATAGCAAAAGGATGATTTGATCTTTTATCAGGGTAGGGGATTTTTTATTAATAAAAACACTTATTTTTAACAGTATATATTAACTTTTAGTCCCCCGGAAGACTTTTAGTATCACTGAAGTGATCTCCCATAGAGATCACTGCAGTATGCTTAATACAACAATGATCGATCAGAGAAACATTGATTGCTGAGCCAGGATCAGCATCAGTGCGACGCTGAGTCCCGGCTCGGTAAGGAGAAAGAATCTCCCCTCCCCAACCGCATCGCGGGAGGGGAGATTTCCCTCAAGACACCAGGGAAATGGGGAAATAATATATTTAAATGCAGCCGTCAGTTTTGACAGCTGCATTTAAATGTATAATTAGCGGGCACGGCGATCGTACTGAAGCCACTAATAGCCGCTGTCCCAGCCTACACATCTCTATCTCTATTTCCTGTTTATTCCTGGTATGTGGGGAACCTAAAAAGGAAATAAGCAAGATTATAATGAATCGCAAAATGTAAAACCACTCAATATGCAGGAAAGAAACCTAACAATTACCTAAGCTTACTTCTTCCTAGCAACAATAACCTTATTTATGCCTGGTCTCACCCTTACCCAACTTGAGGTCTGTGCAGCTACAAATAAGCAAAAATATGCTTCAACAAATATTTGATAGTACTCCACAAAAGTGTATGAATGCACATAGTGTAAGTAACGTGATGTGTTTCACCCCCACCAATAAAGCATGGGGGATAAGCACCATAAGCAACAACACCATAGTAGGTGTTTAGATATACAACAGATGCTAAAACAGTACAATGCTGGTGACACTACATGAATGAGGCTGGTGTATGTGTGGTGTAACCTGCTTTGTACTGTGTTAGCATCTGTTGTAAATCTAAACACCCATTAGGGTGGTGCTCATGGTGCTTATTCTCTGATTATTCCCCCATGCTATATTGTTGGTGGTAAAACAAGTAAGGTTACTTATGTGCATCCATGCACTTCTGTGGAATACTATCAAATACTTTTTGCAGCTTATTTTTGCTGATTTGCAGCTGTACAGGTCTTGTAAGGAAGAAACTAGGGATAAGTAAGGTTATTGTAAATAGGAAGGAGTGACCTTAGGTGTAGGGATGACTGAACGTGAACCCCAAAGTTTGAGTTTGTGTCCAAACCCACAGGTTCCTGGGAAAGGATGCTGATTGCAAAAAGGGTTAGAAAAGCCAAAAATAGTGTACTAAAACAGTGGAATCATCTGTGCTGAGAATGTCAGAAAGCGGGGTGGGTGGGAGTCTTTTCAAATGTATTCCAAAAAAATGTCTATTCCTACTCTATAATAGTCACACTATTGTAGCTACTATAGTTTGGCCATTTGAATGAGATTTGTTTGCATGTGATTTACAAATATTAACGAGTATGACCGATTATTCCTGAAACTTGTGAAACATATTTTTGACTGCTATGCTTTTGTCTAAAATTTATGCTTGCCTGGTGCTGCTGTAAGTAATAACTCATGGATTTTATGACATATTTTGTTATCCATAGTTTTTAATCCTGTTCTTTGACAGGCGGGTATAATATGTATTTGATCCGGCTGGGATTTAGTTTTGCTATATTGTCATACTACTAGTTAGAGATATGCACATTTACAGTAATAATGAAGTGAATCCCTTTGTTATCTGATCTTCTTATCAGCTTACTGCCTTTTAACTCTGCTCCAGGTGCTGGGAAAAGCTGAATCTAGTCCTGGGAAACTAGATTAAATCCAGCTTTGTTATTACTGTTAATTTGTTCATTTCTATCACCAGTATCTTGGCTCCCATCACTAAGCAGTAAAGCCAGAAGTAAACCTTGACTGCTGAAGATACTGATTACTGCTTCCAACATGTGACTGATGCCAAATAGAGACAGGGATACTCAGGGAGGGAGCAGGGAGCTTCTGCACTGGATTGTAGTGGGGCCGCACAGGTGAGTAAATGTTTTTATGTTCTTTTATGTTTGTTGTAGTTACTTTCAAGGCAGTAGTTACTTTTGCAGTAAAATGTATTAAAGGTTCTGCAGCACAAGTTAAAGGGGTCTTTTTATTTCAACTTGTTGACCGCTGGGAGCTTGCTAGTGGCCATCCTTCGATTTATTGTCTATTGGTGCTGCCAAACATTTCTAAGCACTGAACTGAGGGATATTTTGTGGCCCTATAGAGAAGGAATGGAGCAATAGCTGCACACATGTTGTGTGCTCCATGCATTCTAGGCACAATTTTGTCCTCAATAACAGTGAAGATATCAGTGATCACTTCACCACCCATTATGCTATGGATAGGGGAAAACAAGCAGAGATAGGTATACCCCTTTAAGAATCATTGAAAGTTTTTCCCGTTCTTTTACTTCCAAATCTTTTACTTTACTGTAAAAAACCCTTTAAGGGAAAATTTCATCCCTGGAGAGTGGCAGTCGGAATAAATAAATATTATGGCACTGAAAATTGTATTTATAAGCTTGGTTGCATTTCTCATGTAACAGGCTCTTAGACATGCTATAATCATGATAGCTATATATACACAATGAGAATAGCTGTTCAAAAGTCATTGAGCCTTTATTAAAATAAGCAGACAAGCAAGTTTGAATAATTTAGCAGTATAACATTCAGAGAGGTATTTCTGTGCTAGCAAGACATGTCTGGTTTTCTTCTTCTGCATCAGTCATGAAGAGTTCATGAGACTTAGGCAAAAATCATAACCTTTACAATAATGTCTAGATATGTTTTTCTCTTATCAATGTTTAAAGATTGAAGAGATTATAGTACAAACTACGACCATGTACTCACAACTCTTAGCTTTTAGAGATGGACTATTAAATATTCATAATGGGAAGAAGGAGAAGGAGAAGAAGGAGAAGAAGAATCTATAATTTGTCCCTTTAATAATTTGTACAACAATATAATCCCTCAAGGGATAATAATTATTTAGTTGCTAATATACAGTATGTATAAAATCCAACAAATGTAAGTTGTCAGCTCACTATTGGCACATGGTTGAAACTCCATCCACTGTGAAGCATGGAAAATGCAGTTGGGCCGTCTTCCGATTAATACAATTGTATGAACGAGATATGGTATCCGGCTCCAGAATACTTAACCCTTAGGCGACCCATACGTCCAGGGCCGCCTCCCCACGTTCACAGCGGGGCCGCGCGGCGGCCGCGCTCTGAACAGCCGCGATCCCTATGCCGCATGTAGCCCGGGATCGCGGCTATTAGCGGCCACGGTCCGATCGCCGTGCCCGCTAATCAGGTAATTGGAGGCAGCTGTCAAAGATGACAGCTGCCTCCGATTACCGGCTGCAACACTTCCTTGGTGTCTAGTGGGTGAGATCGCTCCTCCGGGATCTCTGTACCTGATGCCGGCCGGGGACCTCTCCAAGATGGTGCTGCAGCAGCCGAAAGCAAACGAGTGCCGATCTCATTGATCCTTGCTGTATACGCGAACAGCGTAAAAACACAAACCCCCCAAATAAAAGAAATGCGGGTTTTTTTTTTTCAATTTCACCACACTTTGAATTTTTTTCTGGTTTGGCAGTGTACTTTATGCAAAAATTTAGCCTGTCATTGCAAAGTACAATTAGTGGCGCAAAAAATAAGGGCTCATGTGGGTTTCTAGGTGAAAAAAATGCAAGTGCTATGGCCTTTTAAACACAAGGAGGAAAAAACGAAAATGCAAAAATTTAAATTGGCCGCGTCCTCTAAGGGTTAAAGTGACACGGTCACCCCCTTTGTGCATTCTGACATCTCTACACAGGTGTAATGGGTAAATTTAGCGTTTTTCATACCTTATTTTATATCTTATGTCATGGTGCTTGTTCAAGTAAAAAGTAATCTTTTATCAACTGCAGATTGTGTTAAGTGGGCGGGGCCTTTCAGCATTAGCACCACTTAGCCAACGGTTGCGCGGTGGGCGGGGCTAAGTGGCGCTAATGCAGCGAGGCCCCGTCCCCTTATAACAATCTGCAGTTGATAAAAGATAACTTTTTACTTGAACAAGCACCATGACCTATGATATAAAATAAGGTATGAAAACCACTAAATTTACCTTTTACACCTTTTATGTCAGATTGCACATAGGGGGGTGACAGTGTCACTTTAAAACTTCTGTCTTTATTTAAATCTTTAAAACTGGTACAATGATGTAGCAGAATGCCAATGTCTTATGGAGTACAACTCCTTAACCCTCTCCCCCAGCCGCACTGTAAATTAACAATGTTAATTTATGATTCAAGATGGCACAGGCGCAGGAGCTGCGACTGTGTCATCCGCGGTGGGTCCCGGCCTTAGGGTAGATAGCGCCCTGTGCAGAATTTATTCTTGGTGCCCCCCCCCCCCCCCACACACACACACACACAAACATGCCAAATCATAAAAAAGTAATGCAATAACAGCATACTGATCTGGCCAGGTCACGGAAGTGTGCACCTGCATCTGAATCCACTGCTGTATAGAATGGATAGTGCGGCCGGAGCCGCACGCTCCATTGTGTGAACTGACGGGTTTTCTGCGGCCGCTAATCATGGAATAGCATTGCAGAAAGTATACATCACTACATTCTGTAATAATCATCACTAAGTTCTGTAATAATCACGATTCAATCCGAATAGACTGTGATACTCGACTATTTAATCCAATATCGAATCCCATTAAAGTCTATGGGAGAAAAATGCTTGTTTCTTGGAAACCAAAATTCGACCACTTGGAGGTCACCAAGTCCACAATGACACCTCTGGAAATGATGCCAACACCTCTGGAATGCAACTGGGACAGCAGGGGAAGCATGCCTGGGTACATCTAACATGCCACAGTCACAGTATTACGGCACTATCACAGCCTACTACTATACACAATATAACCTCTATGTAAAGCTTCTTTCCTTTACAGTAGTATGGCCAGAATGCCATATTTTAAGCAAAAGAAACATTTTCATGCACCCCTTTAATTCCTGTTGCCTTTGACAACCACAGAGGGCATAGGCAAGGGGGAAATCAAACAGCACCCACTGCTAACTGCCATTGTGTGTGTGTGTGTGTGTGATGTGGTCTGACACGTCCTCTTTAAATTTTCATCTCCCATTTCCATATGCCCTTATTACACATAAGGGGGTGTGGGTCCTTAAACTGTGTTTTGTGAAGGTCTCCTGATGATCCCAGGGACATATCTGGGTGAAACGCGTAGAGACTTGGATTGAGACAGAGATACCTGTTTATCGCAATTTTTTTCTGAAGTCTGGTTTCATCTTCATAGATCTGGACTAATCTATCCCTAAGTATACCAGTCTATCAGAGGGTCAACACCCTAGATCTGTTGTGAAGTGCCGATTTCATATGTGTAGAACACTTGTTTTAAACATTTTTTACTTTTAATGCATATCTAATAAAAGTTAGATTTTATACGTGATTCTGGGAAATTAGGTGTGGGTCCTTAAATTCTTGAAGTACTTTAATGGAGTCCAATTCAGGAAAAGGACTTGAAAATAGCTCCTGGGAGTGGGCAAGTTTGGGATGACTCTGCTCTTGAGATTGGGAAGGTTGGGAGAAAGGAGGGTCAGAGTCCAAACTCTTGGCTACCCACAAGACTGCACTGTGTAGATGACTGGGTGGTGGACAAGTGAGTGGAAGCATTATCGCCTATCTACTTTACCACCTGTTCCCCCTGCTTGGCCCCCAACAGCGGTGTACCCTGCAGACCCCCCTTAACTGTCCCATGAAGCCAGGGATGCTGGATGAGCGTAACGCTGGCTGCCACTCACCAGTACGCATTGTATCTCCACTCTCTTTACCGTGGCTTGTGCCCCCACTGGCATTTCCGTGCCCCTGTCCTCGTCCCTGTCCCTTCTCGCTAGCCTTACAAATTGGAGCTGTTGAACTAGTTTCAATTGTGCACAGAACGCAAAACAGTAGTACCCGTTCCATTGATATGATGAAGCTCTGCTGTATAATTTTAGCCCTAACAAGGACTTTTGGAGGTGCCTCTTGCCTAAAATCACCTAACACCTAACTGTTCCTGCTATACACTGTCTCCCTGTCTAGCTCTAAGTAGTATCTGACCCCCCCCCCCCCCCCCCCCCCCCCGCCCACACACACACACACATATTTATTTGTTTAAAAAAAAATGCTAGGTAATGTGGGAGGGGAATCAAATTTTACAGCGGTTTTGATTGAATACTTGATTGCAAATTAGTATTTCGAATAGTGTACTACTCGATTAAATATCTACTCGATCAAGCAGTAGTCTCTCATCTCTAGTAATTTCTATCTGGATATGCCAAAATGTCCAATAAATGCATACTAACAATGACCATGATCATTATTAGTGTATGCCTATATTATGAGACGGCTTCCCCTCACCGATATGAACATATCCTTATTCTGAAAAAAACACATAACGTGTGTCAGGAATTACTGAAACACCACCCCGACCCCTCCCTTTACCCTTCACACGTGGTGAAATTTTTTTTTCATTGCTTTTTTGGGTTGTTATTATTACCACATTATTTTCCACCATTGTACTTATTTTACAGTTACCTTAATGTGTGATACTGTCTTATTAGTTTGAATTGTTACCATGTCACAGTTGTCTCGTTGTTGTGACTTTAAATAAGCAAGAAGGTGGGCAACACTATGCAACAGAGTGCACCTATGCATATAACCTACACAATTCAAAGATAGGAAAAAGCACATGCACACAAGAGCTGCACATCCAAAAAATATTTTTCATTTAGTTAAAGGATACAGAATTGACAAGAGAAGCAGACAAAAGGAGACAAGCCCCTTCAAAAGACCTTGACATTCCTGATGAAGCTGTGTTGACGGTGGAACACGTGGAGTGCTTTTCCTCCCTCCCTCCAATACCTTTACCCTTCACACATGGGGACATTTTTTCAGAGCTTTTTTGGGTTGATATTATTACCACTTTATTTTCCACCGTTGTACCTATTTTATCATTATTCTTTATCCATGTTGTGTTTAGGGTTCCGTTGTTAGTGTATCCTGTCTTGGATACAAGCGGGGCATTAATTTATGCATTTTATGTGTTTTTAACCCTCTCATGGTCTTATGTGGAGGCTTGTCTCCTTTTGTCTGCTTCTCTTTTATAATTTGACTGAATAAAATATTGTTTGGATGTGTAGCTCTTGTGTGGATATGCTTTTTCCTGTCGTTGAGTTGTTGAGCCTTTAACTAGAGCTACAGTACATCTGTGTGTAGTTTGAATATTGTTCCTATATTCATGTTGGGCTTGCAGTTTGTTTTGCACTACAAAGATTTGCTCACCTTAACTGTTTTTCTAAATTGTTCACTAGCGATATGCTTACATGAAATGGTTTTCTATAGTGTTGACTACTGATGGATGAGCAAAGGGTTTTCAACTTTTCAATGACAGAAAGCGTTTCTCTTTTATAATAGTAGATTTGTTGGCAGAGGCTTTTTTTTCTGATTTGCGTATCTTTATTGTTGGTGTTTTAGTTGTACATATATTGTCATTAATCTGTTTTGTACCAGCAGCAACCAGAAAAGCGACAAAGTATGGCCAAAGTCCTTTGTAAAAAAAATAGACCTTAGAAAGTAAATATGCCTAATCTGTCACTTTGTCCCCATACTCGATAAGCATTAATTTACTACCAGTTTCTAAAAAGCTAACTTAACCCTTTAAGGACAAAGCAAATTTCGATTTTTGTGTTTTCGGTTTTTCCTCCTTGTGCATAAAAGGCCATAGCACTTGCATTTTTCCACCTAGAGACCCACATGAGCCCTTATTTTTTGCGTCACTAATTGTACTTTGCAATGACAGGCTGAATTTTTGCATAAAGTACACTACGAAACCAGAAAAAAATTCAAAGTGTGGTGAAATTGAAAAAAAAAACGCATTTTGTTTATTTGGGGGAAATGTGTTTTTACGCCATTCGCCCTGGGGTAAAACTGACTTGTTATATATGTTCCTCAAGTCGTTACGATTAAAACGATATGTAACATGTATAACTTATATTGTATCTGATGGCCTGTAAAAAATTTAAACCATTGTCAACAAATATACGACACTTAAAACCGCTCCATTTCCAGGCTTATAGCGCTTTTATCCTTTGGTCTATGGGGCTGTGTGAGGTGTCATTTTTTGCGCCATGATGTGTTCTTTCTATCGGTACCTTGATTGCGCATATACGACTTTTTGATCGCTTTTTATTACAATTTTTCTGGATTTGATGCGACCAAAAATGCGCAATTTTGCACTTTGGGATTTTTTTGCGCTGACGCCATTTACCGTGCGAGATCAGGAATGTGATTAATTAATAGTTCGGGTGATTACGCACGCGGCGATAGCAAACATGTTTATTTATTTATTTACTTTTATTTATAACCTGGGAAAAGGGGGGTGATTCAGACTTTTATTAGTTGAGGGGGCTTTTTACTAATAATGACATTTTTTTTTTTACTTTTACACTTATACTAGAAGCCCCCCTGGGGGACTTCTAGTATAAGTGCTTTGATCTCTCATTGAGATCTCTGCAGCATAGATATGCTGCAGAGATCCATGAGATAGGCACTTGTTTACTTCCGGCTGCTGCAGCCGGAAGTAAACGAGTGCCGAGCCAGGGACGGCGCCATCTTGGAGCGGTCCCCGGCCGGCTTCATTTACGGAGATCGCTCCTCCGGGATAACATCCCGGAGGAGCGATCTCCCCACTAGACACCAGGGATGACGCTGCGTCCGGTAATCGGATGCAGCTGTCATGTTTGACAGCTGCATCTGATTACTGTATTAGCGGGCACGGCGATCGGACCGTGCCCGCTAATACCTACGGTCCCGGGCTACACGCGGCACCCGGGACTGGTGCGGTTCAGAGCGGGGCCGCCGCGGGGCCGCCGCGCGGCCCCGCTCTGAACTCCCTTACCGGCATCAGGGCGTAAATTTACGCCCGATGTCGTTAAGGGGTTAACCCCTTAACAATAAACCTAAATTTAAGCAATCTTGCCACTAGGAGAGTTTAGAGGGGAAAAATTGAAAGGCCACAGCTCCATGCAGTAAAAATATTTGGTAGCTTTATTTCATGTTTTCTTAAAAGTCAGGTACAAAATATTAAAATAGCGCAAACAATATTCTTTAATCATGGCAATTATACAGTACAAAGTTACAAGCTTATATATGTTAGAGAATGCAGCACAATGAACATGAATACACCCCAAGGGAGAGGAGTGAGGCCGAGGAGATCAGCTGATTATCCAAGGCCGTCTGAAACATTAACCCCTTAGGAAGAGGAGTGCATGTGACCAAAATACATTAATGGAGAAAGAGAATATACCTAAATATCATATTATGCATATTAGCAAGATCATATTAGACAATATATATATATATATATATATATATAGAGAGAGAGAGAGAGAGAGAGAGAGAGAGAGAGAGAAAGAGAGAGAGGAAAAAAAACATTTTTTTTATGAAAAGAAAAAAAAATATTATTTTAATATATCAATGATAGATCATGTTTTAGGTTTAAACCTGAGGGGGATCTGGTCCCTAATTGCAGGATCCAAAATGCCTCACATTTACGAAGCAGGTGGACACGATCACCACCTCTTCTGGGTGTATAAACTTTTTCAATGGCGCTGACCGAGAAACCGGACACATCACCTTGGTGGACCTCCATGAAGTGTCAGGATAGACCCGACATGGACTTTTTGGGCCAACGTGAAGTGGTTGCCGCAATGTCCACCAAGTGTTCCGCGATTCTCACTTTAAGTTTGCGCTTTGTAGATCCTACATATTGCAATTGGCACAGCAAACACTCTGCTAAATAAATAACATAGGATGAATTACAATTCATTAATGCTTTTATATTGAAGTTACGATCACAAGAGAAAGAACAACGAGCGATGAGGAGTAGTACGGTCAGGTAATATACTGGGGGACAAGACATTAGCCAAGGTTATACCCCTGCGAGCCACACATCTCACTCCTGATTTCAGGATCTTCTCACATGTGTTATCCTGATAAAGTATAGGTATGTATTTGTGGATAATACTATTCATAGAATGGAACTGGGAGCTGAATTGTGTGGAGAAAGTAAGTGGGACAGATGTGGTGTCTTTAGTTGGTGGGTCCATGTTTACACTTTGTGGAGATATGTTGCGTTTTCTGTCCCTCAAGTGGTAACGTCTGTCATGTCTTTCCGCTATATTTCTAGCTCTATGAATGATGTGTGTGGAATAGCCCCTACTCAATAGACGGCCTTCCAAATCTTGACATGTTAGTTCATACTGTATTTGATTAGAGCAAGAACGACGTACCCGGACAAATTCGCCAATGGGGAGATTCCGGATGACGTGTTTGGGGTGGCTGCTTGACGCATCAAGAAGGCCGTTTCCAGAGGTTTGCTGTGTTTTGTTAATATAAAAGTTAAGCAAGTCTCATATTGTTTTAATTGTACCATCTTGAGGAACATAGATAACATGCCAGTTTTACTACAGGATTTTTTCTGGTTTTGCAGCATATTTTATGCAAAAATTAAGTCTGCCATTGCAAAGTAAAATTAGTGGAACAAAAAATAAGGGCTCATGTGGGTCTATAGGGGAAAAAATACAAGTGCTATGGCATTTTAACCCTTTGAGGACCAGACCCAAAATGACCCAGTGGACCGTGCAAATTTTGATCTTTGCGCTTTCGTTTTTCCCTCCTCCCCTTCTAAGAGCTCTAGCACTTTCAGTTTTCTATCTACAAGTCCATGTAATGGCTTGTTTGTTACAGGAATAGTTGTACTTTGTACTTTCATTCTACCATAACATGTATGACGGAATCCCAAATATATTATTTATGAAGATATAAATAGGTGAAATCATAAAAAAGAATGCAATATGGTAACGTTTGTGGGGTTCCTGTGTCTATGTAATGCACTATATGCTAAATGCGACATGATACCATTATTCTATAGGTCAGTCCGAACACAACCATATGCAGGTTACACAGATTCTCTAATGTTATATATATATTTTTTTAATGAAATCCTTTTTTTGGCAATTAAATATTAATAAAATGGGCCTATTGTGACGCTTATAACAGTTTTATTTTTTCACCTACGGGGCTGTATTGGGTGTCATTTTTTCCGCAATGATCTCTAGTGCAGGCTCACTGTGCAGGCTTAGTGACCAGAGCGCCGATCGGACCGCACGGAGGCAAGGTGAGAGACCTCCGGCGGTCCGTTTTAACGATCAGGACCCCCGCAGTCACACTGCGGGGGTCCCGATCGGTAAGTGACAGGGGACCCCCCCTGTCACTTACACTTAAACGCGATCGCGGCATTTAAGGAGTTAATGTCACGCTGCAGCGCGATCGCTGCAGCGTGTCATTAACGGTGAGCTGTCGGCTGCTGATTGCTCCAGTGCGCGCTTCATAGCTGAGGACATACCGGTATGTCCAGGGTCGTCTGGGGACAGACTTCTAGGATGTACCGGTACGTCCTAGGTAATCTAGGGGTTAAACACGAGGAGGAAAAATGATTAACAAGAATTGGCTCCATCATTAAGGAGTTAGTGTCACTGTCGTTATAACTTTCAAAATCTAAATCAACAGTAAATGTGAAATAAAGCAAGTTTGCATCATACATTTATTATTTTGTTGTTATCATTCTGACTTGAACTGGTTGAAAAAAAAAAAAAAAACAGACTAAACACAGAAATTCCTGCCAGTACAGAGAGTCATGGCCCAATATGTCTGCCAATCATATAACTGCTTTCTCTCTGTTGGCATTCAGATGGCAGATACACAAAACTTCCTGTTTTTTGACTGTTTCCTTTTTTTGAGAAAAAAAAAAGAGTCTGAAAACAAGAAGTGTTGTGTTCTTCATGATAAAAAAAAAAGGTAAATTGCAAACTTGCTTTATATCAAATCTACTGTTGATTTAACTTCTTAGTGACCACCGATACGGCGGTCACTAATGGGCCTTATTCTGCTGCCATCAGCTTTTTACGGGGATGGCAGAGAATAAGATAGCGGGTCCGGGAAGGCCCCCACCCCATCCCCCCAGCTACCGGAGGTAGCTGAGGGGTTGGGGCAGTGTGTGGGATCCGTCACGGCGGGGGGAGATGAAATAAGTATCCCTCAGACCCCAGATCAGCCCCCTAGTAGGGCGATCACTAACCCCCCCTCCCCGTGGCGGCCATCAGATCCAAGATGGCCACCGCCATCACTGTGAACATACTATGTCTGTTCACAGTGATCTAAACCTAAAAATTAATCAAAGCCCCATGCTCTCCACCACCGGAGGTGGCGGGAGCATGGGGCAGTGATCAAGGACCCCCCTGTGGGGTCCCAGTACAAGCAATCAGCGGTATATACTATATACCGCTGATCGCTTGTGCCATGTGCTGCCGGCAATTTTTTTATCCCCTGTCACCATAAATGATTGGTGACAGGGGATAAAAGTGATGTGTCAGTCCCCCTAAGTCGCCCCCCACCCCCCCCCCCAGTCAGCCTTCATCCCCCCAGTCACCCCCCCCCCTACCCCATATACTCACCGGATCCAGGGAGGTCCTTCCTCCTCGACTTCCAAGCTGCTTCTGAAGTGCGCATGCGCTCCAGAACCAGTCATCAAAATTTAAAGTGACAGGGACCAATTTGAACTATGATTACTGTGATAGAAAATATCACAGTAATCATAGTAATACAGTGAAAATTAATGTGTAAAAGTGCAAAAAGTGACAAACATACAAAAAAATAAAACACATACTTTTTATTATAGTAATAATTGCAGTTTACTCCCAAATTACCCCTAACCCCCCCAGATTACCCGTAACCGCCCGAAGTTTCCCGTAACCGCCCCAGGTTGCCAGGCCACCGCACGTTGCCACTGACGACCTCACGTCGCCTCTGACCACCGCACGTTGCCACTGACCACCTCCTGTCGCCTCTGACCACCGCACGTTGCCACTGACCACCTCCTGTCGCCTCTGACCACTGCACGTTGCCACTGACCACCACACGTCGCCTCTGAGCACTGCACGTCACCACTGACAACCGCACGTCTCCTCTGACCACCGCACATCGCCACTGATATTAAACTTATGCTATTTAATGGTCGGTAAAAATAATATAATAAATGTATTCTCTAGTTATTATAATTATGGCGAAACCAAATTTGTATAGGTATCTTTTTTTTAGAAACTAGAAACTATCTTTTTTTAGAAAATAGAAACTATCATGATTTGACAGCAGCAATTAACAGGGTAATGGCCAATTAACGGGAAGATTCTCCTCTCCGTGTAGTTACAAGGGGAGATCAGCTGCCATACTAACAGCTGATCCCCCGCGATGCCGGTGGGGAAGTCCTGCAGGGGTCCCGCAGACAACGAACTGTTGTCTGCTGTAGGGCATTCTTGCATTATATTAGTGAGGTTATACGGCTGTATACTGCTTGCATGTCAACTTAAAAAATCTAAGCATGGTGCTACTTTTCTGGGTGGTGTGCACCACATTATAAAGTCAAACGACTGTTGCCTGCTGTAGGGCATTCTTGCATCACATTAGTGAGGGTATACGGCTGTATACTCCTTGTGTGACAAGTTTAAAAATCTAACCATGTTACCACTGTTCTGGGTGCTGTAGGAAATTGAAAAGCCTTGTACAGATACAATGTGTAAGGCTAGCGCGAGGGGACGAGGACAGGGGCCCGGAAATGCCAGTGGGGGCACAAGTCATGGGAGTGGAGATGCAGTGCGTGCTGGTGAGGGGCAGCCAGCATTACATTCATCCAGCATCCTTGGATTCATTGGACAATTAAGTAGGGGCCAGGGTACACCACTGCTGAGGCGTGAACAGGTGGTAAAGTGGATAGCCGATAATGCTTCCACTCACTTGCCCTGCACCCAATCATCTACCCAGTCCACTCCTTCCTCTCAATCTACCCAATCTCACTAAGAGAGTTATGCAACCCTTGCCCACTCCCAGGCGCTCTTTTTTGGATCCTTTCCCCCAAATTGGACTCCATTAAAGAACTTAAAGTTACACGGTTAGCCCAAAGGTCCATTTGACCACTGACACATGGACAAGCGCCTGTGGGCAGGGACACTACATCTCCCTGACGGCATATTGGGTAAATGTCGTGGAAGCAGGGACCGGGTCACAACCAGGGATGGCCTATCTCCTACCCCCGCCCAAGATTGACAGCACAGGTTCTGACAACCCCTCCTCCTCCTTGTCCACAGTAACAGCGCACTCATCCGCTAGCTGGAAACGCTGCAGCACTGGCGTGGGAAGATGTCAGCAAGCTGTGCTCAAGGGATTTAGCTCGAGCAATAAGAAGCACAGCACCCCAGAGGTGATGGACGTCATATTGCAGCAGACAGAGATGTGGTTGCAACTAGGACCAGGCATGGCCTTGTGCGATAATGGACACAACTTGGTAGCAGCTCTGGAGCATACCGAACTCAAACACGTACCTTGCTTGACCCACGTTTTTAATTCGGTGGTACAACGCCTTCTTAAAACGTACCCCAAACTTGCAGAGCTACTGGTGAACGTGCTGCGTTTGTGCGGCCACTTTTGGAAGTCATCTGTAGCCGCTGCTAGCTTCCGAAAACTCCAGCAACTCCTCCATTTGCCTGAACACCGGCATTTGTGCGACATCACCACTCACTGGAATTCAACATGTAATATGTTGGCCAGGGTGTGTGAGCATTAATGGAGTTCCAGCTCAAAAACTCACGTCCGCCTCCAACTCAGCTCCCTCAGTTTGCCAACCATGGCCATGGATGGCAGGTAATGAGGAGTCCACCAAGAGGGTCAGCTGTGATGATGCAAAAGTCAGCGTATCCATCCCACTCTTATTTGTCCTCAAATAATCACTTATCGCCATAAGGGGGAACGCTGTGCACACAGAGTTGGCTGGGATAGGAAGAGATGTAGACACTCAGACCACACTCGTGTCTGCTTCTCAGCAGCAGTTGCAGGAGGAAGAGGAAGACAAGGACATGGAGGAGGCTGTTGAAGGGGAGGAGGCTGGCACTCAAGTTGCGTGCGCCCTATTGGTTCAGCATGGATGGGGCGAAGAGGAGGTGGAGGAGGAAGAGGAGGAAATGGAGAGCAAACAATACTGGATGTTTGCTATCCTTGGCCCCCAGTATAAAGACAAGGTGTCCTCTTTTATTCTGGTGGAGGAGAGGCGCCATCAATTGCAGGAATACCATAAAGAAATCTTGCAGAATATGATGGAAATATTCTCACCTACCATCGCTGGCGGCAGAGAGGAGAGTTCCTTCTAAAGTCTGACAACATCCATTAGGTCCACAGCCACCAGGGGAACACTCTCCAAGGTGTGGGACACGTTCATAGCACCCCCGCGCCAAACTTCCATCACTGTGGGACCTCTAGTGAGCAGGAGGGAGAAGTATCAGCAGATGTAGTGGGAGTACCTGGCCGACCGCATCCCTATCCTCCCCGATCCCTCGGCGCCCTACACTTATTGGTACTAGACCAAAAGACTAGGGGCCAAAAGCCTAAAACACACACTGATCTGCTCTCTATCTAAAACATAACTTTTACAGGGTTATAAACAAAAGGGAAATAAGTGCTCATAAACTCACTCAGTCACCATGGGCTGTTCAGATACACACATGACCAATGTGAGTCAAAGAAGTCACATGTAGCTGCAGAGTACTGACTATACATCTATTATCTAATATAGAGACTACTGGTGATCTAATATATTAAAATCACAAACACACAGACCCTCAACTAGTTTCAGCCAAACAAGGGCCATCCATACAATTTTTCTGAGGGCTCACCTCAAGGGCTTCAAGCTAATGTTTTAAATAGCTAATTTTTAGAGGGTTAACTCAAGGGTCTTTAGCCCCCGCTTTTAAAAGGCCAACTTAAGGGCCTTGTAAAAATGTGTCACAGTATATGATAGATATGTGTCAACAAGGTGCCTGGCCTTCGTGAAGTGATTGGGTAGCTTTTGTCAGCAACACTAGGTTACTGACACTTTAAAAAAATAATAATAATAATATGGCTATTTGCACAGCTGATCTGGGCCGGTCTTTCACTGGAGCATAGTTAGTGCTGGGTGGGATGAATGTTCCCACGAAGTCCAGGCTGGATTTCTATTGCCTTATAAAATATTTGGCTAAATTGAAAATGGAGAGAGACTTTTCTATTGTCAATTGAACTTATCCCCACACCTCTATCTCCGCTTTTAAAAGGCCACCTCAAGTGCCTTAAGCTAAATTTTTTAGATGTCTCATCTCAAGGGCCATGCATTGAACAGTAGATTTGAGATTCATCATCAGATGCTACTTGGAGCTAGATAGACATTGTGTAGCTGTATAAGGTGATTTTAAAATCCAGAAATATTGTAATAAAAAGCGATCGAAAAGTTGCATATACGCAATCAAGGTACCAATAGAAAGTACAGATTATGGTGCATAAAATGACAATGTGGCACAAAAATGACAACTCAACCAGCCGCATAGACCAAAGGATAAAAGCATTATAAGCATGGTGATGGCAATTTTAAGGAGCATTTAGATTTTTAAAAATGTTAGAATTTTTTTTAAAGCCATCAAATAAAATAAAAGTCATATCATTGTAATCGTACTGACTTGAGGAACATAGATAACATGTCAGTTTTACCATAGGACAAACGGTGTAAACACAACCTTCCCTCCCCCCATTTAAAAAAAATTGCATTTTATTTTCAATTTACTGTGCAAATAATGTTTTTTTCTGCTTTTGCAGCATATTTTATGGAAAGATTTAGTCTGTCATTGCAAAGTACAATAAGAGTTGCAAAAATAAGGGTTCATGTGGACCTGTAGGTGAAAAAAAGAAAGTGCTACGCCCTTTAAAACGCGAGGAGGAAAAAAATTAAAGTGCAAAAAATTAAAATTTGTATGGTCCTGAAGGGGTTAAAGTTTTATTATACAAATAAAATTATGCCACCAAAAAATTATTAGACCCTGATCAACCCTATAAAATATAATGGCTCATAGAAGATGAGGGAACACACTGCTTCAGTGTTACCTGGACATACATTCATCAATGACCTTTGGTCATCGAGGGGTTAAACAGGTGGCACTGAAATTTGTTCCATCTTTAATTGTATTTGAACAACTCAAGTCTTCCAATACTTGTGAGCTGCTGTATGTTCTACAGGAAGTGGTGTATATTTATACTACAGTCTGATACAGTGCTCTCTGCTGCCAGCTCTGTCTGTGTGGAAAGAATACACCACTTTCTGCAGGACATACAGCAGCTAATAGGTATTGGAAACCTTGAGATTTTTAAATAGAAGTAATTTATAAATCTGTAAAACTTTCTGCTATCAGTGGATTTTACCTGTTGGGTACTCCTTTAAGTAGAAAGGAAAACAATGATTAATGCAAATAAATATCGGAATGGTTAAGTCTTCCTGCCACAGGCATTTTACAGCGTTCTATTTGAATGACTTAGGCTGAGCTGCTGGGGCCAACACACTATCCTGTTAAGAAGCATCTATCAAATAACTCACCCAGAAATCTTATTAGGATTGGCAAGCAGTTGTCAAGAGAAAGCAAACATTTGTTCACATGTTAAATGAGTACTGGAAAGGAAATTGTGTATCAGGAATTCCAGGTCGGACTCAGCTCCAGATAGAGCAGTTCACATTATCAGTTGATTAGCTAATTAAACAAATAGCCTATCAATAGACAGAAATGTTCACATTATATAAACACCTCGGTCCCATTGTATTATTCCCTGAAGCATCCTGTCAATTAAGTCCCAAGCAGTGAAGATTGCAGCAGTGCTTGTTGTACAAGAACTCTAGAACTAATATTTGATTTATTAACAAGATGAAGTTCATGTGTACAGTTGGGAAAACACTCATAGAAAGTAGAGTCCTATTAAACTTGTGATCTAGGAAACATAATCACTTGACCAAGGAGCTTACTATTACATTTCATACATCACTTCTAAGATATATTTATTTCAGTATTTATAAAGAGCCCACAGTACAATGGTATCAAAGTTCTTTCCTATTCTGTTAAGGATTTTTTTTGTTTTGGTTTGTGTCCCTAGCCTGGTCTGGATCGAGCGTCCTCTGCAGGTGTGACTGTTTTGTGAATATGTTGTGCCGTGCTATTTGTACCGATCATAATAAATGGTTAGACATCTAGTTGGGTTGAAAAGTATTTGTGTGGCACTGGGCAGATGACACTGTAAATTGCCAGCAATGGTGGGAAATGGAAGTGTGCTTTCCTTGCTGGTGCCACCGCCCTCCTCGTACGGGGGGGTCGGACGTCAGCGGGGGGAGGGTAGAGCTTGGGCTTGCTGCGGGTGGACTGGCTCGACGTGGCGATGGGGGTATAATATGTTTTTTTTTTTTCCCATTTATGTATTATTTTGGTTAAGCTGAGTAAGGCTGGGTTTACATATATAAGTTGGCATCAGTTGCGTTTTTTGCCTAAAAACTGACCACAACTAATGTCACAACTGATGCCAAAAATGTATCAGTTGTGATCAGTTTTTCTATCCTTCTTTTCATTAAAAACCATCAGTTTCCATCAGTTGTCATCAGTTCCCATCAGTTCCCATCAGTTGTTACAAGTTGCGCTCATCAGTTGACATTTTTTTTCCCAGTATGTTTTCCTGTCATTTTCAATGGGATTTGCGGGGGAGCTCACAGGGGGGCTACATACTACAAGGGGAGAGCGCACAGGGGGGCTATATGGGAGGGGGATAGTGCACAGGGGGGCTATATGGGAGGGGGAGAGCGCACATGGGGGGCTATATACTATTGGGGGAGAGCGCACAGCAGGGCTGTATACTAATTGGGGGAGAGCACACAGGGAAGCTAAATATTACTGGGGGGGGGCAACAGGGGGGCTATATACTACTGGAGGAGAAACAGGGGGGGCGATATACTACTGGGGGACCAAGGGGGGACTATAGGGAAGGGGGAGAGCACACAGGGGGAGAGATGTGTTTATTTTGTGCTACTATTTGCCTGAACGCCGGATGCCAGAGCCGCTCTATTCGATTGAATTGGTGCGGCGCCGCATCACCAGAGCGGCGGTCCACCAGGATGCTGCAAGATGCGTCCTAACGCACCGATGGTCCGGCGATGCGGTGGCCACTAGTTCACCGCTGCACATTTTGAACGATCCCATTGAAAACAATGGGATCAGTTCAAAGATGCGTTTCCCTCCGGTGCTTTTCTCCTGCGCCGGAGGGAAACGCCGCCGCACCGCCGGACATATGTAAACCCGGCCTAAGATTGATCTGGCTGGACTGGCCCGAGTGGCGAGTCTGGGCTGGGGCGGGGAGGGGCCCCCTTCGCGTGGACAGTGTAGAGGTATATCTCTTGGATGAATTTAGAGGGTGGATCAACGGATAACATGCAGCTCTTACAGTGCTATTGAACCTTGTAGGCTATAACCTAAAGGGGTTGCGGGGGTGCTCCACAGAGTTTTGAGCAGCTGTAGTTTCATAAAATGCTATGAGGAATACTCTCTGGAATACTCTCTGCAAATTGTTAGGGGGGGGTATATTTGGGATATTGATTGGATCTTTTTTACGAATGTTATGATTGTTATGAATGTTATGTTGTTGTTTTTTTGTAAAAAAAAAACAAAATCCTAAAAAAAAAAAAAAAAAAATTCCTATTATGTATTACATTATATATATTTTATGTAGTAAACATTTATTGAGCTACTTGGAGGTAAGTGACAATGCATATGGCCCTGTTTACATTCAAAAGGATTGATGCTTCGGACCATTACAGACTGTTTTCTGAGCAGTGAAGCATACAGTGTAGATGTATTGAGTACGGTATATAGAAGCAGGATGTTCGGTCTTCCACAGGAGTCCCTGTTCTTGTATGTAGTTTCAATGACATCCAACACTAGGTGGTATGGAAAACATACTGAGTATCATGGCATATACAGTACACATACACTAAGATGGACGTACACATAAAAGAAAAGAGTACATCTTTTGTATATAGGAGCCTCCTGACTATCCTCAATAACAGATCAGGGGAAAGAGGAATTGGGTATGTATTTTCCATGAGATCCTTTATACAGAACACAGATACGCCGCTGCCAGACAACCTTAATTATTTTCTCTCCGCTGAAATAAATAGAAATGCTGAGCTGAGATGGCCTGCATGTTTATGGCCAAGTTGGGAGAAACGCCATTTATAGCAATACTGCACATTTTATGTGTATAGCCAGCTTTAGCTTTATCTCAGATGACTTTATTTGCCCCAAGAAGAACAATGTACTATTAGATACAGTGGTGACCTACTCAGCGTTTGACATTTATATTAAATCTCTTAAAAAAAAAAAAAAAAAACAACCAGTAAAATATCCTGTTTATACCTCCTTTAATGTTATTGAACTTACTCATTTCCTAGACACAAGCTGTTGTCGGAATAATTATCAAGTTGCACGTAGTTGGAAGAGTATGATGCTTTTGATTCTCTGCCTTCACAGTCAAATTGATGATCAAAAATGTTTCACTAATGAAAATGCATACACATTGGTAACAATTTGCATTCAGCTCCAGTAGTGACAGGAAAAGTTAATGCTTTAATGTAACGGCTCATTGACAGTGCATCTGTACAAAGTACCTGAAGAGTTAGAAGACAAAACCAAAATGTCACATCCCAAGATGTTTGTTTCAGTTGATGAGACAAACTAAATTTTTGTTTCCTCCCATGTCTCCAAAGGGAAATAAAGGGAGTCTATAATATTACCAATCCATTGCAAAGAAATAGAAAGTGACTTAAAAATCAGCCAGGAACAGAACAAGGCATTAATGATATGGGGGTGATCTGAGGTTATTACTGTAATTTTTATTTGCTTTAACCTAATAATTGAATACGGGAAATGGCTATTTTTAGACTATATAAATAATTTTTAAAAAAATGGTGACTGCTATTTAAAATAATATATATTATAATCATTATAATTATCTGCAATGAAGTCAATGGAATGACAGTCTCCAAATACAAAAAGGAGGAAATTTATAGGGCTTTGCACCTATTTTCAGGTGAATAATATATATAAAATCTGCCTGTATTCACCCAAAAATGAGCATGATCTGGGATTTGCACCCAATTTATCATTTGCGACTTTAAAACTGGTGCAGACCTACGTCTGGTCAGTACCAGGTCAATTTGTTTGCGACTTTTTTGTGATTTTTTTATTTAGACGCATTTACTATGACAGTGCTACTTTTCCATAAAACACATACAATATATTGGGACATAATAAACATCAACCCACATTCGAATAGTAGCACACATTGGACTTCATAGTAAATGTCCCCCAATGTGTATTGGATAACGGCCGTTGTTCGCGATGGCCATGGGGAGGGAAAAAATAAAAAAAAGTAAAGCAAAAACTGTCAGGATTTGCCAATAGCAACCAATCAAAGCTCAGATTTATCTTTTTACTGAGCTCTAGTAAATGATAACCTAAATTCTGATTTGTTGCTATGGCCATTTTTTTTTTTATTTATCCCCCCCCCCCCTTTCCAATTTCTCTGTAATTTGTTGTTGTTGCTTGCAGACTCTTGCTTTTTTATCTGGGTACTAGGGCCTACTTGATGCTTTGCAAAGTTTAGGGGGAGGATCAAGATTATCATAGGGATATTTGTACATACAGTGTGATTTAGTGGTATCTAGTATTAAGTATAATATTCAAGGATAGATCTACAGTATGGAAGGATTATAGATAGTCATCTTTTGTTGTAGTAGTGACATTTTAGTGTAATTCCTATTCTTGTTACATGGTATGTCATACAATTCGGACCTACTCTAAAGGCTCCCCTACACTTTAGACTTCGGACAGCCGAACCTGCAGCTCACGGCTGATTCGGCTGTCAATCAAAGGTATAGAGGTCAGTCCCAAATAGACATGATAGCGATTGACAATGAAAGAAATCACAACCAACCACTTTTTTCAGGGATAGAACCGCAGAGTACTCTCGCTGCAGCATCCCCATAGAGAACACAAGAACACTCAGCCATGCTAACCGTTCCTAAGCATGGGGTAGACGGGAGACATAACTGATGGCTGGACAATCGTTCGGTCATCAGTTATTAGAAGCGTATGGCCACCTTAAGTCCTGGAGGTATGTTTCTGTGTATTAGGAGCCACAGTAAAGACCCAAGAAAGATTACTGCTATAAATAAAACCTTTTATCTTGAGACCAGCCAAATTTGTTACTCTATTATTAGACTACGGATAAAGTGTGAGGTTTTTGTACAGGTATAGTGTTTGAATACATTAATCAGATAAATATATGAGCAGTATAGATAAACATGCTTGAAATTGTCTATGGCAAAGAATCCTCTGTATTTATAACTGATTTTCATCTTTACCCATTAATCAGACAGCTAAATTACTTTATTTTTTTCTAACTTAAAATAGGTTTGTCTTTCCTATGAAACATAATATTACTATTAAATTATCTCATGAAATATGTTAAAGAGCATCAGGCTAAAATTGATGCAAGGTACTGTAATTAAGGATTAAGCAGTATAATTATCTATAAAACTATGTAATGGTGGGGAGCAGAAAATGAGCCTCTAGAATGCTGTTACTTAGTATGTGGCTTTCCAGAATGTCATTTTAACCAGAGAAAAACGCCAAGGATTGATTGAATCTTTGAACTGCAATCTAACCTTTGAAAATCTCACCAGACCTATAATCATTAAAGCAGTAATTGATAAACCTTCGCCTGACAATTATGCTTTAAAGATAATAATTATAAACTGATGCTGAAATGCATTACCCCTGCAAGGAATTAGAGATGATTATTCAAAATTGTCTACCCTTCTTTAAATTAGGTGCATCAAAAATAAACTATGTTTTCTGTAAAATTTATATAGATATAGGCAGAGAATAATCTGTAATGTAACCTGGGGTTACAGTGTGGGCAGCCCTTTCTCATAAAGGGGTAACTGGGCATATCTTTTACACTACAGACCTAATTCAGACCTGTACCTTAAAAGAGTTATTCAGCTCTACAAAAACATGGCCACTTTCCCCCCTCTCTTGTCTCCAGATTGGGTCGGGTTTCAAACTCAGTTCCATTGCAGTAAATGGAGCTTAATTGCAAACCACACCTGAGCTGGAAACAGGAGAAGGGGAAAAGTGGCCATGTTTTTGTAGCGCTGGATAACCCCTTTAACATGCTCCCAGAAAATGTAATATCCCAATTGGAGTTGAAGGATGGAAATGAAGACTTCTATTTTCAGCAAGTTGGAGCCTCTTATTCTTAAGTGGTGTAAAAAATTACCCAATAGATAGCTAGGTAAACAAGACACAACTGAAACACCACCACAATCACTATACTACCCTAATGGACTTTTTCTTTTGGGGAGTTATCAAAAATAAGGTATATTCAAGAAAATCATGAAAAGTTGATTCAGTTCATGGAAGTATGGTGACAAGTATATAAAAACTGTACCTAATTGCTCTATATGTATAATTTAAATTGTATACCAATTTATGCACCCTCTGTTTAATAAATCACCTACATTAGGAAACTGCTAGAGAAAGCACAGGAGGGAATGGTTTATTCTATATTAAACACGCCATGATTTACTATCCCATAAATAATATCTTTGTGATATGCTGAGGGGCCTCCAAGGACACAAGTGGCTTCTTGCTGTGTATGAAAAACATGTCAGTTTGAACAGAAATGTCTTTGGGTTTAGGCAGAACATATATGTCTAATGCAATGTTATTCCTTACCTCAGTGCTGGTAAAACTAAAATAAGGAAAATTAACCCCTTCACGTCCACAATACGTATATATACATTCCTATTGCACATGACCTGTTCCTGCAGCAAAGGGGCTTTTAATGTGTGTGTGGCCCCTCCAATGTGAGCAGTCCCGCACACATCAGGCCTTTGGCCTTACAAGTGGTATTTTCTCCAATATCAGATGACACCTTTTCATATAATTGGCAAAACTATGTAAAGTGCTGTGGAATCTGTGTGCGCTATACAAATAAAAGCATTATTATTATTATTATTATTATTATTATTATTATTATTATTATTATTATTATTATTATTATATGTAGGCAGAAAGGGACCCTACGTGATTTCAATTGGACACTAGTCCCTGCATTATTGTAGGGAAATACAGGGCTCCTGGGAAAAGGATCCAGCATAGGGGCAGCTCATTTTGGAGTGAAAACTCTGTGTATACAAGGGTTACACATATTTGTTGCCAACTTCTACATGCCTGTTTCCTTTTTCCACCTATTACCTTCCAATTTAAGGGCTGGACGCCAACTTGGCAGCTGGAATCTGCGCCAATGATTCCCACTGGGGGAACGTTACTGGTAAGCCATTCATACATAAGCCTGAGAGCGGAAGAGCGTTGCACACATGCTGAGGGCCTGAAGTTGGAAAGTTCAGTGTACCTGCAATCTGCAGCCACTCTGTCCCCCTACAGCATGACCCCAACAGCGTGACACGCCAGTGAGCGGGAAGAGAGAGTTACTGCTTACACAGCTTAGAGAAAGAACATGGGGGACTTCGCTGGGACAGGTAAATATGTTTTATTATGTTTTTTTTTTTTTTTTTTTATACTATGCCTCCTCTACAATATCTCAGTGCTTTGCATGGGGGGGGGGGGTGTTAACTAAAGGAATACCTATGGGGAAAGGAGGTTTACTACAGGTATATTGGGAGGGGGATTAACTGAAGTGGGGTTAGCTACAGGAATATGAAGGCTTGTTTACCATTTGGGGACAAAGAGCAGCCTGAATACAATATTATACTGGCATATATTTGCCATGTCAGCTTATATGGGGACACAGAGGGGGCATTGTTAGTGTGTGGAGCAATACATGGGGAGTTTGTATAGAGATGATTGTGATACTGGAACAAGGAGCCTAAAATGTTTGTCTGATAGATCCTTTGGAGACAAGTCATGGTCGGAGAAATCTTCATGACAGAGAAAAGGAACAGAGAACAAGAAAAAGGACAGAGAACAACTTTGACTATTAAAAACGTCACAGAGAAGATGGCAGTTACTTCACTATAGTAAGTAATAAGTCTGCGGAAACTGCTTACAGCTGAATCTACTTCTATACGGTCACTGCTCAGGGAGAATATTGCTATTTATATAGTTACTATTATTCAGTGATAGTATAGTAGTATTATTAAGTTACAGTATGGGGAAGGTAGTGATTATGGTGTGACGGTATTATTTGTCCTGTGTATACTGGTATTAATGGTAATATATGCAAGTTCTGCAGCGAAATCCGCTGTGATACTCGGTACTGTAACTTTCAATGGCTTTACATTCTCCCAGCGGATATACAGTATCCTTCTGTGAGAAAGTAGCCCTTTCTCACTCAACTCAGCAGCTGCTGGACTAATATATTACCTGTCCGCACTCCTGCCTGGAATTTGAGTGCCAGGGCTGATTTCAAGTCCCAGTTCGTCTCTGCCCTTTAGTAAAGTCTGTGAGGAGAGAGGGGGGTATTCTGTAGGCTTACATACAATGTGAGGGCTGCCTGTTATCTGTTGCTATCTGAGAACCTGTCCCAAGCTCAGCCACAGTACAGATTTCCAGTGGGGCAAAGCAAAAAAAAAATTGACAAGTAACATAGAGGCAGACACAGGTCTGAGGGGAAATTCAGCTACGTGTATTTTAACCCCCCCCCAAAAAAAAAATAATAAAAATAAATAAATAAAAATAACAACAACAACAACAACAACAACAAAAAACACTTTACTCTAGTTTATTCATCTATATTGCAAAAATTCTTATCATGGCCTAAGCTAAATAAATCTAAAATTGACAAAATATGTTATTATGTTATGTTATGTTATTTATGCTTTAATGAAAAGTCCTTAACTAAAATAGGGAACATTTGGATGGCCATATCTGTGATTTTTTATTCAGTTCAATTTAGCAATATATTTGTCAATTATTTTACACTAGACGGGGCTACCATAATTTTTTTTTTGTCTAGGAGCCTCCACTAGCCTGACACTATTAGAAGGTTAAATTTGTTTAAAAGTCCTTGTTATCTTAAACGTCGGTTCATAAATCTTTATTTGTAACCTGTTTTTTTTATAAGCTAAAGTATAGTTTTCCTAAAACCTATCTACTATTTCTTAATGCACAAATCTAATAAATCTGATGATGGATAGATAGACCTAGAAATATATATATAGGTCATCTAAAATTATATTCTACTGACCTTTTCACTATTGACCGGCTCAGTAAAATATAAAAAAAAAGTTAATTAAAAATGTAATAAAAACAATATTAAAAAAAATCTATATATTTTTTCCATACAATGACATAGAAAACCAGATTAGGGAATCAAAGTGGCCGACATTGTTACTTTTAATATAACAAAAGAGAAAAATTGGCATGACAAGATGATAATACATTTCCTTTTCCTAAACAAATATAATACATTGACAAATAAAATTGGGCAAAAGCCACAAGCCAAAGTTCACTGACCTCATGAAGAGCACAAACATTAACTTAACAACATATAATTTATTCCATCAAAAAGAAGGGGTTTCTTGATCCTTGGTGTTGATAGATGGATCCCCCCCACCCCCCCGAATCATTCATTGCTGGCTATTTTTCTAATATAGAGGTTAGTAATAATAATACTGAGAGTCTGCTCATTAGGAGAGCACTCAGTGCAATGAGACATCTCATTTTTAAACTTGTCCTTGGAAACAGCAGGCAGAACCTTTTATCTGGATTAATCATCCACATTAAAGAGTGGAAAAAACCTATTCATTTGTTAAATATTGCAACATTTCATAACGAAAAAAGGTTACGGAATAAAATTATTATGCAGAACTAACTCATTTATAAATGAAGCAGGAAGTTGGTCTGAAATGTACAATAAACTAATGGTTCTGACAGATGTGTGCCTAGTTATTTATGATAAGTTGAAAAGAAAGACAGCTCTTTGGTGATAATAATAACACATTGAAGTGGTTGTTTGCTCTAAAAGTTTGTATCTGTGGGGCTGAGACCCCTGCCAATGTCCAGTAGGAAAGGGCATAGGCACAGGAGGGCAATGTTCCCCTTTACCTCTGCTCTAAACAGCTGCATGGTTATCACACATCACATTTTTTAACTCCTTAGTGACCAGCCTATTTTGGGCCTTAATGAGCAAGCCATTTTCATACTTTTACATTGCCGCCTTTCAAGAGTCGCAGTGTTGTTTTATTTTTGCCCACCTAGCCATATGAGGTCTTGCTTTTTGCGGGACAAATTGTACTTTTTAATGCCGCCATTTTAAGATTCATAAAACGTTTTGATTAATTTTTAATTTATTATATTAAAAATAACATAATGTATTTTCTGGGTCACTATGGTTACAGGAATACCAAATTTGTATGTATATATATATATATATATATATATATATTACCTATTACCACTTTGGCACGATAGAAACTAACCTTTCGCATAATGAAGCTGGTTTCGAGCTAACTTTTTTTGCAGGAAGATGTATGGTTTTTATTTATATTTATTTATTTATTTTACATATATATGACTTTTGGATATCTTTTATGTTTTTTCTTAGGCGGATTGACAGAACACAGAAATTCTTGGGCTCTTTAATCTTTATTTATTTTCCAGCATGCATCTTGCGTATAAATACTGATATAGTTTTATAGATTAGGTTGTTACAGACGTGGCATATGTGGGGAATATTACACATTTCTATTGGGGGAGGGAATTTCTTTAATGTTTTATTTTTTACTTTTTTTTTTACTTTTACATTAGTGTACATAACTCTAGACTAGTCTATACTAATCAGTGTTCTGCTGATAACTGATACAATACACTGCACTACTGAACTATGACAGCTACACTAGTGGAACTATTGGGGTTCTAATGCAGTGAAAACTTACTACACAACATACATTCTTTCACAGCATAAAAATGCTATTTAAATGTCACATTGTTTTCTATGAGTGAGGCAGAACAATAACCAGTCAAAACCAGTGCCAGAAAAGTCTGCTAAACACCACTGTAAATCTGTCTCTCTGCGCCTGTGTTTATGCCCCTGTGGAGCTGTGTCTCTGCTCCTGTGTTTTCGGCCTTACATAAAGTGAAACCACAGTAGAGAAAAGTATGGCAGCAGGTTGTCAATATGGTCATGAGTGAGGAGCTTACTGGGAGTCTGACAACCAAGCTAGTTATAGGTGACTTCAACATGCCGGATGTTAATTTGAATATCCCTTTTGCACTAACAAAAGCAAAACTGTAATAGAGGCCCTCTGGGGTGTTTCTAAAATAGCTTGGGAAGTCACCAACCACAGGAGTGAATATTCTAGATTTAGTATTTCCTAATGGGGATCAGGTGTCTGAAGTTAGCTTGTAAGAAAATTTAGGTTCCCGTGACCATCAGTGTTCTTGGTTTGACATACAGTATAAACTGACTGTGTGTCATCCTTTACTACAACAAAAATACTGGATTTTGGAAACACGGATCTTAAGAAAATGAAGGATTGTTTATAAAATGAATTAAAAGGGTGGGATAAAACATTGGGAGTTAGTGTTCAGTAGGCAGAACTAAAAAATGCCATAATAAAGGCAACTAGACTATATAGTTACATAGTTTCATAGTTAATACGGTTGAAAAAAGACACATATCCATCAAGTTCAACCAAGGAGGGGATGGATACAGGGAAGGGGGAGGGATGATAGGTTCTATACATATGCATTTATATTATTTTGCTCTAAGAACTTGTCTAGCTCTGTTTTGAAGCCCTCTACTGTTTTTGCTGTGACCAGATCCTGTGGTAGACTGTTCTACAGATTCACAGTTCTCATGGTAAAGAAGGCTTGTTGCCTCCGGAGATTGAACCTTTTTTTCTCCAGGCGGAGGCAATGCCCCCTTGTCCTTTGAGGGGGTTTTACCTGGAAGATCTTTTCCCCATATTTCTTGTAGGGGCCATTTATATATTTAAATAAGTTAATCATATCTCCCCTTAAACGTCTCTTCTCCAGACTAAACAAATTTAATTATGCTCCATTCCCCTTATTAGTTTAGTTGCCCGTCTTTGTACCCTCTCCAGCTCTAGAACATCCTTTTTATGAATCGGGTTCCAAAACTGGACAGCATACTCCAGATGAGGCCGCACCAAGCTTTATAAAGCGGTAATATTATATCCCTGTCCCGAGAGGCCATGCCTGTTTTAATGCATGACAATATCCTGCTGGCCTTAGAAGCAGCTGACTGACATTGTGTACTGTTCTGTAGTCTATTATCTACAAGTACACCCAGATCCTTCTCCATCAGCGACTCTCCCAGAGTAACTCCCCCCAGGACATATGATGCATGTGGGTTATTAGTACCCAGGTGCATAACTTTACATTTATCCACATTGAACCTCATTTGCCAAGTGGACGCCCAAACACTCAGTGTGTCTAAGTCATCCTGTAACATCTGCACATCCTCCATAGACTGTACTACAAAGCTTGGTGTCATCTGCAAAGATAGAAACATTGCTGTTAATTCCATTCTCAATATCATTAATAAACAAGTTAAATAGAAGAGGGCCCAGTACTGACCCTTTGGGTACACCACTTATTACCGGGGACCATTCGGAGTAGGAATCATTGACCACCACTCTCTGGGTACGATTATTAAGCCAGTTTTCAATCCAGTTACACATTAAATTTTCCAAACCGATAGACTTTAACTTACCCATCAGACGTCCATAAGGAACTGTGTCAAACGCTTTTGCAAAATCCAGGTACACGATATCCACAGCCGCGCCGCCATCCAGGCTTCTACTTACCTGGATGGCGAAATTAGCAGAAGGAAAAGGAAAATAAAAACTTTATGGTTTACTAGAGATGTTAAGCCTACAGTGAAGGGGGGGAAAGTCAGCCTATAGAAGAGAAGGGTATACAATTAGACAGAAGGATGCACAACAGATTATAAAGGCTACTAAAGCCTCAAAAGAGGAAGAATAGGCAAAATCTGTTGGAATAAAAACTTCTTTGAATATATTAGCGACAGGAAGAAGAAGAAAAAATGCAGCATTAAAAAAATAAGTCATGGACACAACACATTTATTTACAGAGATAAGGCACTTGCTGGCCATTTAAATACCTAGTACTGTTAAGTGTTTTGAGCTGGAGGCCTTAACAATCACTATATGGCCAAACATACCATAGCCTCTAGTTGAATGGGATCAGCGTAAGTGTTTTCAAAGGCCAATGTATCAGGGGAACTTGCCTGTTTAACCCCTTCAAGACCAAGCCTATTTGCACCTAAAAGACCAGGCTCATTTTTTCAAAATCTGACCTGTCTCACTTTATGCGCTTATAGCTCAGTGATGCTTTAACGTATGCTAGCGATTCTGAGATTGTTTTTTCGTCACATATGGGACTTTATATTAGTGGCAAAATTTGGTCACTACTTTGTGTGTGTTTTTTGAAAAACATCAAAATATCATGAAATTTTTTTAAAAATTAGCATTTTATGAACTTTGAAATTCTCTGCTTCTAAAAAGAAAGTCGTATCACATAAATTAGTTACTAAGTCACATTACCGATATGTCCTCTTTATTCTGGCTTCATTTCATAAACATATTTTACTTTTTTAGTGTGTTACGGAGCTTAGAAATTTATCAGCAAATTACCACATTTTCGTGAAAGTTTCCAAAACTGATTTTTTTAGGGACCAGTTCTTTTTTTAAGTTGATTTAGGAGGTTTGTATACTGGAAACCTCCATAAGTGACCCCATTTTGGAAACTACACACCTTAAAGAATTAATCTAGGGATATAATGAGCATTTTAACCCTACATGGGCTGGAGGAAAGTATATTTTCCAATAATATATACGTTTAGATTAAAGTTTCTCATTTTCAAAAGGAACATGAGAGAAAAAGCACCCAAAAATTTGTAACGCAGGTTCTCTTAGTACTACGGTACCCCATATGTGGGCGTAAACCACTGTATGGGCACACAGCGGGGCTTAGAAGGAAGGTAGCGCCATTTAGCTTTTCCATTACAGATTTTGCTAAAGAAGTTTCCGAGCGCCAGGTGCATTTGCAGAGCCCCTGTAGTGTCAGCAGAGAGAAAAAAAACCACAAGTCACCCCATTTTGGAAAATACACCCCTCAAAGAAATCATCTTGGGGTAGGATGAGCATTTTGACTACACAGGTGTTAGAGCAAAGTATTCAAAATTAGACAGTAAAAATGAAAAACTCTAATTTTTCCAATAATATGTTCATTTAGTTTGAAATTTCTCAATTTCACGAGGAATAAAGAAAAAAAAAGTAACCCAAAATTTGTAACGCAGGTTCTCCTTAGTAAAAAGGTACCTCATATGTGGGCATAAACCACTGCATGGGCACACAGCAGGGCTCAGAAGGAAAGGAGCGCCAATTAGCTTTTTCAATGCAGATTTTGTTGAAGAAGTGTGTTTGCAGTGCCCCTGTAGTGCCAGCGGAGTAAAATCTCCCCATAAGTCACCCCATTTTGGAAAGTGCACCACTCAAAGAATTCATTTTGGGGTGTGGTGAGCATTTTGACCCCACGGGCATTAGAGGAAAGTATTCAAAAGTAGACAGTAAAAATGAAAGAACTCGAATTTTTCCAATAATATGTTCGTTTAGTTTGAAATTTCTCAATTTCACGAGGAACAGGAGAAAAAATTCACCTCAATATCTGTAACGCAGATTCTCCTGAGTAGAACGGTACCCCATATGTGGGCATAAACCATTGTATGAGCACACAGCCGGGCTCAGAAGGGAAGGAGCCTCAATTAGCATTTTCCGTGCAGATTTTTCTGAAGAAGTTTCTGAGCACCAGGTGCGTCTGCAGAGCCCCTGTAATGTTTACAGAATAGCCCCCCCCAAAAAAGTCACCCCATTTCAGAAAGGACACCCCTCAAAGAATTCATCTTGGGGTAGGATGAGCATTTTGGCTCCACAGGTATTAGAGGAAAGTATTCAAAATTGGCCAGTAAAAATGAAAAACTTGAATTTTTGCAATAATATGTTGGTTTAGTTTGAAATTTCTAAATTTCACAAGGAACAGGAGAAAATCTGTAAAGCAGGTTCTCCTGAGTACAACGGTACCCCATATGTGGGCATAAACCACTGTATGGGCACACAGCAGGGCTCAGAAGGGAAGGAGCGCCAATTTGCTGGAGCAAAACCACAGCTAGTAATAGTTATTAGAATAGCGCAGTTACTAAAATAAAATAAAAAAAATTAGATTACAGGTAATGTGGGGTGGTTACGGACAGTCTGGGGTGGTTCCGGGTAATCTGGAGGCGGTTACGGGCAGTCTGAGGTGGTTACGGGTAATCTGGGGTGGTTACGGGTAATCTGGGGTGGTTACGGGTATTCTGGGGTGGTTACAAGTAATCTGGGGTGGATAAGGTCAACATGGGGTGGTCACGGGCAACCTGCTGTGGTTACGGCAACATGGGGTGGTTACAGGCAACCTGGGGTGGTTAGAGGCAACCTGGGGTGGTTAGAGGCAACCTGGGCTGGTTACGGGCAACGTGGGGTGGATATGGACAACCTGCTGTGGTTACAGACAATCTGGGGTGGTTACAGGCAACCTGCTGTGGTTAGAGGCACGTGGGGTGGTTACAGACAATCTAGGGTGGTTACAGACAATCTGGGGTGGTTACAGACAATCTGGGGTGGTTACAGACAATCTGGGGTGGTTACAGGCAACCTGCTGTGGTTACGGCAACCTGTGGTGGTTACAGGCAACCTGGGTGGTTAGAGACAACCTGGGGTGATTACGGGCAACGTGGGGTGAATACGGACAACCTGCTGTGGTTACAGACAATCTAGGATGGTTACAGGCAACCTGCTGTGGTTACAGGCAATGTAGGGTGGTTACAGACAATCTGGGGTGGTTACGAACAATCTGGGGTGGTTACGGACAATCTGGGGTGGTTACGGACAATCTGGGATGGTTACAGACAATCGGGGTGGTTACAGACAATCTGGGGTGGTTAAAGGCAATGTAAATTGAAGAAGGATAAGCTTTAAAATATAACTTTTATTTCTATTGGTAAAATAGGTATCCAAAATAATTCAAAAGGTATATACAAAAGACAACAAAAATCTCCATAAAATATATGTATATACTGTCACACAAACCCCACCATTATGATTGTGGGAAGCTCTGACTAACGAGACCAAAAGTATTATCACCATAAGTCCCTGTTCGTACAGTCAGTATTGTGTACAGTCATATAATGAATGGTAAATACGGTTTCCTAATGCCCAAAGATACCGACAGGCAAGGTGCCTCGAAGGTATAGGTATCGGTAGGGCTCTAACCAACCGTTTTCCACAATTTAGGACAAGAACGTCACAACCATAATGTCAAATTGTCTGGCCCTGTCACCTGGCTGTGTATGACAATCGAGTCCCCTATGCATATCACAACACCTTGCCCTACGCGTTTCACACACCAGTATGGTGAGATCATCAGGGGCTGGACAGGTGGATATGTACTCATATGCAAATAACAATCAATGTGCAGTGCAAACATTTAATATGACGCAACACACACATAACAAAAAGGATGATGTAGGGCAGAGACCCCCGTAGCTGGGTACTCACTGAACCTTAAATGTATAGCGTTCGCGGATAAAGTCCTATGTTGGCAGTGGCTGACACAGGACGCTGAGTAGGCAAAAAAGCAGGATATTAGTTACCCATGACTACCACCTAGAGTATTGCGCAGTGTAATAGAGGCATAGTACTTACTCTATCCACGTAGTGCTATTGGTATATAGGTGAGAATTATCCCATCAATATGCCTACCTGTGAGAGTAAGAGTTAACCATATTAGCTGTGATAATCCCTATTAGCTTACATGAGAGATGACCACACAGAGTTATAGGTACTACTTACAGGTCTGGTCCTCCGCCCGGAGTTGTCATCCCCCGACTCTGCAGTGGCAGAATGCCGGGAGTGCTAGCCGCGGTCCCGTATTAGTAGCGGGAGCGCGTGCTCGGGCGCGTCTGACGTCACGAACAAACCTGGAGCGCGCCAGATTCAGATACTCCTCTCCCAGACACGCCCACCGTGGGATTAACCACAAGAGTAAACAAGTGGAGAGGAGCCCTGGCTGTAAGAACAGCGCTCCAGGGTGTCAGTGATTAATAAGGGCATGAAATTGATACACATCACGCTCCTTATATGTACTAGGCTCATGGATAGTGAGAACTGATAAAGATGTGACCGATACTATATAAGGACGGCAATGTGGGTTGGAGTCATCCTGGAATATATATTTTAGTTATTGCATGTTGGTCCATATAAGCTCAGATGAAGCATAAATGGGTCAGAAGGTACAATCAGTACCACTATAATTATCATTATCAAATGACACATTTTCCTAGGAATACAATCCAAGTCTTCCAGGGATCTACTGCAAAGAAACAGGCTGAGATAGATTACAAGGGGATGAGAGTATGTATGTACATGTGGAGGATAGGGGTATGTATGTCCATATGAGGTGGCTGATGAATAAAGCCACCGTAGTGTACAGGGTGGAGATAGGCTACCAAAAACGGGGTGCACCCTCGGTGGTGATAGATGTTCTAGGGCCTTTTTATCCCTATATCCACCTACAATGAAGCCCTCACCTAGGTGGGGTGGCCGTCCTAAAAAGGACGGTCCCACTCAGGAACCTAACCTGTTAGACCCTGTTATCCCCTAAACTACCCAAGCCAGCCATATCTAACTCAAGAATACGGCCCTCTAGGGCCGTTCCTAGCTACCTCAAAAGAAGCCAGCATGCTAAAGGTAGCCCATCAGATAAAACACGCAAAATTGAGGATTTCATTGAGACCTCGTGGAGCGACCGTGTCCAGTGTGTACATCCACCTGGTCTCTTTCTGTAATAATGCTCTGTCCATGTCCCCCCCCCTTTGGGATGGCCTAATGTTGTCAATAGCCACAAAGGATAAAGATGAGGGGTTACCGCCATGAAATTCCTGAAAATGTCTCGCTAGGGGGGTTTCCCGTTTATTCCTAATATCCCCTACGTGTTCGAGGATCCTTTTTCGTAGCTCTCTGATGGTCTTACCAACATACTGTTTTGGACAGGAGCATGAGGCTATATAAATAACGCCCTTAGTACTACAATTCATGAATGATTTGATGATATATGTTTTTCCTGTACTAATGCTCCTAAAGTCCTTAGTCTTGCAAATAAAGTCACATGCCCTGCAATGTCCACAACAAAAAACACCCCTACCCTGTAAGGAATTAAGCCATGTGCCTGGGGAGGGGAGGGGGGTCAAATGACTATGTGTGACCATATCGCCTATGCTCCTACCCTTGCGGTATGTAATCAAGGGATAGTCGCCGATCACATCTTTTAAGTCAGGATCCAGTCTAAGTACCCCCCAATGTTTGGACATGACTTCCCTGACCTCTTGAGATGCTTGATCGAATGTTCCGATAATCCGAATCGGTCCCTGAATATCACTTTTGGGCCTAGGTGTCAACAGCTCCTCCCGCTGGTGAGATATGGAGGTTTGATAGGCCTTTCTAAGTGTATAGTCAGGATAGCCTCTTGTAAGAAATCTCTGTCGTAGGTCATTGGCATGTGTCTTAAAATCACTGTCTCTCGAGCAGTTTCTCCTCAGGCGGAGATACTGCCCCTTCGGTATCCCCCTTTTTAGGGGGGCAGGGTGGCAGCTCTCCCACCTTAGGAGGCTATTAGTGGAAGTCTCCTTTCTGTGTATTGTAGTGTCCAGATATCCCTCAGAAGTCTTAGAAATCCTTACGTCTAAGAAGGGTAAGCTATTGGGATTGGTCTCAAAGGTAAAGTGCAACCCGATCTGGTTTTCATTAAGGCACGTTATGTACTCGGTGAATTCCTGTTCTGTACCTGACCATAAAATAAAAATATCGTCAATAAAACGGGACCAGGTGAGCACCTTCTCTCCAAAGTGCTCACGCTCATCTGATAGGGCAATGGTGGCCTCCCACCAGCCCAGGAGCAAATAAGCATAGGTGGGCGCACAAGGGCTGCCCATTGCCGTGCCCCTGAGCTGGTGGTAGTACCGCCCCTCAAAAAGAAAAAAAGTTTTTAGTGAGTATGAACTCCACAAGTTCTATCACAAACAAATTATGTGGTTGCAGGTGGACCCCTCTGGTGGATAGATAATACGAAACCGCTCTTAAGCCACAGTCATGGGGAATGGACGAATACAGTGCTTCCACGTCAATGCTCCCTAGCAACACCTCCGGTTCTATGATCAAAAACTCGATTTTCTGTAAAAGATCCATAGTATCTCTGGTATAGGATGGGAGGGTGTGTACAAAGCTTCGAAGGACCTTATCTACATAGATGCCTATGTTATGCAACAAGCTGCCGATCCCGGCAACGATCGGTCTCCCTTTTAAGGGGGACATCCCTTTGTGAACTTTTGGGAGGGCATAAAAGGTAGGGGTAATTGGTGTTTTAGGAAGTAAGAAATGATACTCATTCTCATCAATTATGTTCGCCTCTTTCGCCCTGCGTAGTATATCATTCAGTTCTTCCAAATATATCTTTGTGGGGTTATGTGGAAGTATCTCATATGTATGTTGGTCGTCTAGAAGTCTGTGGCACATAGTGATGTAATCAGTCCTATCCATTAAGACAATATTCCCCCCCTTGTCTGCCTGTTTTATAATCAGATGGGGATTGTCTCGAAGTTCTTTAAGTGCCTCCCGTTCGGCCACTGTGAGGTTGTGGTAATGAGATGATAGTTTAAGTTCCCGCAAGTCCCTTTCCACTAGGTTCATGAAGACTTCTACACTGGAGATGTCACCTACTGGTGGGAATTTGGTGCTCTTCAGCTTGCAATCTGTAAAAGGACCAATTCCTCTTGGTTAAAGGCAACCTGCTGTGGTTACGGATAAATTGAAGTGCTAATAGGTAATCTGAGGTGGGTACCTGTAATCTGGCGTGGTTACGGGCAATCTGGAGGGGGTCACTGGCAATTTGGGGTGGTTAGAGGCAAGGTGCAGTGGTCAGAGGCAAGGTGCGGTGGTCAGAGGCAAGGTGCGGTGGTCAGTGGCAACGTGCGCTGGTCAGAGGCGACGTGCGGTGGTCAGAGGCGAGGTGTGGTGGTCAGAGGCGACGTGCGGTGGTCAGACGCAACCTTCTGTGGTTGCGTGCAATCTGGGGGGTTACATGTAATCTAGCATGATTATGAGCAACCTGGGGTGGTTATGCACAACCTGCAGTGGTTACGGGCAACCTTGAGGGGTTGCAGACAATCTAGAATTGTTACGGATAGACTGAAGTGCTTATAGGTAATCTGGGGTGGGTACATGTAATTTGTGATGGTTACAGGCAATCTGGGGTGGTTACGGACAATCTGGGGTTGTTACAGACAATATGGGGTGGTTACAGACAATCTGGGATGGTTACAGACAATCTGGGGTGGTTACAGACAATCTGGGGTGGTTACAGGCAACCTGCTGTGGTTACGGATAAATTGAAGTGCTAATAGGTAATTTGAGGTGGGTACCTGTAATCTGGCGTGGTTACGGGCAATCTGGAGGGGGTCACTGGCAATTTGGGGTGGTTAGAGGCAAGGTGCAGTGGTCAGAAGCAAGGTGCGGTGGTCAGAGGCAAGGTGCGGTGGTCAGAGGCAAGGTGCGGTGGTCAGTGGCAACGTGCGGTGGTCAGAGGCGACGTGCGGTGGTCAGAGGCAAGGTGTGGTGGTCAGAGGCGACGTGCGGTGGTCAGAGGCGAGGTGTGGTGGTCAAAGGCGACGTGCGGTGGTCAGACGCAACCTGCGGTGGTTGCGTGCAATCTGGGGGGTTACATGTAATCTAGCATGATTATGGGCAACCTGGGGTGGTTATGCGCAACCTGCAGTGGTTACGGGCAACCTTGAGGGGTTGCAGACAATCTAGAATTGTTACGGATAGACTTAAGTGCTTATAGGTAATGTGGGGTGGGTACATGTAATTTGGGGTGGTTACAGGCAATCTGGGGTGATTATGGACAATCTGGAGGGGGTCACTGGCAACGTGCGGTGGTTACGGGCAACGTGCGGTGGTTATGTGTAAACCGGGGGTTACGTGCAATCTGACGTGATTACGGACAACCTGGGGTGGTTACGGGCAACCTGCGGTGGTTACGGGTAATCTGGGGGGGGGGGGGGTAGGGGTAATTTGGGAGTAAACTGCAATTATTACTATAATAAAAAGTGTGTTTTATTTTTTTGTATGTTTGTCACTTTTTGTACTTTATACATTCATTTTCACTATATTACTATGATTACTATGATATTTTCTATCACAGTATTCATAGTTTAGTGACAGAGACCAAATTGGTCATTGTCACTTTAAATTTTCAGAGCTGGCTGGTTGTGGAGCACATGCGCACTTCATAACCAGCCAGGACGTCGAGGAGGAAGGAGTTCCAGGATCAGGTGAATATATGGGGTGGGGGGGGGGGTGACTGGGGGAAGGGGGGTGACTGGGGGGGTGGGGGGCGACTTAGGGGGTGGGGGCACATCACTTTTTATCCCCTGTCACCAATCATTTATGGTGACAGGGGATAAAAAGTGCTGGGGAGCACATGGCAGAAGCGATCAGCGGTAAATAGTATATACCGCTGATTGCTTGTACCGGGACCCCACATGGGGGTTCCCGATCACTGCCCCATGCTCTCCGCTACCTCCGGTGGCAGAGAGCATGGGGCTTTTATTCCTTTTTACTTTAAATCACTGTGAACAGACATAGTCTGTTCACAGTGATGACGGCGGCCATCTTGGATCTGATGGACACCGCGGGGAGGGGGGGTTACCGGGGCGGCACCGACCGTTTCGGCGGTCACTAAGGGGTTAATGGGGGTCAGCTGGGGGATCGCAACTGATTCTCATTATCTCCGGTGCTTCACTCAGATGAGAGCGAGATCGCTATCCCTGCAGCGATTCCGATCTCATCATAAAGCCCCCTGAAGTCAGGAACGTATGTATACATTCCTACTGCACGGGGCATGTGCAATAGGAACGTATATATAGATTGCTGACATGAAGGGGTTAAAGTTGAATAAGCCAATGGGTTCAGATGGTGTCCACCCCAGGGTTCTTAAAGAACTCTGATTAGTGATTGCAGCCTTCCCTGACAGAGCTGTATGTAGACAATCCTCCCTAACAGATGTTCCTAATGAATGGAGAATGTCCAATATTATACCCACCCACAAGAAGAATAGTAGAGAAAAGCCCAGTAATTACAGGCCTGTTAGATTAATATCTGTATACTCTTCTAAAATAAAAATAATGAACCATCTATAAATCAACAGTTAGTGTGACGAGTTGGGGATAAAGGGGCCTCCCAGCGAGGAGCCATAAGGGGGGTCTCTGAGGCCACGACAGGGTTAGTGGAGTTTTGTTAGTTTGAAGTCTGAGTATAATGGTGGTAGTTGTGGTTACAGGTTCTGCTAAGATGGCCACTGGTAGAGGGTGGGGGAGGGGGGAACAGGTATGGCCTTTGTGTAGAGACAAAGGGGTCATTAGTATGCAGAGGGAATACCTGGGGGAGCTAGTGAGTTGAGCTAGGTGGTAAAGGGGGGCAGGGTTTTAGAGTATAAAAGGACAGGTAGCCAGACCATAGACAGAGCTATGTTACCTTTTAGCCTGGCAATGCTGCATCCTGCTCTGACTTCTGGGTTTTACAGGGGTAGGGAGGAGAGCGAGGACGGGACGCAACTAAGGTGGGTTTACATATATGCGGTGGTCCAACATCCTTCTTTTGATGATAGTTGATAGCAGAACTGATGTAAAAAAAAATGCTACAAGCCGTGTTCTGCAGTCTGTGGTCTGCAATGAGCTGTCAACTATAAGGAAAGGAAAGAAGGCTAAAATAAAGAAGTAAGCAATTTTGCTAATACAAAGCATTTGGAAACTTGCTTACTTTTGCATTATCTATCAAATACTAGATAGATAAAGATGAGAATATCCCTTTTAGATAACACATCTATCATGGTTCCTTTAAAGGGGTTTTCTGGGAAAAATATTCTAATGAGCTGTCCACAGGATAGAATATAGTAACTGATCGGTGGGGTGCAGACAACTGGCACCCAACCAAACCAGCTTCTAGGTGCCACACTACACAAAGGATAGAGCTTGTCTTTGTTCACTGGTGGCAATGTGTAACTGCAGCTCAGCTCCTATTCAATTGAAAAGGAGCTACTGGTACACATTGAACTGAGACAAACTGCTTCTTGTCCCGTTTACTGTAAACAGCTGATCAGTGCAGGTGTCAAGTGTCATCAGTGACTGATGAACTGTCCTGTGAATAGCCATATGCTGTATTCATGTTTTCTAGGCAGTACTTGGGCTGCATCCACCTTCTCTAGGAAGCAGGATTAAAATGCTGATCATTTGCGAACTAAAAATTTCAGCAAGTTGGCAGATCTTTCCCCTGTTTGCAAAAGACGTCCGCAAATAATGATTGTGTTCATTATTTTGACGTCCACGGCAAAAACCTCCGTTATTCAATACACTGTGTGCATTGGACGTCCGTCTTCTCATTGACTTCAATGAATTTCCATTGCAGTCAGTTAAATCGCTGCATAAACTGCAGTTTTTTTAATATAAAAATTGGACGCCTTTTCATTAATTTTGACGTTGTGTGAACATAGCTATTAATTACAAAGTCTCTCTCTCACTTTGCCAACACTTTGATAGCCTATTGATTGTATTGGAAACGTCATTTTTCCAGCAAAGATCCTGTGAGCACATTTAACCCCTAGACGACCCTGGGAGTACCCGTACTTCCTGGTCCGCCTATGGGGTGCTCAGAGCGGGGCCGTGCGCTGTTGAACCGCAGTGGTCCCGGGTGCTACATGTAGCACGGGACCGCGGCTATTAGCGGGCACGGTCCAATCGCCATGCCTGCTAATTAAGTAATTAGATGCAGCTGTCAAAGTTGACAGCTGCATCTGATTACTATATACAGCCTGTTCCCTGGTGTCTAATGGGGGAAATCACCCCCCCCTGTGACGCGATCACGGAGGGGTGATCCCTGTGCCCGGTACCTGCCGAGGTCTGCACCATAATGGCGCTGATCCTGGCTCGGCACTTGGTTGTTTTTGGCTGCAGCAGCCGAAAGCAATCGAGTGCTGATCTCATTGATCTACAGTATATAACTATACTGCATAGATCTCAATGAGAGATCAGTGTACTTTTACTAGAAGTCCCCCAGGGGGGCTTCTAGTATAAGTGTAAAAGAAAAAAGTTTTTTTTTATTAATAAAAAGCCCCCTCCCCTAATAAAAGTTTGAATCACCCCCCTTTTCCCATGTTATAAATAAAAATAAATAAATAAGTAAACTTGTTTGGTATCACCACATGCGTTATCGCCCAAAATATTATTTATCACATTCCTAATCTCGCACGGTAAACCGTGTAAGCGCAATAAAAATCCCAAAGTGCAAAACTGACCATTTTTGGTCGCATCAAATCCAGAAAAATTGTTATAAAAAGCGATCAAAATGTCTCATGTGCGCAATCAATGTACTGATAGAAAGTACAGATCATGACACAAAAAAAATGACACCTCACACAGCCCCATAGACCAAATGATAAAAGCACTATAAGCATGGTAATAGAGCAATTTTAAGGAACATATATTTGTTAAAGGGGTAGCGCGGCGGTAAACAATTATTCACAGAATAACACACATTACAAAGTTATACAACTTTGTAATGTATGTTATGTCTGTGAATCGCCCCCTTCCCATGTCCCACCACCCCCTCACGTGTACCCGGAAGTGTGGTGCATTATACATACCTGATCCGTGTCGCGCCCATCCGCCATCTTGTGCCAAGACGCCATCTTCGGGAGGCCGGCCCAATCGCTGCCGCCGTCCCTGATGCCGGCCCCTCTGCCGCGTCATAACTATGCTCAGCCAATCGCGGCAGAGCATCTGATGGTCGGAGCGGTTCGGCTGGCCTCCCAAAGATGACGTCTTGGTACAAGATGGGGACGGGCGCGACACGGATCAGGTATGTATAATGCACCACACTTCCTGGTACACGTGCGGGGGTGGTGGGACACGGGAAGGGGGGCGATTCACATACATAACATACAATACAAAGTTGTATAACTTTGTAATGTGTGTTATTCTGTGAATAATTTCTTAGCGCCGCACTACCCCTTTAACAATGGTTCGAATTTTTTTAAAAGCCATCAAATAAAATAAAAGGTATACATGTTACATATCGTTGTAATTGTAACAACTTAGGTAACATATATGACAAGACAGTTTTACCCCAGGACGAATGGCGTAAAAACAAAAACCTTCCAAATAAAAAAAATGATTTTTTTTTTTTTTTTTCAATTTCACCACACATTTAATTTTTTCCTGCTTTTGCAGTGTACACATCTGTATTTTATGAACAAATTCAACCTGTCATTGCATCCATTCTTTACCTTAAGAACTCTTGGGTTGCCTTTGTGTTTGGGTCTTATTATCCATTTGCTGTATACTGTGAAACAGTGCCCTATTGTTTTTGCAGCATTTGAATCTGAATTTGAGCATAAAGTATTAACTTTTGTGGCATAAAACAAATAGAGCAATGTTCAGTTAGACAGAAACGATTGATACAGGCGGAAGCAAGGTGGATCTTAAAAATGGGCTCAAGGTAACCTGGGACTAAAAGATAGACTTGACTTGACTAGTGTTTCTGGAATAGCACTTTTGTATTGCATAACATTGTTTTTAACATTCACTATTTACATTTTGCAGTTGTTAGCCCAGCTGTTTGCGTCACTAGGAAGGAATATTTAATTAGTGACGTACCCAGTGGAGGCAGGTCTGGAGAAGGGCAGTAAGTGTCAAACAGCTGTCACCTGTGATGCATGAAAAACTGGTGTCTAACGTGCTGTAACTCTGCTTTTATGGAATAAAAATAGTATGTTTTTTGCTATTAAAAGTGGTGACTGACGCATATTTTCTTACTGAGCACTGGTTGAACAGACTGAGCACACCACTTGCAATCTGAGAAATGTTTCACATGAGTGCATACATAAGCATTATTCCTCACATGCCAGTTAATAGTCCTATCCTAGAAGGAACCCTTGCTGTGCCGTTTCGTATGTTATTTCATCTTGAGCATAAAGTATAGTTCTTTACACTTTTCATGCTTAGTACGCCATACACAAGCAAGGATCCTTCATTTTCACAAGCACTCTGCATTATTGTTTTAATCTGTTCTAATCAGATGGTCTGATGAAGGTTAAGTAGACTGAACTCATCTCCAATAAATCAGATTTTTCCAAGATATACACAAATACATAATCTACACATGAGTGAAAATGAAGTATACACTTGTTCATTCTGTTGCATACCAGGTTTAGGAATCTACTCTCTGTACCTTTGAACATAACCGGATTGCCATGATTTTACAGTCAACATTATCAATATACATCAGTGACCCAGTTCAATTGGCAGCCATATCAACACTGGGTTATTAATTTGACAAAGTGGAACACACAACCCATGTTTGCAACTCTTGGTGTGTTTAAGCTGTCTCTGGCTTAAATACGACAAACAGTTCAATGATCTCAGGGAGAACAGCCAAAGAAGGCCCTGTTGGCTGCTGGTTAAAGCGCTTAATACAACGAAATCCTAGGTGCAAAAAAACCAACGATATTAAGTGGCCAATTCACTCAGAAGGAGTTGGGGAGTTACTCTTCGACCCTCACTTTGGTCACTCCCAAAACAACTTACCATAATGGTGCATTTACATGTCGCTCCAGGGCTGCTGCATAAAACCAATAAGCCGGTCAGTACTATGTAGACTTTGGGTAGTTCTGCACTGAACTTTTTATTATCTACCTGTCCTATAGTACTGAAAGGTGGTTAAAAAACAGCTACGCATCCACTGAGGGTTTTAGGCAGCAGAAACAAAAAGTTACAATTTACTGATGAAGGCACTATAAGCTTTAGAGGTTTCTTATATCATGTTTAAAGAACATCATTCTCTGTGATATACAGTGTACCCCATCAAGAACCCTTCCTATAGCTTTAAACCACTCAAGAAGCCACAAAAGCCATTAAAACATCACACAACAAGTACCATATTAGGAACCATTGTGCAAGCTCTAAGTACCCTTGTGATATGTTAAGAACCCCAAAAACAGTTATTGTCCAGTTACCATGCATGTCCTAAAAAATGGGACACAAATGGTAAGATTCCTTGGTATAAGTGTTAAAGTCGAAACCCCACGGCTATGGATAACAAGAAGGGAAATGTCCTCTTCGTGAACCATGGTCATGGGGATTTTTGTAAGGATAAATATGTTCTTGGGGCATGGTTTGCTCATTGTACTTTGGCATTAAGCTGGTGTGGATAATATATGCTATGTTGGAAATGTTTTGGCATGGGCTCTTAATTTAATGATGGAGGGGATTTAGCAAAGGGGTGTAAAGTAGAACTGGTTCAGTTGCCCCTAGCAACCAATCAGATTCCACTTTGCATTCTTCACAGATTCTTTGGACAAATAATTGTGGAATCTGACTGGTTGTTAGGACCAACTGAACCAATTGTACTTTACATTAGTTTAATAAATCTCCCTGGGATTTTTAAATTGGTTATCCAGTTATAATCTTTTTCTTTCAAACTGGTTTCAAAAAGATATATAGATTTTCTGTATGTCCTCCAGCAAATGTTGTTGTTTTTTTTTAGTCTGACACAGTGCTCTCTGCTGACATCTCTATCGGAAACAATAACTGTACAGAGCAAAAGAGGTTTTCTATGGGGATTTGCTGCTGCTATGTACAGTTCCTGTCTTGGACAGAGATGTCATCAGAGAGCACAGACTGAAAAGAAAACATTTCCTGCAGGACATACAGCAACTGATAAATATGGGAAGATTTAAGATTTTCAAATAAAATTAAATTACAAATCTGTATAACTTTCTGACACCAGTTGATTTGAAAGAAAAAGATTTTTGCAGGATAACTCCTTTAACCCCTGCAATGGCAGGCTTAATTTTTGCATAAAGTACGCTGCGAAACCAGAAAAAAATTAAATGTGCAGTGAAATTGAAAAAACAAAAAACAAACAAACAAATGTTTTTTAATTTGCAGAGGTTTCGTGTTTAAGTTGTTTGCCCTAGGATAAAACTGACTTATTAAGCATGCTCCTCAAGTTGTTATGATTACAACGATATGTAATTTGTGTAACTTTTATTTTATTTGATGGCTTTTAAAAAATTAAAATCTTTTTTTTTTTTTAAATAAATGTTCCTTAAAATCTCTCTATTACCATGCTTATAGCGCTTTTATCCTTTGATCTGTAGAACCGTGTGAGGAGTCAATTTTTGCGTCATGATGTGGTCTTTCTATCAGTACCTTGATTGCATCGATATGATATGTGACTTTTTGTTCGCTTTTTATTCAATTTTTTCTGGATTTGATGCAACCCCCCCCTCTCCCACACACACAATTATACAAAGACATGTAAACCCACTCCCCCCCCCCCCCCGCCAAAGAGAAAAAAAAAACACACATACACGCTCAACAAAACACCCCAACCCCTCCATCCCTCCTCTCCTTTCTTAATATCCATTATCCTTTTATATTCAGTGGATTCCTTCTATTGACACCAGGAAGACCAGGTATCTAGAAATCTATTATTGTTTTCTCGTAATTGTGAGGTAAGGTCTTCAATTCCAATGAAATAAATTAATATTTCAGGTGATTACACATGTGGCGATACCAAACATGTTTATTTATTTATTTTTATTTATAAAATGGGGAAAGGGGGTGATTTAAACTTTTATTAGGAGGAGGGGATTTTTTAGTAATAAAAAATATTTTTTTTTCTTACACACATGCTAGAAGTCCCCCTGGGGGACTTCTAGTATCACTACACTGATCTCTCGTAGAGATCTATGCAGTATAGTTATACTGCATAGATCATTGAGGTCAGTGTTCTATTGCTTTCGGCTGCTGTAGCCGAAAGCAATAGAGTGCCGAGCTGGGATCAGAGCCCTTACGGCACAGACCCTGGACAGGTAAAGATGCAGGGATTGCTCCTCAGCGATCACGTCATGGGGGGATCTTATTAATTCTCTGTGTAACAGGTTAAAAAAAATAAATAAATAAATAAAGATTACTAGGTAAATATTTTATTGGAGACTTTGCTTGGATGGAGACTGGCCCGTGCTCTGTCATTCAGTCAGTGGGATGGTGGTACCCAAATCCCAACCCACTTTATGGTCACAGATGTTACATATGGTGGAAAGTCTTCTTCCGCCACCAAGACTGAAGAACTGCCTCACGGCTGATATCAGTGGGTGGTTCTTCTGAGCAGGCACACTGGTAGCCTCATGCTGGACTGCCGCTGCTGCCGTCTTCCGGTACTCATTGACTGTCAGGGCCTTCCAGACATCTTTTGACTGATGCTGTACCCCTACGCCAACCCAGAATCTTTGCATGGGACCTGACAATGGGTCGGTGGCACAGATACAGCTTTTATCCTCTGATGATATCGCAGAGGATGTTGTTTTTGGACGTGGATTCCAAGTGGGGTCTGCAACATCATCATCACCATAATCTGGGACAAACTTGACCTCTACCAAGCCTTCTTCCTCCATAGCAATGCAGTGTGCTCTGAGCCATATCAACTCCAGGAGTCTTAATACTTCTTCCAGATTCCTGCCTCTCAGGACATCCCTCCAATAGATCCACCAAATCCAGCATCATAAGGTCTAGCCAATGTGCTAGGGTCACCAGTAGCTCTTTTGCTGATGGCTCTGGGACTTGGCATTGGGTCTCAGACACCAAATCACCACTCCCATTATTATTATTATTATTATTATTATTATTATTATTATTATTATTATTACAATGTCATAACAGCACTCATTGACTTAGTATAATGTCCACCCATCACTCAGTGACTTGCTATAATACACAACCAGCCCCCAGTCACTCGTTATGCACACCCAGTGATTTGGGCTTATGTACACCACGCAATTTGCTATAATGCACAACCTACACCCAGTCATTTGATATGCACACACAGTGACTTGGTATATTGTACACCCAGAGACTTGCTTTAATGCATAACCTGTACCCAGTCCCTTGTTATGCACACCCAGCGACTTGCTATAATGCACAACCCATTTACTTTGTATACTGGAGTCGCTCATCCCAGTTCAGCAATAGTATATGCCAAGTTTCTAGTTTGAATTATAGTACATTTTTCAGGCTGTAGGAGGCATCTCCTTATCACGTTCTAAAAAGTGGTGATTTTTATTATTTAGGCTTATTTTGCGTTCCTTTATTGGCACTGATTATATTTGTACTAATGTTAACAGTTAACAATAAGTTAACAATGAGCTGATTCCACATTGGAACCAACTATGTACTTTTCATCATCATAATATGCCAAAATAAACAGGTAACAGGCCACACTAGGCCATGAAACTGTCTGCCCATCAATTTTAAAATAATTTTTAAGCCTGTGAATAGTTCCTGTCTGCCCATCAATTTTAAAAATCTTTTTAAGCCTGTGGAAATACTACTACTGCTTGTAAAGGTTTTTAAACTTTTTTTTTTTACAGTCAGGCTAAGAAGAAAGAAAGAGGAATGAAAGGTCATAAATAAATGCTAGTAATTGCAGAATTACTTAAAACGAGAAGTTCCAAGGCATTATACTTCTAAAACAGAATTGGATACTTAAAATCAATTCTGAGCTTCATCTATATGAGATAATGTCATTGGAAGCAAAGTAAAATAAAAGTGTATCCATTTGTTACTACCCAGCAGATTATATTTTTCTAAATCCCATACAAATTCATTATTCAGATGAGCCACATTGAGAATGGTTTAAAACAAATCCATTTCTGAATTATATTTGTGCTGAAATGTAATCAAAAGATGTGTTGTAAACACTTTTATATGCTTTCAGGCTTTTTTTTTTTATACGGCTCTTTAAAACATGTGCTCCGGTATAGTCTGCATTCCATTAATTCATTGTCAAGCAGGTTAATATTGTATTAAAACATTAGCTGAAACTCTGCAGTATAAGTGCACTAAACCAGGATTAGACTGCCTGGATTCTTTTATTCTTTGATCAATGGTGTAATTCCCAGCATGCTTTACTTCTTGTACTTCCATGTCTAAGAACACTTTTAATTGTGGCAATTTGAGGTTTAGGACATTCTAAAGCTACAAAGACAAATCTTAAGTATTCAGGTTGATAGGTAACTGTAACCATGCTTTGGTTAATGCCTTATGCTGGAACTTCTTTCTTCAATGCTTCCTTGCATATCCATATCATACATAACTGTAAGGCCATACTATGAGTGCCCAAATAAAAGACATTGGCCAACTACTACAACTGTGCGTTGTCTAAATAGATGTTATACAGTCCAATGGTATGAAGGAAAGTTCAGAGGCACTCACCATGTGGAGTCTTCTTTATTGGAAAAACATTATAAAACCAGAGTTGCTGGCAGACAACAGGGACGCTGAACAACATAGAGAGTGTGACAGCCGTTTCTCGTGCTCATGCGCATTTCATCAGACACAAGTCTCGGAGGCCTTCTGCGATTTGTGCAGCTCTGCCTCTGCTCCGTTCTTTGCAGTCACTTGCAGTCTTTTGTAGTCATTGTCTGAGAAAGGACGCGGACAGTGATTGGCTAAGCGGCCGGGCCCTGGCTCAGCCAGTGATTGACTGAGCAGCCGGCGGACTGTCACTGCAAAGACTGGAGCATAGGCAGAGCTGCACACATCGCAGAAGTCCTCTAAGGATGCCTGGGAATGTGGTAAGGTGAGTTAATATTTAGTATTTTACACTTAATGCAAGGGCTGCACTGACATCGCTAATGATTTCCATGCAGCCCTTGCTGCCTGATAATCTGCCAGTGTAATAGCTCAGTAATCGAGTGCCAATCTAGCAGATCAGTGCTCGTTTACTGGTTATTATCAGGCCGTGTAATAGGACCCTAAATGTGACCCTGGACAAAGTTGAAAGTAGGGCCCAAAATGCTAAAATATTGTAGTAGCAATCTAAGTTCCCCCCCACTTTACACTTTTGTGAGCGGTACCGTTGCTCATGGCAAGGTCGCCTGTCGGGTAGAACATGTATGGGGCTCTCCGGACAGTCCTCTGACGGATGATGTCTTTTGACATAGAGGGTCGGGGGTGATTGAAAATCATCTCCCAACCTCTTTGTTCTCAGAGAAATAAGCTGCCATTGGATAAGTCCGGCTGTGACTTATGCCTCCCCATAGAGAACACAGGAACACTCAGCCGTGCCGAACATTTCTGTGTATCGGGAGGACAGGGCCGGACAGGAAAGGTAACTGTCAGCCGAAGGTGTATGACCACCCTTAGTCATATTCAGTCAATTCAGAAGGTGGCATGCCAGGATTGTTGGTAGTGCCATAAAAGACTGACACACACAGAAACTATTTATATGCATCATTTATATAAAATGTTGCTATTTCAGGGCCAGATATTACACAGCGTAAAATATTGTCTCCACACTGTTACTAAAGAAAAACATATTATGCAAAGACCTATAATACCACAACTCGATGACCACCACATAGTGGCTGCATCACTTCTATGCACAGTCTATGGTGAGTCAGCAGAACCAATATAATACATATACATACATGAAGACTTCTGTGCCCTTAAATAGATAAGACCCCTCTGTGTCCCCATAGAGTACATACAATAGGTATCCCTCGGTACCTACTAGGGTAGTTACTCCCACCCCCAGTATGTAGTATCCCTGATATAGGAGGCATCCCACTGTAGGTAACGCCCTAGTTAATTCCCCCCCCCTCTTTCCCCAGCAGATAGCATCTCCCCTGATAGTTAACCCCCCCACATACCAAGTAGGCCTCCACACTGTTAGTTACTCCCACCCCCAGTTTGTAGTATCCCCTGATATAGGAGGCATTTCACTGTAGGTAATACCCTCGTTAATAACCCCCTCTTTCCCCAGCAAATAGCATCTCCCCAGATAGTTAACCCCCCACACACACCATGTAGGCCTCCCCAATGTGAGTTAGACCCCTCCCCCATGTAGAGACAGTTGGGAGATATGGGGATACTGTATCATACACCATCCCCTCCCCATAAACTGTTCACTAGGCCTTGAATGGGGAAGGGGAACCTATATGAAACAGTATTCACCTCCATCATACAGTGTTTGGTGCCCATACATAGAGAGGGAGGAGGGGTTTTGAGCAGTACATGGTTAAAGAGGGGACTGCATTATAAAGGATCCCCTTCTTGTATAATGTTTACTAGGTTATGAACAGTATATGGGGAAGGGAGGGTTAGTGTATAATATAGACCCCCCAAAGGTCCCTCCCACATGTGACCACAGGCCCCTTCTCCGTGATGCCAACCTCACCCCCAGAAAACCACGACTCCTATCCCTCCCCCGTGCCTTTTGTTTACCCATTCTCCTAGTCTTGCCGATGCAGGCGGTCCTCCAGGGGGTTAACTAGGATTCATGGGGCCCCATAGCAAAAAACTGTATGCCCCCCCCCCCCCCCCCAACACCTGGCCCAGTGCATCACTTGAGTGCCAGGGAGCTGTGAAAATGAAGGAACGCTTCACCGGGCAGGATAAGTATGTGTAGGGGGGCTCTTGTTGCTGGAGGTGCACAGCTGACTGTGGCAACATGTATTAGGCCCTACATGTACACGTGCACCCACATGGCCACTAGTGTACTGTGTCACGTCTTATCTGTTGTAGAACTACAACTCCTATTATGAGAGATGTAGTCTAAAGCTTACCCTCTACAGCATGCTGGGAGATGTAGACCTGCATATTATCACAAAGCCTGCTGGGAGATGTAGCCCTGCATATTACCACACAGCATGCTGGGAGATGTAGTTCTACTGTCAATGAACTGTCAATAGGACATGATGGGGGTTGTAATTCTGCAACTGGAATGTACACAGGCTGCAAAACTACAACTTCTATCATGAACTATTAGCAGAACATGGTGAGAGTTTGAAATCTATAGGGGTAATCTTACCTGTCCGAGTTCATTCTCTGTCCTTCTCTGGTCCTGTGTGGCTGCTGTGCCTTCCTCTGCTCTTCTCTGAGTTCTGGGTGATGAGGGTGATGCGGACATCAGCACCAAGATATGAGCAGCTGCGCGGGGGGCTCTGGGACATTGAGGGAGGTGTCCCTGGGAAACTAGGGGTGGGGTGAGGGGGTGTCCCTCGGACACTATGGAGGGGAAGGGGGTGAGAGGGTGGCCCTGCTGTGAGGTGGGCACCTCTAAGGATGCCAAGCAGGGGGAGGGATTTGTGCCCGGGGATGCTATGCGGGGGGGGGGGGGGGGCTCTGGGGATTATATGAAGGGTTGCTTTGTGCCATGGGGAGCAGGGTTGTTCATCTAGTGACATTGTGCAGGAGGCTGTGCGAGGGGGCGGGCACCTCTGGGGACACTGTACTGGGCAGGGCGGTTGGGTATGCTGTGCGAGGGGTGGTGCGGTCATAAGAATGATTGGCAGGGCCCAGAGCCAGTGGCTCCTCATCTTGTCACAGCCCTGCAGTAAACTGCAAGCGCTCACCAGGAGCGCTCACAGTGAAAGTCCCACATCCCAGCAGGGCGTTTGCAGCACTTGGGAGGCCCACTTGGAGGCCAGGTGCTGCAAATGTCTACTCAGGGGGTCAGGTCCATTACAGGATGGTTCACTGGGTACCCTGATGCGGCGAGCCCCGTAGCAGCCGCTATGACTCTTATGGCGGTAGTTCCGCCATTGTGGTTCTCCTTTTCTCCAGGTTCATATAAGGCAGTCCTGGAGAATGGGGCCTTACAGCTCAGTGATGAAGCAGGGGAGCTGCTTGTGCCACTCTACTTCCTGCTCCACTAATGAAGGAAGAAGCAGTAGGGGGCCCCTGGGGCATGGCCGCCGGCCCTCCTTTTGAGAGTTCCCCTCTGTAACCTTTTCAGTCACTTTTGCTTCTGGAAAAATGATTTGATGTAATAGACCAGCTGCTTACAGTATATCATATAATGATGAGACAAAGAGGAATTGGGAGAAGATATTAGAGTAGGTGCTAACTGCACATGAAAGAGAGGTTGACTGTTTTACTAATTTGAACCTGCTACTAAAACATTTTTTTTTCTTATCTTTCATCTTGCCTAAGCTGCTGCTCAGCTCACTGAACTGTGCTTTACAGCCACTGCATAGACCATAAAACTGTAGTCTTAAAGGGGAACTATCAGAATGTAACATGAATCTAACTTCTAAAAGTTCCCTATTGTGTATGTCTCTTACCTTCATCCTTGGCATCGTTCCCATGCAGTTTTAATGTAGTGCTCTGTCCGTTGAGGCCGTTTGTAGCACTGCCCCGCCCCCAGAATGCCTATCCACCCCCAGTCAGCCCGTCCCTTCTAATGATTATCAGTGGAGGGGGCCAACTGGAAACCATGCTCTGGTTTTTAATGCACAGCACAAGTTTTCTCATAAGTTTTATTTCAAGCTTAAAATGGTCTTGTGAGGAGACTAAAACTTTTTACTGGTTTATAGCTCAAAAAAATACAGTCATTATTCACACTGCACATCTTTGCACATTTGAACATAGATTTTGATCAGGATCCCGTTCTCACAAGCACCATTACGTCATTGGAACTATTCTTAAATGCTGCTCTCTTTTGTGCTACATACAGTACAGTATCTCATCAAGTTGTAATATGAGACAGGCCCAACATTTTACCTATTATGTACTCTGTACAAATTGTCTCATCAATCTGGGATGGTTCTTTTATTCCTTTAGATGAGATATAATTTAAAGGGTTTTATTTCCCTGCAAATTTCTCTGATAAATGTAATGCAAATTTGTAATATAAGCCATTCACTAAGATGTACCTGGAAAGGGACAAATAGTTTTGTTCTGACATATTGTACAAGTTAATGTAAAACCTCTTCTCACATTCCTAAAATGTCTTCCTCATTGCAATTTAAAATGTTGGAAGTGCTTAGACAAATGTTTCATTACCTCTGAGACATTTAATGTGAAATTCTGCCACTTGTGAAGAATGCAAAGAAGGAGAAACAATCATTTCCTTGATTATTGTAAATACTTCGTTTAGTGAGATGTCAAGTGTATGGTGCCTGTTTACCTGTGTTTTTAAGCTTAAGTACTTGATTGTTAAAGGGATTTTCCTATAAAAGCGCAGAGCATGCCTTCTGCCGCTTCATTTAACTCTAGGGGACTGAAAGAGATAGACATACAGAGCCCATAGAGGAACTGGCAGCATACGACTGTGGCTTCATACAAACATGGGACCAGGGCCGGTTTTAGACTAAATGTGGCCCTGGGCAAAGTTGAAGGTGGGGCCCTAAATGCTGAAATATTGTAGCAGCAATTTAAGGTGCTCATACATTTTACACTTTTGTTGCTGGTACCTGCTGCTCGTGGTGGGTTCGGCCATCAGTGTAAGGTGTATGGGGCTCTCTGGACAGTCCTCTGACAGATGATATCAGTGGACATAGGGGGTTAGGCTTGATGGAAAATCAACATCCAACCTTTTTGTTCTCAGAGAGACAAGCCACCATCAGATCTGTCTGACTATGGCTTACCCCTCCTATAGAGATATAGCAACTTTCCTCCACTCAAATCCCTGGGTAGATAGGGCGCAGGTCCAAGAACGTTAAGGATAGGTAAAAAGATTTTTATTTAAAAAACACAACGCGTTTCGAAGTCGTGCTGACTTCTTTCTCAAGTGTATAATACCAAATGGTTTTCAGCGTCTATAAAAAGGTAGGTTGCACATGCCCAGTAGGTGCAACCTACCTTTTTATAGACGCTGAAAACCATTTGGTATTATACACTTGAGAAAGAAGTCAGCACGACTTTGAAACGCATTGTGTTTTTAAAATAAAAATCTTTTTACCTATCCTTAATGTTCTTGGACCTGCGCCCTATCTACCCAGGGATTTGAGTGAAGGAAAGTTGCTATATGTTACCTGTTTGGTTCTGGGAACGGCTGCGGTCCACACACAAGCTATTGTTGAGAGTTGTGCCTTGCATTTGCACAACCCTGCCAGGTGAGAGTCTTTCTTTACTCCCCTGCTTTTTGTCTATGCTTTTGCAGACCTCACACATTGGAGCGCTGTTCACATTTATCCCTCCTATAGAGGACACAGGAACACTCAGCTGTGCCGAATATTCCTGTGTATGGGGAGGATGGGGCCGGATGGGAGAAGGATTGTTCAGCCAGCAGCCACTGAAAGTGTACGGCCAATTTAAGGGCCGTATTACACGGCCTGATATTCCGAAATGAGCGCCAATCTGGTAGAATGGAGCTTGCTTACAGAGCCTACTACATGGCTCAATTATCGTGCAGCAAAGGCTGTATATATATATATATATATATATATATATATATATAAATCATTAGTGATGTCTGTGCAGCCCTTGCTGTATATAATAAATAATAAAGATATATACTACCTGATTCCGTTCCCCGGTGTTCTCAGGTCTTGTCTGTGATATATACTACCTGATCATCAGCCAATGATTTTTGAACTTGTCAAAAGACAATGATTAGTTGATGACTGTTATCTGTTGACTGTTGTCTATACACAGAGCGATATTGGCCGGATTAGGACAATTTTCGCTCGGTGTATTAGGGCCCTTAGTCACAGTCAGTTCAGAAGGTTACATGCCGGGACTGCCGCTACAGGCCAGGACCGACGCTACAGGCCAGGACCGACGCACATGTCAGGACCCCCGCTACAGGCCAGGACTGCTGTTAGTGTTGCAAACACAAAAACTATTTATATGCATTGTTTTAAAAAATAAAATAAAAAAATCACTATATCAGAACCAAATATTACCTCCATACCGTTATTGATGAAAACATACTATGTATAGGCCAATATTACCGCCATAGAGAGACCACCGCATAATGACACCATATACAGACCAATATTAGCACCACACCATGACCGCCACATATTGACTCTATATATACACCATATACAGACCAATATTACTTCCATAGACTGACCACCATATAATTACTCTATATACACTATATACAGAGCAATATTACCGCAATAGATTGATCACCGCATAATGATACCATATACAGACTAATATTACTGCCTTAGACTGACGACCGTATAATGACTTTATATACACTATATACAGACCAATATTATGTGGAGGTCACTCTATGGCAGTAATATTGGTCTGTATAGAGTGTGTATGTAGGGTCATTATGTGGTGGTCACTCTATGGCGGTAATATTGGTCTGTATAAAGAGTCATTATGTGGCGGTCACTCTATGGCGGTAATATTGGTCTGTATATAGAGTCATTATGTGGTGGTCACTCTATGGCGGTAATATTGGTCTGTATATAGTGTATGTAGGGTCATTATGTAGTGGTCAGTCTATAGCGGTAATAATGGTCTGTATATATTGTATATATAGAGTTATTATATGGTGGTCACTCTATGGTGGTAATGACTCTTTATATACACTATACACTGACCAATATTACCGCCATAAATTGACCACCGCATAATGACCCTACATGCACACTATATATTGACCAATATTACCGCCATAGACTGACCACCGCATAATGACACTACATACACTATATACAGACCAATATTATTGCTGGTACATTACAGCAGTCTCACCAGCAGGACGGAGACAGGTCACATGGTACAGGAGGCAGGTCACATGATGCAGTAAGAGGGGGAGGGGGAGCTACACAGCCAGGGATCACTGCAGCCAGGGATCACTGACAGAGGCTGCAGGACACTGTCTGTGCGGTCCAGCCCCTGACTCCTAATTTAACTGTGGCAGGGGGCCCCTGGGGGATGGGGGCCCTGGGCAACTGCCCTCTTTGCCTCCCCCTAAGGCCGGCCCTGCATGGGACACAGGACGTCCATCCTTGTAAACAGCAGACTCTCCAGCAAGTTCTGTTTGTTGCCCAGTAATCAGAAACTGATCACCTTTTCTATGCATAGGTAATGTGTTTTTCAAGGGAAAAATCCTAAGGTAAAACATTAAAACATTTTTAAGTAGAATAAAATATATATTTCTTATTGTCTTCAGTCACATATAATGTCAATTGTAAATTCTTCCTCAGGTAGTACCCCCATCCTTCACATCAAGACAAGATGATCCTGTAAGTAATTGCCAATTGTAACAGCATGCAGTCGCTCTCCTATCCTCTACCTGCTGCAGGTCACTCTTTCCTGTGGTCATCTGCTTTTCCTTAGTATGCTTCTTCCAGCCCCTTCTCCTGTTCTGAGCTGGCCTCCTGAAGGATTGGACTCTCTCTAGGGGCAGGTGTGCACCTGTTCACCTGTATTTATAGCTCAGCACAGGTTTTAGAAAATTCCAGGCCATTCACCTGAGGGAACATATAGCCACAACCTCCACACCTCTGTACTCAGTTGTTTGTGTGTTCCAGTCAGCAAACCACATTTGTGCTCCCTGGTTATTTGCCACTTATTCGCTTCTTTCCTTCAAACTATTTGGATTTCTAATTCTCAGCTCCAGTCTGAACAGCGCCTTCTCATAATTTAAAGCGTGAACGGGCTCCTGTACCTCTTCACTACCATCAGTGGGTGATTACAGGGGACCTTCTGTGAGAGTAACAACCTGGGAGTTTCCTGCAGCAAAGCTCATCCTGCCTTGCAGCGGGGTCTGGTGAAAATTAGGGTTTCCTTAGACTCTGCTCCTTGGGGAAGGTACATCAGTACCCCTCAGTGATCCAGGGGATCCAACTCCTCATTCCTTCTCCATCCTTTACACTAATCCCCTAGAATGAACTAACTAGTTAGGTTCTGGGGACCCGTGGATAGTGGTGAGCTACAGCCCTTTTGTAAGTGCAGTCCTTAGTGGAGACCTTTGAGCAGGACACTTATGAAAAGTATGAGACACTAGGCAAATATGAGAAAATGTGAGCAGGGTGGCTTAACACCACAGCTTTGGCACCACCAGCCCTGACTAGAGGGCAATCTGTTCCCACACCTTAAACCTAAATCCCACTTTAGGGGAAGGTTCACTGTAATATGCACTGTACACCTCTCACACCTTTGTATAACCTCTACTGGTAGGCTAGGTTTATATAGACATAGTTGTCATAAGTCTAACAGCTAACTATAGTAGAAATTCACACTTTGGGTTATAACTATAGTGCTGGGATTTGAGGGATCAATTACACCTCTTGCTTTGTAACAGAACCCCAGTATGATAAATGCGAATGGCATTATTGGGAGTCTTGGGGAACATATAGTAAATAGAGTAGACCATGCTTAGAACCTCTGCAACCTACTCTGTCACCGCCTATTTATACCATGGGTGGTAATCATCCTGAAGCATACATTGATGAGCTGAAAAATGGAAATTGATAAATGAATATATTTATGTCTATTTTTATACTGCCACTCTTTTTCAGGGCATTGTTTGGTCCTACACTATGTCACTCATGACCTCTTTAAATCCTTCAAAGGTTCTGGAATAACTAATCAGACGTTGATTTAATCCAGACTCTGTCTTGTGAGATCAAACGTGACATTGGAACGATGGATTTGGGATATCTTTATTCAATCAATTAAAATGAAATGTACATCAACCAATAAAATGACAAAACAATCTAATCTGTAAGGTGGTTTGCAGTCACTGCACATATGTCCTCCAGTAAACATATGACAAAATTTACAGACCCTAAATTTGGACCAAGTTAAAAGTCTGGCTCAATATACAGTATATTAGGCTTTTTAATTTAGATGTGGCGTGTTGGTTGTCATGGATACATTAAAAAAAAGTGCAAACTATCAAAAAGAAATCATGGGGGGTAATTTATGAAAATTGTTCTAAATGGAAAGTGGTCTACAGTATGCCTTTCACCCTTATAACTTAGGCTGGGTTCACACTACGTATATTTCAGTCAGTATTGTGGTCCTCATATTGAAACCAAAACCAGGAGTGGATTAAAAACACAGAAAGGCCCTGTTCACACAATGGTGAAATTGAGTGGATGGCCGCCATATAACAGTAAATAACTGCCATTATTTCAATACAACAGCCGTTGTTTTAAAATAACAGCAAATATTTGCCATTAAATGGCGGCCATCCACTCAATTTCAACATTGTGTCAACAGAGCCTTTCTGTGTTTTTAATCCACTCCTGGTTTTGGTTGCAATATGAGGACCACAATACTGACTGAAATATACGTAGTGTGAACCCAGCCCCTGGGGCTGGGTTCTTACTACATATATTTGAGGCTCTATTTAGTCCTCATGTCAGGTCCTCATAGCAACCAAAACCAGGAGTGGATTGAAAACACAGAAAGGATCTGTTCACACAATGGTGTAATTGAGTGGATGGCCGCCATATAACAGTAAATAACTTCCATTATTTCAATTCAACAGCCGTTGTTTTAAAATACCAGCAAATATTTGCCATTAAATGATGGCCCTCCACTCAATTACAACATTATGTGAACAGATCCTTTCTGTGTTTTCAATCCACTCCTTGTTTTGGTTGCTATACAGCCTCAAACATACAGCCTCAAATATATGCAGTGTGAACATAGCCTTAGGGCGCTTTTTTCCCCACAATAAATTCATCAAAATGGTAGTGGCACCGTCATAAATTTGGTGCAGTTGAGTGGCTGCCCATTTCACCCATTAAAATGGCAAAATCACGCATTTGCATCATTTAAAGTGTATTTTGTACCATTTTCTTTCTCATGCCACAACCCCCCCACCCCTCCAGTAACTATAATACGTCAAGATGGGGAAATACTGTGAAAACAAGAGGAAAAAAGCTCTACTGTTTTTCACGAATCTACGGTTTGAGTAAAAAGTTTTGCCCAATTTTTCCATGAAAAAGATTATCAAGGAGCACATCACGGGAAATTACTTCAGCAGTTCCAAGTACTGTACTTTCCAAAGTAGTAAATGCAGCTATGGGTCACAGCAGAATTGTGAATGTAGCTCTGGCTTTTGTAGGCAGCAAGATCCTATAAGAGTTCGTAAGTGTGCAACTTTTCTATGTCAAAAGACATACATAAGATGATGATAAATTTTGAGGCTGTCATAAATCCTCCATAAAACCTTCTCTTCAGTAGTCTTTGCTAACATAAAACTGCCAATGCAATGGCTGATTTCAAACTTTGGACCTCATTGTTGTAAGAGAAGAATAGCTGACTAATAGACGAAATACATTCACAAAGTCCTCATTAGAAGATTTCAATTCAAGAAAGTTACTGCTGCAAATAAAATTGTCAAAAATAAGGTTTTAATTTGCCAAAAATAGGTTTTGGTCCAGAATATTAACATATTACATTGTAATTATCTTACATTGTGCAATGGGCTGAATAATGGATACCTATGTAAAAACATAAATCTTAATGGATGCATAGATAAGCATTATACATATAGTGATTAAATATATTTGCAGATGCAGTAATCATAATGATGTCATAAATAATGCAGACCGAAGAAATAAAATATTATAAGTGGATCTATATTATTAAAAAATAACTAAATAAACAAGTTGATAGACTCATTAATACCCCAAGGATGCTACTGGTCATTGTTATTAAGTTACTTGTTAAGTCCTAAAGTGTGTGATATATAATAGAGTTTTAATGAGTTTCTACGTACCAATTAAGCATACATCCAGGGGTGATATTAATGGGAGAAATCCCCCAGGGATATTTGTCCTGATGAAAGTATCAGAATGAAGAATTTGCTGGGTTATAAATACTTCCTTAATACAACCTACAGTAAATACTTTTCAAATATATGTCTAGTAAATTATTCTATTGGTTTTCCTAAATTAATTCACTCTTTAATACTCCTTACCATATTGTATTCTTGAGTATCCATCTCCCAGGAAGGTCCTTTTACATCTTTTAGCCGTAATTCACATAGTTGCATTCCAGTTCAGTATAAGCCTAGAGCTAATGGAGTGGTGATGTGGCATCCATAAAGACGGTGGCCTCACATTGCACTTCAGTATGTCTTTTTTCATAGAGAGGTATATAGAGGTTCTTTTTGTCAGGAAAAAAGAAAAATATCCATGCAGCCATTGAAACCATATTTTCTTAGATATTTTATCATGGAAGCTTTACCACAATATTATTGTTTTGTGCAAAGGAACCGTACACTAGTACACAGCATCTATGACTAGGAATTTATGTGCTGCCTTAGGTTTCTGTGCACACAGCTTTGCTGTGCGGGATCCTTCATAGTTAGATCCCAGTGTTTGTTCCAGGTAATCAGTTTCACCTTTTTGTGCCTGGTAACATTAGATGTTTCCTGTTGCACATTACTAAAGGCATCATAAAGGTCTCGTAGCTTCAGTAAGTTCAGAAACTCCAGCTGTTAGTTTTAATGATGGAAGCATTGAGGAAAGAAATCTCTCCAAGCTACAATGTTACATCTCGAAGGAGAAAATGATGTTTTTTTAAATACTTATTATACCCGAAATTCCTTTCAATTATGATTTTATTGAAAAACGAATACTCAACAAAAACTGTTCTGTGGTATAGTCATTAAATCCTAAAATAAGTCTGAAGCCTTCTCAACATCCCCCCCAAGGCTTATGTATGGTGCATTTACACATGAACATATGAACTTGCCTGAAGTTAGCTCCGGGAGCAGAAGGCTTCAGTCATATTCTGCTACCTGGACTACCCCTTAAAAGGGAATCTGTCAGCTACACTGTATTTGCTGCTAAGAGAAATATATAGTTGTTAGGGCATAAAAGCAAACTACCTTTCCTGGAGCTGATGGTGGTTGTCAAATTTATGAAATTGACTTTTATTTGTCAAAAACTCAGAGCAGAGATTCTCAAGTGTCACAGCCTGGCACACCTCCTTGCTAGCTCTCCTTCTCCTTGATTGATGTACAGAGCTTTGTATACAAGTTAAAGGGGGTATCCAGTGCTACAAAAACATGGTCACTTTCTTCCAGAGAAAGCACCACTCTTGTCTCCACTTCAGGTGTGGTTTGCAATTAAGCTGCATTCACTTCCATGGAACTAAAGTTACAAAACACCACCCAGGATGGAGACAAGAGAGGTGCTGTATCTGTAAGAAAGCGGCCATGTTTTTGTAGCACTGAATAAGCCCTTTAAGGAGGGTCTGAGAGGGGCATACCAGGCTACCACATTCAAGCAGATCATCTCTGCTTTCATAAAACTTGGAAATTTGAAACTTGAAACTTGCACCATCAGCACCAGGCAAGGTGCAGTTTGCTTTTACATCCTAAGCGCTATCCAATGGTGTTTGCAGCTCCTAGCAGCAAATAGAGTGAACAAATTCTATTTAAAAGACCTATATCTTGCAAGCTATGAACTATAGGCTCAATTGGCCAGCATAGCAGAGCCATTTCAGGAACAAGAAGTAGATATAAATGAACAAATTCTTTAAAATTGATTTCCACTAAATACTCCCCCACCCCCACCCCCTACAAAAAAAAATTAATAAAAATAATTCTGGAAAAAAAAATCTGAATTATCAGGGATGTAAGCAATTTGACACATTGTTACAGTACAGTGCATGCCTCGCTGCTTGTTATAGACTCCTGTACGAATTCAAATCAGCCATTGAATCTAAAATACTGTACATCCGACAGATAATTCAAGCAAATCTGTTTACTTTCTGTTTACTCTGTTGACCCTATATGTTGCCATTGTAAAGCAAATGTAGGCACGCTCCTACATATATGGTGGGAGTGCCCAGTGTTAATCCCCTTTTGGCACAAGATTCGTAAACTTATAGAAAATATACTGATGTTCCCACTTAATTGGGGGCCTGGCATGGCCCTATTAGCATTGGACACCGATGATCTCCACTTTTCGGATGTGACAGTCTTCATATTTTAATGATAACTAGAACTGCCATCGCAAGGAAGTGGAAATCAGTGGAGGTCCCTGCTCTAAAAGAAATTCTAGCTGCGGTATACTTTAAATACCAAATGGAAATCTCTATTGCTATTAGATCGGACAAGGCGAGTTCAATTGAAAAACTCTGGCACAAGTGGTGGAGCTATCAGGAGTCTTTGTGAATTAGGATGCTGTATGTGACCGACCGTTACCTACTCAAGAATAGCGTGAGTAATCTATTTCGCACTAAGTGACCTTATTTTTACACTATACATATTGCGGGCAATAGAGGAACCATTGGATGTTTATTTATGTTTTATTATGTTTTATTTTATTTATTTACTGATTGGTCAGTTGTTTGCTGTTACATTTTCTTGTAAAATTGAAAATTTTTCAATAAACTGTCATAAAAAGAATGTAAGGATGAAAGAAAGCAATGATGGAAGAAAATAGTTGAAAGCTGACTGTAAGGTGTTATTGAGTGAAGCAATGGAAGTACTGTATACTCAAGTATGTTTAAGTATGTGCACTTTAATTTGAAAGCTGGCAAAGTAAAAGGCATTAAAATAAATTTAAATTTGTTGAATAAAGATGGCTGACACACAAAAAGAAAAAAAAATGTTGTATGCTCACATGTCACCCCTGTGTCCTCCTCCAAGAGTGAAAGCCTGCACAGCCAATCACTAGCCATGGTCCTGTCCCATCTCAGTCAGTCACTGATTGGTTAACTCTGCTCTCTGGAGTGACTAACTGAAATGGGACAGCACCACAACCATTGATTGGCTAAACTGTCTGTCACTTTTGTGTCTCACGAATGACAGGCCACTCAGCCAATCACTGTGGTATAGGAGCAAGACAGCACTCTGCAGTCGAGTGGTGCTCATGGTAGGAAATAGTCAAAGCAAATAGTAAAGGAATATCCTAGCACTCACCAAGTTTTTCATGTTCTTTTAACCCCTAGACGACCCTGGACGTAGGGTTACGTCATGGAAGTCTGTCCCCAGACGACCCATGACGTAACCTTACGTCCTGGGTGTTTTTCCCACTATGAAGCGTGCTCCGGAGCGGAGCGCGCTTCATAGCAGGTGGGACCTCACCGGTTGATTGCAGCCGGGACCTTACCGGTAATGACACGCTGCAGCGATCTCGCTGCCGCGCATCATTAATCCCTTAAATGCCGCGATCGCGGCGCGACCGCGGCGTTTAAGTGTAAGTGACAGGGGGAGTCCCCTGTCACTTACCGATCGGGACCCCCGCAGTGTGACTGCGGGGGTCCCGATCGTTGAAACGGACTGCCGGAGGTCTCTTACCTGCCTCCGTGCGGTCCGATCGGCGATCTGCTACACTGAGCCTGCACAGGCAGGCTCAATGAGCAGATCGCCGATAACACTGATCAATGCTATGCCTATGGCATAGCATTCATCAGTGTAGAAATCATAGTACTGTATGTAAAAGTCCCCCAAAGGGACTTCAAAAGTGTAAAAAAAAAAAAGTTCCAAACACTAACACACTACCCCAAAACCCCTCCCCCAATAAAAGTCAAAATCACCCCCCTTTCCCATTATAAAAATAAAACATATAAAAATGAATAAATAGATAAACATATAATATACCGTAGCGTGCGTAATTGTCCGATCTATTAAAATATAACAAGCGTCATTGTGACCGGTAAACGGCGTACACGAAAAGAGGGGAAAAAGTGTGCAGATTACCGATTTTATGTTACATTATATATTAAAAAAAATCAATAAAAAGTGATCAAAACGTCCGATCTTCACAAATATGGTATTAATAAAAACTAGAGATCATGGCGGAAAAAATGACACCCCATACAGCCCCGTAGGTGAAAAAATAAAACCGTTATAAGCGTCACAATAGGCCCATTTTATTAATATTTAATTGCCAAAAAAAAGGATTTCATAAAAAAAAATATATATAACATTAGAGAATCTGTGTAACCTGCATATGGTTGTGTTCGTAGACACAGGAACCCCCCAAACATTACTATATTGCATTCTTTCTTACGATTTCACCTATTTATATCTTCATAAATAATATATTTGGGATTCCATCATACATGTTATGGTAAAATGAATGACACCATTACACAGTACGACTATTCCTGTAACAAATAAGCACTTACATGGCCTTGTAGATAAAAAACTGAATGTGCTAGAGCTCTTAGAAGGGGAGGAGGGAAAAACGGAAACACTAAGATCAAAATTTGCGCGGTACACTGGGTCATTTTGGGCCTGGTCCTCAAAGGGTTAATTGAAGTGTCACATCATACAGGTTCAAGTAAGAAGGATGCAATGTTTCAGCCTGTGGCCCTTATCAGCTTTTAAAGAGTTGACTCATCTCTAGTCAAAACAATAAACAGAATTTTTTGCCGAATCCCACAAAAATAAACAGACTAGATCAATAGAAAATATAACGGACCAGAGTTACTACTGTCAGCTGAGCGTCCAACATACCGACTGCATTATGACACTTCTGCTTTTTCATTAAATTTGTCATTTTGATGCATGGTTCTTGATACTTTTGAAAATAGCACTAAACAAGAGCAAATTCAACTAGTAGATTATTTGAAATGAATACAAATTTCAATAAATGCCTCTTTTCAGGAAAAAAAAAAAAACGAAAAACTCCAAACATTAAACATAAACAGTTAAAAAAGTGTAACTAAAAACTGTTTACAGGAATAGTGAATGCAATGTGTCTGCACAGTATCTATAGCCAGCTACAGCTTTTTTAAATTTTAATTTTTTTTTATTGTACATGTGGTGTTTGGTTCCCATGTGCAAGGCAATTTTTATTACATCTGGTTTGGCTGTCTTTTAGTAACCAAATGTATAACACATCCCTTTCATTTTTTTTTGTTTTTTTTTTGTTTATGCATTTATTTTTTATTCATGACCATCACAATTAAAACTGGTTTTCTATCAAGATCAATGAGACAAAAAGGATGGGATTCTAATTTGATAATATTGTTTTATCCCTAACAAAATATGCCAATAATTAACACCCATTAAAGCAATATATTTTGATAGGATTAGATAAAATGACACACAAATTAGTATGCAAAAACAAATGGTGTGTTTCGTTTCTGTAATTTATACTATTTGTCCGCCTTTTTAATTATCAACTTGTCATCAGCTTTTATTTCCTTTAGGCTATAGTGTTCATAAACATTTAGATTAAAGAAATTCTTTTGAAATGGTTTACATAATTGAATCAAGCTTGAGTGCTATTCTCCCAAAACATTACTATAAATGTGACAATTACCTAAAAAATTAATCCATTTAAAAAGTAAATGGACGGAAAATATTAATAAAGCTGGGAACGGAAAATTGTTTGGAGTTATTATGCCTCATACAGAACAACGTGTGTTTTTTCTGTTGGTAATATACTTCAGTTTTTGCAAATGCTATTTGTGTTAATGGAGGCCATTTCTAACACTAAAAGAATAATACCACAATATGCCTAATATCACCATAGATAGACTTAACATTACAAATACACAATTGACGAATAATGCAACCATATAGTGACTAAAGAGTACCACCATACCTGAATAATACCATCATACAGTTACTAAATAAGATTATTATGCAGTGACTGTAAAATAACATCATAAAGTTACTATATAATATGATCAGACAGCCATTGAATAATACCACCAAACATACACTGAATAATTCATTCATAGAAGAATAGAAATGAAGCGGCACTCACCACTGTATACGTGCAAAAATATCAGTGCTTGCTTATTCGTCCAAAATTGGTAAGCATATTTTCCTAGCAGGTAAGACGCCAACACTTCATGATGAAAACAGGTGACAGCTGTTTCGCTTTACTAAGCTTCTACATTATGCTAGCAAGCGCCTATGCTTATGCTACCTTGTGGAATTTTCTCATAGGGAATTATGCAATCACTTTAAGAGCATTTCCAATAATAAAAAAAAAAAAAAAAAAATGCTAGATGCGTTTTGTCCATATTGTGACCTTGATCACAGTATATAAAAAAGAATACATAGGGGCACAAATATTAAAAGTGACTAAAAGTTAAACAGTACTTGTTGCCTATAGCAACCAATCACAACTTTAGTTTCTTAACCCCTTAAGGACAGAGCCTGAAATGGCCTTAATGACAGAGACAAATTTTATGAATATGACCAGTGTCACTTTATTCATTAATAGCTTCGGGATGCTTTTACCTATCCGGCTGATTCTGAGATTGTTTTCTCGTGACATATTGTACTTTACATTTCTGGTAAATTGGAGTCGATACTCATAACAAATCTTTATGAAAAAAACCCAAATAATGTGAAAAAATTTGAAAAAATGCATTTTTCCAACTTTGAAACTTTTTTGCGTATACAGAAAGTGGTTATACCACATAAATTATATATTAAATAGCATTAGCAACATGTCTACTTTATGTTGGCGGCATTTATTAAACGATCTTTCATTTTTTTTAGACGATAGGAAGCTTAAAACATTAGCAGCAAATTTCCAAATTTTCAGTAAAATTTCAAAATCAGATATTTTTAGGGACCTGTTCAGGTTTAAAGTGTATTTGAGGGGCCTGTATGTTAGAAAGCCCCACAAAGCACCCAATTTCAGAAACTGCACCCCCCAAACTCTGCAAAAGCACATCCAGAAAGTGTTTTAACCCTTTAGGGGAGTCACAGAAATAAAAGCTAAGTGTGTAAGGAATTTGAAAATTTTAATTTTCTCTGCAGAGATTTTATTGTAATCCAATATTTTTCATAATTATAAACCTATTACCAGAGAAATGCCTCCGTTATATTTGGTCATTTTTGACTGTACCACTTCAGGTTGGCAGAGGCTCTGGGGTGTCAAAACCTAAAAAACACCCCTAAAGGGACACCATTTAGAAAACTACACCCCTCAAGGAATGTAACAAGGGGTGCGGTGAGCATCTGGACCCCACAGGTGCTTCACAGATTTTCCGAACAATATGGCGTGAAAAAAGAAAAATTTATTTTTTACACTAAAACGTTGTTCTAGCCTTCAATTTTTCATTTTCTTAAAGGGATAAGAGGCAAAAAAAGACAAAAAATGTGTAGCGCAGTTTCTCCCGAGTACAGAAATACCCCACATGTGGCGATAGAGTGCCAAGGGGGCGCAGGACGAGCCTCCAAAGGGAAGGAGCGCCAATTGGCTTTTGGAAGCTGGATTTCACTGAAAAGGATTTCAAGGGCCATGTCGCATTTACAGAGCCCTCGTGCTGCCAAGACACTGGAAACCCCCCACAAGTGATTCCATTCTGGAAACTACACCCCTCAAGGAATCTAACAAGGGGTGCAGTGAGCATATGGACCCCACTGGTGACGGGCACAAATGTGGAATAATGTGACATGAAAGGGAAAAATTTCATTTTTTCACTTTTACGGCACAAATGTGCCCGTCATCAAGGGGTTCATATCCTCACTGCACCCCTTGTTAGATTCCCTGAGGGCTGCAGTTTCCAGAATGGGGTCACTTGTGGGGGGTTTCCAGTGTTTTGGCAGCACGAGGGCTCTGTAAATGCGACATGGCGTTCATCATCCATTCTAGCCAAATCCAACCTCCAAAATCCAAATGGCGCTCCTTCCCTTCGGAGGCTTGCCCTGCGCCCACATGGCGCTTTATGTCCACATGTGGGGTATTTACGGACTCGGGGAAAATTGCTCTACACATATTGTGTGTTTTTTTCTCTTTTAACCCCTTGTGAAAATGATAAATTCAAGGCTAAACCAACATTATAGTGTAAAAAATGTAATATTTCATTTTCACGCCACATTGTTCCACATTTGTGCCCGTCACCAGTGGGGTCCATATGCTCACTACACCCCTTGTTACATTCCTTGAGGGGTGTAGTTTCCATAATGGGGTCACTTGTGGGGGGTTTCAACTGTCTTGGCAACACAGAGGCCTTTTGAATGCAACATGGCCCCTCAAAATCCATTCCATCCAAATCCAGCCTTCAAAAACGAAATGGCGCTCCTTCCCTTCGGAGGCTTGCCCTGCACCCGCATGGTGCTTTATGTCCACATGTGGGGTATTTACGGACTCGGGGGAAATTGTGCTACACATTTTGTTTTTTTTCCCCTCTTTTAACCCCTTGTGAAAATGATATATTCAAGGCTAAACCAACATTATAGTGTAAAAAATGTAATATTTCATTTTCACGCCACATTGTTCCACATTTGTGTCCGTCACCAGTGGGGTCCATATGCTCACTACACCCCTTGTTACATTCCTTGAGGGGTGCAGTTTCCATAATGGGGTCACTTGTGGGGGGTTTCAACTGTCTTGGCAACACAGGGGCCTTTTGAATGCAACATGGCCCCTCGAAATCCATTCCATCCAAATCCAGCCTTCAAAAACCAAATGGCGCTTCTTTCCTTCGGAGGCTTACCCTGCACCCGCATGGCGCTTTATGTCCACATGTGGGGTATTTCCGTACTCAGGGGAAATTGCTCTACACATTAAATGTTTTTTTTATCTTTTAGCCCCTTGTGAAAATGAAAAAACATGACAAGATTAATGATTTAGAGTAAAAATTTTACAAAAATTACACTAAATGTTGGTCTAGCCTTGATTTTTTTTCCATTTCCACAAGGGGTTAAAAAAGAAAATGAACACAAAACGTGTAGGGTAGTTTCCCCTGAGTACGAAAATACCCCACATGTGGGCATAATGTGCCATATGGGCACAGGGCAAGTCACCAAAGGGACAGAGCGCCATTTAGAGGCTGGAATGGAGGATGGAGGCCATGTCGCAATTACAAAGCTCCTGTGCTGCCAGGACAGTAGAAACCCCCGACAAGTGACCCCATTCTGGAAACTACACCCCATAAGGAATCTAAAAAGGGGTGCAGTGAGCATATGGACCCCACTGGTGACGGGCACTTACGTAGAACATGTGCCAAGAAAATAAAAAATACAATTTTTTTCATTTTCACGTCCCAAATGTGGCCGTCACCAGGGGGCCATATCCCCGCTGCCCCACTTGTTAGATTCCTTATGGGGTGTAGTTTCCAGAATGGGGTCACTTGTGGGGGGTTTCTACTGTCCTGGCCGCACAGAGGCTTTGTAATTGCATCATGGCATCCTCTAATGGGAATGGCGGCCATACCTACTTAGCTGGGGAAAAGGGACAATTCTAATTTATTTTGGGGGTATTAGGGCAATTATTAGTTTATAAGGTTGGAAATGACAGGTGTCCATCAAATTCAACCTGTGTTGATCCAGAGGAAGGCAAAAAAAAACCCTCATAAGGCAGACGACAGTAGCCTCATCACAGGGGAAAAATTCCTTCCCGACTACATAATGGCGATCAGAATCCCCGAAATAGGAATAAGGGACAGAATTTAGATAATGTAGAACCCCAATGACGTGTGGTGCGCCTTGGAGCGATCCAGTATGCAGAGGCCGGGGGGATCAGGACAGGTGTCACACTGGAAAATGGTGTCCTTACTGATCCCCCTGTTACGCCACACTGCACTTCTTCTGGGGTCTCCCTTTCTCCAGTGTGGGGGACGTCACCTGGAAAATGTTGTCCTGGTGCGATACGGGGTCCCACATATCCAGAAGCGCTGGGTCCGCTCCATGGCTGCTAAATATTAGGGCGCTATTACTGCTTCTGATATGTTCGGATCGTGCCGCAAGCTACAGTAGCTCGGGCAGCGAGGGACCAGAAGAGGGGGTGCTGGTATAAGAGTTATCCCCGTACAGGTGGTGACCTTTATCCAGTAGTGGGAAGATCAGTTCCCGGACGATCTTCCCACTAACTCCGAGGATGGGGGGGGGGGAGGGGGCATCTGGGGGCTGCATTCGGGTGTCCCTTCCTACATACACTCTAAGGGTACATGCACACTGCGGAATCGCGACAGATAACCCTTCGTGCATTCCACAGCTGGCACCCGCCGACGGACTGATGCAGGCGCACATCTCCACACGTGTCATAGACTCCATTCTATGCACGGGCGGATTCCGCTCTCCGTCCAATGTGTTCATTCTTTGGATGGACGACGGATTCCGCCCGTGCATAGAATGGAGTCTATGACACGGGTAGAGACATGCGCCCGCATTAGTCCGCCAGCGGGTGCCAGCTGCGGAATGCACAAAGGGTTATCCTTCGCCATTCCGCAGTGTGCACGTACCCCAAATCTGTAAGTGTACCCAGAGGTAGGCTCACAGAGTTTGTAGAATTTCACACCATACCGTCATCTCTTATTGGGACGGTACTGGCGGAAAAGACGTGTCTGGGGGGCAGCGTACGCTACGCTACCCCCAGACACGTCACAGGATGATGAGGATGATGAGGATGAATGGAGGAAAGAAGGATCCCCCCCCATTCATCCTCACTGGCTGTTTCGGTGTCGGAGGCAATAATAACGTATCCCTCTGACGCTGAAAACACCCTGGGGGCCATCTTTATACGGGGACTAGTATATGGGGTATGTAGTGGTGTAGTGTCAAACTTTATTCAATGTAGTGTGGTGTAATGTAGTGTTTTTTACGTGTTTTTTTACAGTAAGTATAAAAAAAAAACCTACGCCAACAAAGGAGTTGCTGATAAATGCCGCACTTATGTGCGGCACTTATAAGCAGACTGTGGCAGTAGAATATAGAAAAAAAACACCCTACGCCAAAAAGGAGGAGTTGCTGATTAGCAGCGCACTTTCGTGCGATGCTGATCAACACTCAGCGGCGATAGGGTGCGGAAAATAGAAGAAAAAAAAATTTGGAAAAAAAAAAAAACCTTTTTCTATATTCTGAATATCCCTGTAGCTGCTGATAAGTGTATTACACATATCAGCCGCTAGGGGGCAGCAGAGCGCAAAATCCGGAAAATGACGAGGCTGGAGCCGAAAATAGCCGAAAGAAGACCACGGGGACCGCCGGAAAGACCCGAAGACCGAACGGAATGACGGAGGACGCCGCGAACCCGGAAGATGCCGATCAGGAGCCCGGGACAGGTGAGTAATGTACAAATACCTGCTCTGGACCCCTCCGCTATCTAGCTGAGGGGTCCAGGGCAGGTATTTATTATTTTGCTGGACTCTGATCGCCGTGCCACCGGCCCGATCGCCGTGAACGGCCGGCCGGCCAGCACCGGCCGCCAATTTTTTCGGGGTCATCGGGTCACCGATGACCCGGAAAGGTTCCGATCGCCGCTATTGGCTGATCTGAATTGATCAGCCTATAGCGGCGATCGTAAGCACGGGGGGTGTTAACCACCCCCCGTGCCGTGAAGCTAAGATGGCCTGCTATGATTTATAGCAGGCCATCTTCCCCGACCGCTGTGTGTGAACACGCAGCGATCGGGGAAACATCGGGCGTAAATTTACGCCCTGATGCGCCAAGTACCAGGGCGCGAGGGCGTAAGTTTACGCCCGATGTCGTTAAGGGGTTAAACTATCCTGGTAAAATAAAACCTGTGCTGTGTTTGGATGCTATGGGCAACAAGGATAGTTTTTCTTTTAAACACCGTTGACAATAAAAGTTTAAATCCCAGCTGTTGAATTGTTTCTATTGCCAAACGAACCCTCCCCCTAGGTGTACCAGTACAAGGGCAACAATCCAGGGCCACTATGTCAATCTTTTAAATAAGCAATTGCGAGATTCAAAATGGCCATGGGCTAGATCACTACAGAGGGTCATATGGCCATATTGGTGCACTAAGTGGTAAAGTAACACCTCCAGTGCACCAAACAGCCTAGTTTGCATATTACTAAAAATGCATTTTAACCCTTTGAGGACCAGGCCCAAAATGACCCAGCACTCTCAGTTTTTTATCTACAAGGCCATGTAATGGCTTATTTGTTACAGGAATAGTTGTACTTTGTAATGGCGTCATTCATTTTACCATAACATGTATGATGGAATCCCAAATATATTATTTATGAAGATATAAATTGGTGAAATCGCAAAAAAGAATGCAATATGGTAACGTTTGGGGGGTTCCTGTGTCTACGTAATGCACTATATGGTAACAGCGACATGACACTATTATTCTATAGGTCAGTCCGAACACAACCATATGCAGGTTACACAGATTCTCTAATGTTATATATTTTTTTTAAATGAAATCCTTTTTTTTGGCAATTAATTATAAATAAAATGGGCCTATTGTGACGCTTATAACGGTTTTATTTTTTCACCTATGAGGCTGTATGGGGTGTCATTTTTTCCGCCATGATCTCTAGTTTTTATTAATACCATATTTGTGAAGATCGGACGTTTTGATAACTTTTTATAACATTTTTTTTATATATAATATAACATAAAATCGGTAATCCGCTCACTTTTTTCCCTCTTTTCGTGCACGCCGTTTACCGTTCGCAATGACGCTTGTTATATTTTAATAGATCAGACAATTACGCATGCTACGGTATATTATATGTTTATTTGTTTATTTATTTTTATATGTTTTATTTATATAATGGGAAAGGGGGGTGATTTCAACTTTTATTGGGGGAGGGGTTTTGGGGTTGTGTGTTAGTGTTTTTAACTTTTTTTTTTTTACACATTTGAAGTCCCTTTGGGGGACTTTTATATCCAGTACTTGGATTTTTACACTGATGAATGCTATGCCATAGGCACAGCATTGATCAGTGTTATCGGCGATCTGCTCATTGAGCCTGCCTGTGCAGGCTCAGTGTAGCAGATCGCCGATCGGACCACACGGAGGCAGGTGAGAGACCTCCGGCGGCCCGTTTTACCGATCGGGACCCCCGCAGTCACACTGCGGGGGTCCCGATCGGTAAGTGACAGGGGACTCCCCCTGTCACTTACACTTAAACGCCGCGGTCGCGCCACGATCGCGGCGTTTAAGGAGTTAATGACACGCAGCAGCGCGATCGCTGCAGCGTGTCATTACCGGTGGGGTCCTGGCTGCTGATTGCAGCCGGCCCCCACCTGCTATGAAGCGCGCTCCGCTTCGGAGCACGCTTCATAGCGGGAGAAATACCCAGGGCGTACAGTTACGCCCTAGGTCGTCTGGGGACAGACTTCCATGGCGTAACTATACGCCCTGGGTCGTCTAGGGGTTAAAGAAACTCGGCATACCAGTGATACATAATAAAGGTAACATCATAATCACTGTAGCTAACCCTATTACCCTATTTCATCAGGTAAGGTTTCTCTACATCCCCTTTTAAGAATAATATCACACAGTTACTCAAGAATACCATCATATAGTGGTCAAGTATTCTCAGAACAATACTGACTTATTATAGTTATTAAACTATACCATCATAAAGTGACAGAACAATGCAGCTATACGGTGACAAAAAAAAATTAATTGTGACTAAATAATGCAACCATACAGTGACTCAATAATTCAATCATATAATGGTTGCAAAAAAAAACAAAACAATACAGACATGAAATAATATTGTCATACAGTGCTTGAATAATAGCATCATATGGTGACTGAATAATACTGCTATAGGCTAGGTTCACACTATGTAACTGTGCGGCTGTATTTTTTATGCGGCTGTAAATGTGCGGATGAAACTACGGCCGTGGGAAAAAATAGACATGAGGCTGAAAACATACGGTCATTTACTTGGAAATCTGGTTCAACTAAAAATAACAAATAAAATCTTAAGAAAGTGATGCAAACACCTCTGGATGCATCTGGGAAAGCAGGGAAACAGTTTACATGAATTGCTATTACCGGGGTTTGCGATCCTCTGCAGTATGCCGATGCCGATGCCGCTCATGGTTAATATATTGAATTAATAAAACACATTTTCATTGTAATAAAGTCCCTTTCATTGTTCAATAATTTAATTTAAACGATTCCATCATTTTGCAATTAAATATACTGTTAAAATAAATATATATATATATATATATATATATATATATATATATATAAATATACATTTATTTATATATCTATTTATTTTAACAGTATATATAATTGCACAATGATGGATTCGTTAGAATTAAATTATTGAACAATGAAAGGGACTTTATTACAAAGAAAATGTGTTTTATTAATTTAATATATTAACTATTAGAGGCATCGGCATTCGGCATCATTGCCGGCTATTTTTGAAGTACTCCGTACGGACCGCCTGTCAATCCACGGCCGCATGTCCAGCCGCAAACAATGGTCTTGTTCATTTTTTACGGGTCCGTTTACGATCGGGCCGTAGATTCATACATAGTGTGCACTGTGCAGCCGTATATCGTATACTTTCCAGCGTACGCATGAACCACCAAAAATACCGCCGCACAATTACAGCCGCATATACAGCCGCACAGTTACATAGTGTGAACCTGGCCATAGGGTGAATGGATAACACTATAATGCAATGATGAATAATATCTCTTTACGGTGCCTCAATAATACTGCCATCCAGTGGCTGGTAAATACCATACCAAATAATGCTGCTACACAATGGTCACTATGCTATAAAGAGACTGAATCATGACTGTTTAGCCTGGACAATGCAATAAAGCACTAGTCAGCCACAGTACAAGCACAACCTAATCTATTTTACCTTATTTCTTTTGTAGGACAATCTTAGCTTTTGTGGCAACACAACTCCCTATCAACACATGCATAAACAAATGTCTCCCATGTAACACATTAGGATTATAACAGTAGGGGTACATGACACTAGGGATGAGCGAACTTTTGAAAAGTTTGTGAAGTTCGGATTCGTAGGAACCGAACCTAAAACGAACCTTGCTAAGTGAAATATTCGAAATATTCGAAAAACAAGCTATTAACAGTTAGTGTATAGTGTATATGCGTATATACGTACGATATGTGTACGTCTAGTGACGCGTACGAAGTTCGTGCGACGGATACATGACATTCATGCAGCCATTGCAGTGTGGACAGCAGAAGACAGGAAACATGGCAGAGAGAGCTGCTCCATTCACCAGGCCCGAATTAAAGATCATGGTCCAGTTCTTTGATGACAGGGCCTATGATTTAAGACAGGGATGTGTGAAAAACCCTAACCAACATAAGTTAAAAATTATACAGAAAGTTCTGCGTGCCCTTCGGAGACAGCTAAATATCCAGAAGACCAGAGGGCAAATCCAGCGAAAATGGTCGGATTGAAAATTAAAAAGCCCTGATATCCTGACCGAGCTTCGAAGAGAGATACGTCGCGGTGAGTAATATGACTGCATAACTCACACCTTTCTGAATGGTCTAAGAGGGACATTTCAGCTAAGTTAACACCTAGTGATGAGCGAGTGACAGCAAACTAGGTTAGTGGGTGTTTGCATTTAGTGACAGCAAACTAGGTTAGTGAGTGTTTGAATTCAGTGACAGCAAACAAGAGAACTGGGTTTTTCGATTCATTGACAGCAAACAAGGTTACTTAGTGTTTGCATTGAGTGACAGCAAACTAGGTTACTGGGTGTTTGCATTCAGTGACAGCAAACAAGGTTACTGGGTGTTTCCATTCAGTGACAGCAAACAAGGTTACTGGGTGTTTGCATTCAGTTACAGCAAACTAGGTTACTGGGTGTTTGCATTCAGTGACAGCAAACAAGGTTACTGGGTGTTTGCATTCAGTGACAGCAAACTAGGTTACTGGGTGTTTGCATTCAGTGACAGCAAACTAGGTTACTGGGTGTTTGCATTCAGTGACAGCAAACTAGGTTACTGGGTGTTTGCATTCAGTGACAGCAAACTAGGTTACTGGGTGTTTGCATTCAGTGACAGCAAACTAGGTTACTGGGTGTTTGCATTCAGTAACAGCAAACTAGGTTACTGGGTGTTTCCATTCATTGACAGCAAACAAGGTTACTGGGTGTTTCCATTCAGTGACAGCAAACAAGGCTACTGGGTGTTTTCAATCAGTGACAGCAAACAAGGTCGCTGGGTGTTTCCGCTCAGTGACAGCCTACAAGGTCGCTGGGTGTTTCCATTTATTGACAGCAAACAAGGCTACTGGGTGTTTCCATTCATTGACAGTAAACAAGAGTACTGGGTGTTTCCACTCATTGCAGCAAACAAGGACACTGGGTGTTTCCATTCATTGACAGCAAACAAGAGTACTGGCTGTTCCCATTCTTTGACAGCAAACAAGGTTACTGGGTGTTTCCATTCAGTGACGGCAAACAAGGCTAATGTGGGTTTACATTCAAATATGTAGTAGCAAATCTACAAATGGTAGTGCAAGCACTCTGCTGACCAAGTGCTTTATGCTGCTGATATGTGCTAGACGTCTCGATCGAAAAAAAAAGAGTAGTACAGTATGTGTGTTCATCCAGTGCTACATGCTGCTACGTCATACATAAATACACCGGATGGTACAAGCAGGCTGCTATGCTACAATAAGGCACTCTGTTTACCAAGTGCTATGTGCTACATAATACAGCAGTCCAGCTGTACCTATAAAATATTCATACACCCTTTAATAACCAGGTAATTCACCTGTATAACATCGACTTGTGACTTTATTACCTGCGATTTTGGGGTGCTAGATGCTTCCCCTGCTGTCCTAGTTGCATTCCAGTGGTGTTGGCATCATTTCCTGGGGTGTCATTGTGGACTTGGTGAACCTCCAAGTGGTCGAATAGATGTTTTTCAATAATCGAATACTTGTTCCCATAGATTTTAATGGGATCGAATATTCGAATATCAGGAGATATGCGTACGCTTATCGAATATTCGAATATCAGGAGATATGCGTACGCGTATCGAATATTTGAATATCTGGAATATCGAATATTCCAGATTCGTTACGAACTTTCTCAAAGTTCGGTTCGGCGAAGAACCAAACTTTTTGCGAAGTTCGTAACGAATCTGGATTGTTACGGTTCGGTTCGCTCATCCCTACATGACACATGTCCCACAGAAATCTAAATTGGTGAGGAAATTGGCTGCATGCTTAAAGAAATGAGAAATTCTTTGAAATTATGAATGACAATTATTGTAGTCAGAAATAATTTTTATTTTAATGTATCATTCAAAGGACACATTGGCCATGGTCATTGGAGGTTATTTGTAAGCTGTAAAAAAAATGTGATTTACGATTCTTTTGTCAGGGGTAATCTTGGTGTATAAAAGCTATTCCTCTATCACTGTATAAATCATAGTATTCGTATTGTAGGAGTGCTGTTCCTTAACTCCATTCACTGAAAAAATACAAGATGAATAATGGCTGCTGAAATGCACTGTATTTATAAAAAGAACATAAAAGGTTTGTAGTTGTTGTATGTGGCAAATGTGTAACTACAAATCACCCCTCTGTGACCAATTGAATGATTTTTTTAGAAGCCCAAATACTAGCATCCTCCTTTTATCATGCTGTGTTTTTGTATTTTTCCCCCTGTCATCAAACCTTAAATTTCTTTCATCTTGGGCAGTTTTTCTCCCTTCTCTAACAATGTGATACTTAAAAAACCCTGTATACTAATGTGTGTATTTGTAGTTCAGTAGCCGTAGCCAGATTTGCTGTCTACTTTGCCCTTATTGCAGATCGAGGGTTGCCCAGCTCACCCCCACCATTCTTCTATGCTACTAGTATTTTTATTTTACTCTACTTGCTACTATAGCAGGCAAAGATGTTCCCAAGAAGTCCCAAGAAAATGAAAAATAGTATGCAGGCGGGGGGATTATATACAAGTAAACTCACCCCTCTTGGTGTCTCTGTTACACCACTGCCAGGTCCCAGCTAGAAGAGCTGCAGGTCACTGACGACTATGAACAGGACCCAGGAGCGGTACTACGGGGCACAGGAATAGGTGAGGTGACATTGTTATTTCCCCGCATCCCCCTGCCTGTTTGTAGTTTTACACTTTCGTGGGACTTCTTGTTTAAGTTTGAGCTTATATGTGTCACAAATTTACCTTACCACGATCCAGTGGCAGTCCCAACTCTTCTACTGCATGGCCAATAGCTTAGCTATGGTGGAGTGGGGGCCTCATGTCTGATGTATACCAAATTTAAACTAACATCTGCCAGCCACAGATGTCAGTGATTGATTTCTCTTATAGACGTTGTTACTTCTGTTGAACCTCTGTGAACTTCTGCCTACGGTCTTTGTTGTTGACATCTCTCCTTATTTTGACCATGCATCTAACCTTTGTATTGTATCTGAGTCTGTCATTGACCTCGGCTTTTTTTTTTTAAACTACAGTTCTGGTTCTTATTCTGACTTACACAGAATTCCATATTGCAGACACCTCCAGGAATATCAACCCCCTTCGCTCACTTTTTTGTTGTCAGCAAACAGCTACTTTTCTTTATGCAGTACCTTTGTGACAGTTACATAGGTCATAGGTTAGAACCTATTTTATTATTAGGATGTAATAAGACTTGTCAATGTATGAATATCAATGTAATTTATTCGATGTCGGAGTTATACCTGTTTATTTTATATTGTTAGAATACTGGAGTGTCATAATCTCCTTTTGGCTAGATTCACACATACCGTATCCGCAGCGGAGTTCACGAATTCCGCTGTGGATACCAAAGGTTCGATTACATACTCACAGCGGAATTGTCATCCTGTTGCGAGTATGTAAAGGCTGGTCTTCTTAACCCGCCACTGCCCGGACTATACTTTACCTGATCCATGCCCCATAGGTCCTGTGTAGCCAATCAATGACAGCAGTGGGGTCGTGCACTGATTAGCTGTGTGGGACCTATGGGGACCAGATGCAGCCGGAGCGCAGACCAGGTAAAATATGGTGTGGGCGGTGGAGGGTTGAGGGGGCTGGCATTTACATACTCACAGTGGTATGGAATCACTTTGAAAATTAAAGTGAAGCTATCCGCAGCAGATTTCACTGTGAACTTGCAACGGGAAATCCACTGCAGATACGGTATTGTGAATCTAGCTTTAAGTTATAAAAAATACACTACAATCAACCTTTCTTTATAGAGAAATAATAACTTGTGTGCACAGTATAAAATACACATAAAACACTTCAATTTCATATTAAAATTTTACTCCGGTGCTTGCATAATGAACTTAAGGTCAATGAAATGGAGAAAACAAAGACAAAGGATTTTGAAATAGCATTTAAAGATATGTATTGTGTTGCTATGAAGGTTATTCTTCATGCTTCACATATTAATTTGAGGGATTCTCATTTCTGTTATTGATAGTTGGGTTCGTAGTTCATGATATAATGAAATATTGCTATTGTATTAGATGTAGCACTAAATTTCTAATATAATCAATCACAAGCAATGCACATTCAATGTACTGTTGTCTTATGCAAAGATTAATTACTGTGTTCGGGAAATCGGAGGTGAAATATGTGTGATAATGTGAATGAAATGTAATGTAAATCTGAATACATTCAAGCTGTACAAGAGAGAACATTTTATTCGTGTATTTATACACTATATAGAAATACATGAATAGGAATATATAACTATAATGATTAACCATGTATTAAAGTCACCTGCTTAAAGGGAAACTATCATCAAGTTAAACAAATGTAAACCAGAGCACTTATCTGCCCCCACCGTTCTAATGATTAACAGTGGTGCGGGCTGGCCAGGGGTGGGCCGAATAGGTGCTCTCAGGGTGGAAGCCCTACCCCCAGTGCTCCAAACTGCCTTACTAGACACAAGATTAAACTGCAAATTGCGTAGAAATGGCACCAAGGATAACGGTAAGACACTAACCTTCATCCTCACCGCCTTGTGCGCATCAGAGAGAGATCAGCAGGTCAGACTCGTCTATCCTGCTGATAGTTTCCCTTTAATATTGTGTAATTCACCCTTGTATTGCCCAAACAGTTCTGACCTTTTGAGAAGACGATGTCTTTTTACATCTGGGGAGGGGTCGTAACCTAGGTAATTGTTTAAGACCCAATCCCTCAAGTGCTTCCTACAGTTGCCATGGTACAGAACATAAGGAGCTTTGAGCTCCCTCAATTTCTCTTCATCAGACACTTATTTAGGTTTAACCCTTACATTGCCAGCACAGGTAACTGATTCATAGGAAGGTAGTGTAGGGGTTAAACTCTCAGCAGTAAGTACAAATGAAGGATAAAGAGAAAGAGGAGACTCCAGAGACTTAAGCTGTCCATCGCCTTTCTCCCCCCACCACTTACATATGTACCGGACACTGAACTGCTGATTCCCCTTAGCGACCACCCCACCCCCCTTCCTGCCTCCAGTCGGCCACTGCTGCTAAGTGAGGTGGGGGAGCTGTCATCGGTTGCACGTTCTGCACGTTCTGACTCCAGAACTCCAAAACCGCCATATTAGGCTGTAGATATAGCTATAAACTACACAGAAATGGCACAGAGGATGAAGGTAAAAAACTGACCTCTATCCTCAACGATCCATGCACAAAGGGACACCCAACGTCTATATGTGTAATATTTTTTGTGCGTACTGGATATATTTATTGATACGTATAGTTTTCTTAGGGATTGTTTTGAACCTATACTCATTTGCCATTCTGATGGTGCCAAGTCCAACTGCTCAGTACTTTAGTGTTGGCCTGGAGGGAAACAGTTACGTAAGTGTGTGTTACCATGTGTTGAGGCCAGCACCAGGTGCTGGACAGAAAACATGGCCATTGTTGGCATACCAGTGGTGGGGGAAAAGGAAGGTAAGTACAGGTTTCTTTTCTTTTTCTGTTGTTTTTTAACATTGTCTCTGGACAACCCTTTAAAGACCAAGCCAATTTTCGATTTTGCGCTTTTGTTTTTTTCCTCCTCGTGTTTAAAAGGCCATAGCACTTGCATTGGTTTTTTTTAACTACAGACCCACATGAGCCTTTATTTACTGTGACACAAATTGTAATTTGCAATGCTAAATTTAAATTTATCATAAAATATTGCAAAACCAGAAAATGAAAAAGATTTGCATGGTGAAATTTAAAACAAAAACATTTTTTTTTCATTTGGGGGTTCCGTGTTTACATGATTCGTCCTATGATAAAACTGACACGTTATCCATGTTACCCAAGTACTATTACAATGAGAGGCAACTTGTATAACTCTTTTATAACAGGACGTAGCGTGGTATCTCATCGAGGGTTTTTTATACCCGTATTCTCCATCCAGTAGGGTTGAATGCCGTAACTGAGTTTTTGGCTGACACTGATAAGTCCCAAGCATTCTGTACATTTATAAATGATTTTCTTGAGTTAATTCTTACTAACAGTACTTTTCAGTATGAGGGGACATGGTTTAAGCAGATGGTTGGTACAGCCTTGGGAACTCCCATGTTGAGCTCGTAAGCTAATATGTTTTTGGCCATTTTTGAACCTCGCTATATATTTTTTTCTATCCAGAATCCTTTCTGTGAAAATAATAAAACTTTTTTTTGTTATAGAAGTAGTAGGCTTTCTAGCATAACTCCCCTTAAATTATCCAAGTTAATATCTATAGTCTTAGATATATATCATTTCTGGTTATATCATAAATGATTGATTATAATAAGTCAGAATTATGTGTAGAGATAATTTTTTTTTTTTTAATTTAAATTTTTATTAAATACATTTTTCAAAATTTTACAAAATACACAAGCCGACTAAATCATCGGCCGACACAATATAAAAAGGAACACATATAAACCCAAATAAACAAGTAGAAAGAATATAGTCCTCAAAACATTGCACATTATAAGAGTTTTTCTAAAGAAATGCACACACATGGGGGTATGAAGAAGAAGAAAAGATACAATAAAGTCTAATATATTTCTCACAGCAACTTTATATGCTGTGAATGTTACAGCAACAGTCCATCATCTTACAAATGAGTCAAGGAACTATATGGGCATCAACATGTTTTGCTATGCATGTCATGCCATGCCAGAACCCCTTTGGGTCATCTAGAAAAGCTGGATATTATGGTTGGAGAGACCGCCACCTGTCCCACTGGCTATTGAAGCGGTGTAGGTTATTCGTCCTCATAGCAATAGCCAGTTCCATAGAATAGTTAAAATGTACAGCTGCTTTAATTTCTGCAATGGTGGGAATATCTTTTGACTTCCATTTTTGGGCAATACTGTTTCTAGTAGTCATAAGGATATGCAGGAGGATTGTAATATCCTGGGAGGGAACTTCATCTGTGTCCATTGACAGCAGTGCTAAGCTAGGCCCCCAATGTAAAGGATACCCCAGAATTTGTTGGGTAAATTTACGTACTTCAGTCCAAAACAGTGCAAGGGTGGGCACTCCCACCAAATATGTAATACATTACCCACTTCAGATTCACATCTCCAACAGTACGATGATGCATCTGGATAAATTTTCGATAATCTGTAGGGGGTCATATACCATCTATATAGTAACTTGCGTGATGATTCTAAATGACCAATGCAGTGAGACACTCTTGTCGCTAAGTTGAACAGAGAATCCCATTGTTGTTGAGTAAAGGACCTCTTCAAGTCATTTTCCCATTTGTTTATAAAAGTTAACTCAACTTGTCGGGTAGATAGGGTTTTGTAGGCTAAAGCCAAGCCTGAACCTTTTTGTTTCTTAGCTAAGAAGGTCTCAAACTGTGTGGAATCTTTTAGGTCTGGTATATGGAGGCCTTGAAGGCAATGTCTCATCTGAAGGTATTTATAGAAGTCTCTGTTAGGGATACCATGAGCAGAGACTATTTCTGAAAAGGGTTTCAACTGTCGATCATCATATAAGTTCCCCAGATTAAGAATGCTATTGGTTACCCATCCACTATAGTCCGAGTCTGCAATGAGACTGTGTAAAGCCTTGAGGGGGATAGCATTCAATCTGGATGGAACTAGAGATTGCGCCACCAAAGCTTTGTTGAATACTTTGGTGGCTGCAGCAATTGTGGGAGGTAAGGCCTTAACTGTTTCCCTAGTTAGTCTGGTTCTCCATAGCAGGGCAACAAGGTCTTGTTTAGGTAACATATCTCTCGCAAGGGTCACCCATGAGCTATTATCCGTATCTGCCCACCAGTATAGGATTTGGTCCATGATAGCTGAATATTAGTAGAATGTCACGTTGGGACACCCTAGGCCTCCCTGTCGCACTGGTAAACATAGGATTTTATAAGCCACCCTTGCCCTTTGTCCATCCCATACATAACTATTTAATAGGGATTGAATACGATGCAGCATGTTTTGTGGGAAGTGAACAGGTAAATTTCTAAAATAGTACAGTACTTTGGGTAATAGCATCATTTTAGTTGTAGAGATGCGTCCCGCCCATGATACTATAGATTTTTTGTATTTGTTGATGTCACTGGTTAGTGTTGACAATAATAATTTGAAATTAGTGGGCACTAGTTTAGCTATAGGGTAAGTAAGTGTTATGCCTAGGTATTGGATCATCCCAGAGGCCCACTGAAACGGGAACTCAGCCTTTAGTTTTGTCACTGTTGCAGCCGGGAGACCCATATCAAGAATTACTGATTTGGATGAGTTAATTTTGTAGTAGTTTTTGTAGTATCTCCAAATGCACGTAAGGCGGACACTACTGACCTTAGTGAGGATTCAGGATTAGAAATAGACAGTATGATGTCGTCTGCGAAAAGGCCAATGCGGTGTTCAGATTTCCCTATTGTAATACCAGTTATATTTTTATCTGACCTTATTTGTTGGGCTAATGGCTCAATCGCCAAGACGAATATTGTGGGGGACAGGGGACACCCCTGTCGCGTCCCGTTGGTAATTCCAAATGTACGCGACAGCGTGCCGCTGAGCAAATTTGAGCTGCAGGTACAGTGTATAATGCCATAATGGCTGTAAGGATAGGCCCTTTTAGGCCAAATTTTTCTAAAGTGGCGCAAAGGTAACTCCAATGAACCCAATCGAACGCCTTCTCCGCATCCAGAGTAAGGAGCAGAGAAGGCATTCGTCGGGCCTCAGCTGCATGGATTAGATTAATGAATCTACGCGTACCGTCTGACGTTTGTCGCCCTGGGACGAACCCCACCTGATCGCCTCCGATCAAGGAGGGCAACACCTCCGCCATCCTGCCTGCAAGTAGTTTGGCGTACAGCTTTAAGTCCCCGTTAAGTAGAGAGATAGGGCGGAAGTGAGCTGCCGTGTCCGGGATTTCCCTGGCTTTGGTAATGTTATCACAAAGGCTCTAAGCATTTCTGCTGGGAAATGTGCGTTGGCGAAGATGCTGTTAAATAGTCTAGTTAGGTATGGTGCCAATATTGTTTTGTACATTTTAAAGTATTCATTTGTCAGCCCATCGTGCCCTGGTGCTTTGCCAGATTTAAGTGATTTGATTACTTTTAGAACTTCTTCTACTGTTACTGGTTGGGATAATAAAGATAACTGGGCTGGAGACACAGAGGGGAGATTAGTAGTGTCTTAGTAGTTCTTAATTAATGCTTCAGATGGTTGGGGTGTGGTAGGGTCTTTATGCAGGTTATAAAGTGATTCATAAAAGTCAGTGAGGTTATCCGCTATGCCTTGGGGGTCCATTATTTTTTCTTTTCTGGAGTTATACAAAAAGGGGATACGCGCTTTAGCTGCCCTATTAGTGAGTTGTTTGGCTAGTAACGCTGATGGCCTGTTGCCCTGCTAGTAGAACTGCATTTTAGTCTTGGCATAGCTAGATCGAATTTATGGACATTTAGTTCGTGTAGCTGCCTAGTAATATCTGAAATTTCTGCTGCCCTTTCAGCTTGAAATGCTGTTTTATTTAGTCTATGTAGTTCGGCTAGTCGTGTTTGGAGGGAAGTCTGTTGATGCAACCTTTTTTTTTAATCAATGGAGGCTTGTTTTATGAAGTGCCCTCTTATGGTTGCCTTATGGGCACACCATAAAACTATGTCCGACACCTCCCCATTGTAGTTAAAATTATAATATATTCTTTAATCGCTTTACTAGTGGCTGGAGAGTAAGTAGGATGCTGCAATATAAAATTGTTAAGTCTCCAGATGGAGTTACTACTGACAGGAAACTGTTCATTTACTTCAAGGGCAATTGGGGCATGGTCGGACCACTGTATTGTACCAATGGATGCTGCTACAATTTTAGGCAATGTAGTTTGGTCCACTAGGAAATAATCTATCCTAGTGTAGGATCTGTGGGTATGGGAGAAAAAAGTATAATCGTGTTCAGATGGATTACAAAGTCTCCATACATCATATAGACGATTTTTATGTAATAGATTAGCTAAGGGGGTGGGTTCTGCACATACCTGTTTTGCAGTAGCATCCATAGATGGCCATAACGTTTTGTTGAAATCGCCACCAATGATTAGCGTGCCCTTCTGTAATTTAGTCACTTCTGCTATCAGTTGCAGGATAAAGCTATATTGGCGCTTGTTAGGCGCGTAGACCGAAACAAGAGTAAATAAAACATTATTAATAAGACATACCACAATAGCGTACCTCCCTTGTTCATCTAGAATTGTATTTTGAACCTGGAACGCTACCGTATCTCTAATTGCTATGCAGACACCACACTTTTTATGAGAGGCCGGTGCTACAAATAGATGTGGGAAATTTTTATGTTTTAGCCTATGTTGGTCTTCAGAATTAAGGTGTGATTCTTGTATGAAAATCACATCAGCTTTCTGCTGCTTTGCTTCTCGCCATGTCAGGGACCTCTTATAAGACGAGTTGAGGCCTTTCTTACGTTCATACATAAGATTTTAATTACCATTATAGATATTTATAATCTGCTTTGGAGTAACCCTCTCATAGTGTGGCATCTGTACAGTGACATTCCCCATATTTGATGTGCATGATAAAAGGTATACGTGCTGAAGGACTATCATAACAAATAACAACAATAAAACAAGTATTAACTTAACAGTGAGATAAGCCATATAACTGACTTTGGGGGGGATAAGGGCTGGGTGTACCATAATCTCAAACAAGCATGTCACTAGCAGCCATGGGATTATGATACATTCAGCGGTCTGCTATAAAAAACAGAAAAAAATAAGCACATGAGTACTCTATCCCTGTCAGGTTGCAGGCCGTAAACCTGCTATGGTTTCAATCCTTGTGTTCGTCAGTCAGTCACGGGACCTTTTCTTGTTCGGTTGTACCGTGCTCCAATCTCGTTGCACATAGGTGCGGCCAGCTCTGTGCTCCTTGTGTGATTCTGGGTCTTTTTGCACCAGGTTCCATTTCTTGCATAACTGCATAGCGTCCTCGGGGGTAAATGCCAAACTTTTAGCTCCGTTGTAATTTATAATCAATTTCACCGGAAAACCCCATCTGTATTGGACGCTATTGTCTCTCAGGATCCGTGTACTTGCTGCGAAGGCTCGCCTTTTCTCCATAGTCGCTGCTGATAAATGTGCAAAGACAGATAAATCTTGGAATCTCGGGGGCAAATTGGGTTTCTGCCTAATTGCGCTCATAATTTTCTCCTTAATGTGGAAGAAATGCACTCGTAATATAACGTCCCTGGGGACTGAGTCAGGGAGGTGTCTGGGTTTAGGTAGGCGGTGCACTCTGTCAATCAAGAGGTCTGCAGTGGATGCTGAGGGAAGTAAGCAAGTAAAGTAAAGAAAGCAGATTATCAGTTATAACAGTTTCAGGAACTCCTTGCAGCCGCAGGTTGTTCCTGCGTGATCTATCCTCTATGTCTGCAAGTTTCAGTTCTAGAGCTTCCACCTTCTCCTCTAATGCATTAACAGTGTCCACTATCTCATTATGAGCTGATGTCAGGGTTCCCATTTTATTTTCAATATGGGATGTTCTGTCCCCTATATCACCCAGGTCTTTACGTATGCCCGAGCACATATTTTTCATGTCTATTTGCCACAAACGTTTTAGATCGTCCATGAAGCCCCTCATAACCGCCACAGTAAGCGGTGCGTCATCTTTTAGGATGGCTGTATTCCTCTGCTTATTGTCAGGTGTTACAGACCCCGATTGTGTGGGGTAAGAAGCTTTCCACGACAGTGGGGTTGGGGGCAAAGAAGGGGCCTCCTCTTCACATTCAAGGTCTTGGCTTATAAGCAGCTGCTCATGGTCTTCCCTAATAGCCGCCATGTTGGATAGGGCCTCGTCTCTATCAGAGGCCGGGCTGGCCGAGTCGGAGGCAGGCAAAGACAGTAATGTGCCTGGTATGTCGAAGTCAATAGCCTCTTCTGCGAGGTTTAGTAGGGGAGAGAAGCAACCAGAGGAGGTATGCGGACGTGGTGTCTGCTCCACAGCTCCTACCTCAGTGCCTGCATGTTGCGCATCGGCGCCATCTTGTGAAGGTGAGCCGGCCGGCCGGAATGTTTCTAAATGCATTTGTCTCTTCTTCTTGCCTTTGCCGCCTCTTATTCTTTCCCCCACGATGTTGGGGCAGTATGTGGTCTCGTTTCTGAGTCGGGTAACCTGCTACAGACCGCTGTTAGTGCCGAGATAGGCTGCAGTGGACGGGAGCTTGCGCGCCACACGTCCTACTCCATCGGCTGTATCAAGATTCATAAGGCTCTATAGGCATATATATCAGTATATATCTTCATAGTATGATAATCACAGGAGTATATATATTAAAATTCTTAGTGTAAAACACATATAAAAAACATAGCATAGCTTGAAGGATGTTTCATAAAAAAGGGTATCTTTGTGTAGTATATTTCATAAATGACTATTTTTCATAAACGATTATAGCAGTACAATCTTGTCCATATGCGACTCTGCAGGGCCCTTGCAGGTCGCAGTGGTTTGTAGTCACTGTGCTTATGATAAATATAAAACTGTTCCTCTGTTAGTTGATTCGAGATATATTTTATCACTTATTAGTAGTTATTCTCGTATATGCAGAGGTAATAAAGTTAAAATAGAATAAAAGCTGTGAAAGTACACCTCACCAGTCTGAAGTCTCTGTGTTTTCAGTATCTGTGGCCGCAGTTAGTAAGGAGCATGTAGATGGATATGGAACTTCTCCTGCTCGAAGATCCTTTATTCGGGAGGTTCTCCTCAGAGTATTCCGCAAAGATCTTGTCTCTCACATTTGTGGAGCTTTAGGGTACAAACACACACGGCTTATACGCTGCGTATTTACTGCTGCGATACGCAGCAGATTAGATCTAAATAACTGAACACAGTATCAAATCTGCTGCGTATCTGCTGTGTGTGTTTGTACCCTTAGGAGGTATGTTTCATGTCTGATTGCCTCTCACAATGTGGCTGGGTGTTCACCCCTGGCTGAGTGCTCAGATCTGAAGTGCGGACTGGTGATATATTGTGCACAATGCGTCTTTCTGCTATATATAACCTTGCAACTCTTATTAACCCTAATAAGATAAGTTTGATAAATAGTTAAATAGTTTGATCTATCTAAGGGGCAGGGTGGGAAGTGCATTCTACCACTATATGAAATGGTTACTCTCCCTGCCTTATGGGGGTGCCAACCTCCTTAACAAGACGTTGAGCAGGAAAAAATAACAAACTATGTGAGAAATTGTGATAAACTGCAGTATATGCAAACAAAACACAAGAAACCACAAAAATAAACAAGCCCAATGTGTTTCCCCTGTCAACAAAGATTCTTCAGGAAAACATCAGTGTCACAAAAACAGTAGCAGTATCTTACAGATATGATGTGACTCTAGCTCCTGCAAAAGACATAGAAGGTCCTTAGGCCTTCATTGCCTGCATTTACAGCCAATAGTAGATGCTGCTGAGACATTATATAGCCACATACTGGTATCCATCAGTGTACTATAAGTTAAGCTACTTATCAGGGTTCATGATGTTACAAGGTCCATCCCTCCTGTTGTACCTCTAAACATGCTGTCATATGGCAAGATAATGGTACCAATGGTAATGGTACCTTTAACAATATAGAAGCCCTGAATGTACTAACCTCCAGCTCTTATATGTTCATCATGGATCACCGCTCTAATGAGTGTGGGGCTCGTCCAGATAGAATGCTGTTTGCAGTCCATCTTAACACTGCTTCTGGTTAGTTGACCTAACATGTCGCTACCCCAATTTTTGGATTGGAATGCTCAATGCTTTCCACTTTCGGAAAAAATTCAACCTTTGATATTGATGGATTGGATACAGCATATTTACAACTAATACCATAATGTATACCTCCAATGTCAGAGCACATATGAAATACAGTTGTATCGTACTCCATACTACACTGATAGTAATGTAAACATCAATGTGTTATCATCATTTTAGATCTATGCAACCATATTGTAACTTCCAGAGATGAATGCCTGGAGGTAAAGAGTTAAACATCTGTTTAACAGCACCATATTCCTGTAACTTGATGACAGTGAACATACAGAGAGGTATTATCTCTCCAAATACAATATTCACGCCTTGCTATTATACTATAAGAAAAGTTGACAGTTTCTAGATGTGTAAACTTAGCTGCAGAGAAAACACTGTTGAAGCTGTATGTCTCCTTAATGATGCACAACATATTTCAATATATTACCATAAGCAAACAGACCATTATAGTGTAGATCACTACAAGGTAATACAAATAAACACAAAGACTGAAGGATGAGGTTGAACAAGGTTTAGTCATGTATGAAAATTAGGCTGGGGATGTTATTCAAATGTCTCAGGGATCAAGTGCAGGTCATAATGTATGTGGAATTTTAATAATCACAGTGACTGAAACATTTATGTTGTAAACATGGAAAATATAGGCGGAAATTATCAAGACTGGCAATTTACACATCAATCTTAAAGGGATATAAGAATATATTTTGAGGCCAATCTGCCTCATCTGCGCCAATAAAAGGCATATTCGCCTTTTCATACATGTCCCCCTATGTTCATACAATGTCAAGAACATGTAGAGAAAAGGTGGCCAGTTTTGCTTTTTTTAAAAACGTCCGTAATTGCCGCAATTTAACTGACTGCAGTACAACGCATTGAAGTCAATGGAAAAACGGACATCCAATGCACGCACTGTATCGAATAATGGAGGTTATCACCGCCGACTTCAAAATAATGATCATGACAATTATTTTTGGATGTCTTTTGCAAACAGCTGACATTTTTTATTAGTTGTTCACACACAGTGTAAATTTTATGAACTTTTCAATTACAACACACCCAAAGGCCAGTTAGTAGCCCAAACTAGATTAATGTATCTTTCCTGTTATATTTGAAAAATCAATAAAAAAAAAGTTGATAAAAAAAATGTATGCCACTAACTACCTACCAGCACAAAACATGATAACTGGAAATGGCTAGTAAAGCCTGTCTAACACAAAATTCCTGTACTGTTCTTTCAGTTGTAAAACAGCTTTCTTAATAATAAAAAAGTATGGCTACATACACAATGCCCTTTACTACGAAAATTCATCAATTGGGGACAACTTGCAAATACTTCTAAGAAGGCATTCACATGTTTCGTAATTACTGTCCCTGCACGGACAATGTGGTATGGAACAGAATTCATTCAGAGCTCTGATACTGTTTAAGGCTATGTTCACACTACGTATAACTACGGCCGTAGTTCTCGTTGCAGAACTATGGCTGTAGTTTTGCGGTGTGTAACATATCCTAATTTGTCATGGTATCCCGGCCGGAGCATACACACATCGTATGCGCTCCGGCCGGGATCCCGTACGGCGCTGGAAAAAACTGACAGGTCAGTTTTCTGCGGCCGGAATTCAGTGAATTCTGGCCGCAGAAAGCCCTGTCAGTTCACACAGTAAAGCGAGCGGCTCTGGCCCCTCGCTTCACTGCGGGCTATGGGAAGCTCTGATGCGGGCGCACGCTGATGCGCCCGTATCAGAGCTCCGGGACCGGATGGATCATCCGGCCGTTACTTAAGTACAGGCCGCGATGATCCGGGCACAGACCGGCCGTTCCGTGACCCGGCCGGGGTCACGGAACGGCCGGTCTGATACGCCGTGTAAACATAGCCTAAGGGTGCGTTTAGATGTAACGGATCCGCAGCGGATCCCCGCCCTGTACATTCTATGGGCAGACAAACTCGCAGTGTGATGCACATGCTGCTGTGAATATGTCAGCAGCCCGCCCCATTAACCCCCTACCGCCGAAGCATATACATCAATTTCGCCACGCTCCGGCTTGCTTCGGGGGTTTCCAGCACGTCTCGCTTGGCCAATCAGTGCGCTGCCCCACCGCAGCGCACAGATTGGCTGAGCGGGACTTGAAAACGTCAGGAGCCCTGAATCAAGCCGGAGTGGGGAGAAGGTGAAGTATACGCTCCGGTGGGGAGAGGGGGTTGGTGGGTAACAGGACAGGCTGCTGACATACTCGCAGCAGGGTGTGCATCCTGCTGCGAGTTTGTCTGCCCATAGAGTGTACAGAGCAGGGGTCCGAGAAATCCGCTGCAAATCCGTTACATGTAAAATCACCCTAAATCTTTGTTCTACTGTACTGCTACACTGTGTCAGTACAGTATTGCAAAGATTAAAACAGTTTCGGAGCTCCCGGCATCATGAAAAATAAGGATGCCAGGGACTCCAAATTTAATTCCATAGCATATTGCCTGAATTTACGGACCATGCACGGAACAAGTAAATGCCCCCTTAATACTCAAAGATGTCTGAATTTTGGCAGGTGAAAAGGTACTTGTTAGTAAGCTTATTTCCCTACATTGGCTGTCATGCAGTAAAATCTGATCGCACAAGACCAGGTTGCTATGAATAGGGCTTGTGTAAAATATGGGTCATATTCAAACCAACCTGATCTTCCAGCATAAATTGGGACTGCATGTCAATCTGGTGAGAGAAGCATACTGTAGCTGCAGATACCCTTTAAAACAGGTGTGGGGACATGTTTTAAAATTTGAGGGGGGGGGGACTTTGAAGATAGGTATGAAAAAATCTTTCAAAACATTGACCTTACTATGCCGCCTCCTTCACAAGTGTCTTATATTACCAGCTGGTCTTTGTTCAAAAATAATAATGAAACATTAGAAACTCGTAAGATACAGATTCAATGCAATGAGTTTTTTTTTTTTTTTGCAAAATGTAGTCACTATTATCTAGCATGCAGGATGATGCTAAATGATGGTCTCACTGCCTGATAGTCTTTGCAATATTCACATAGCAAATCTCATTCTCCTTCTTCTTTTAATCTTTCATTCCCATAGTAATTTTTGGTATAACTCTTTTTTTTTTTAGAGTCGGGTATTATGTAAACAAAACCAGACAAATAATGGAGTTTTCTGGTCAGGTAAAACTGTGACTTCATATCCATATACAGAGTATTTTAACCTCTCCTCTGATTTACATGTGCCCTCTATTTCCACTATTGAAATGGTCTTTCGAAGAAGATTGCTATCCATTCCTGTCTCTGCATGAATCCAATCAGAATGTTCTCACTTCGCTCACAATAAATCACCGGCCAAGTCTTCACATTTTCTTTTCTTTTTTTTCTTTTTTCTTTTATGTATTTTCTTTTTTTTTGGCCCACACCAGAGAAAATACTTTCCAGTGACGGCAAAACACTCCAGTCTTCTTGACTTAATGCAAAATAATACATTTCCCCTCTATTGTTAATATTCTAAATTGGGTTAAATCCTCCACTCTTGTAATTGCTGGTATATTTTACCTGCAGTTGCTGTTGATGGCTGTGGCTAAACTTGTGGGTATTAAAAGAGAACACAGCTGAGGGCTCCATTCATGATTAAATGGCTCTGAGCCATGCTTTTGAAAAGATATTTGTTAAAAATCAAAGGTAGACAGCAGGGACTCATTGTTTCAAATTGAAGCAAAAATTGTGGCCGGAAAATGCAACCTACAAAAATGTGATTGTGTTGTGTACTCTGAGAGGTTTATATTGTTTTTCCTAAAATTCGTTAAATAAATCTTAGTCTTCTTAAAACCAGATGTCAGCAACATAATAGTGTTTTACTTTTTTGTTTTCAAAATTAGTAAGGAATTATATTAAACTAAAGATTGTGGAGGAAATTTATCAAGAGCGGCATTTCATATACTACTGTTATCTGAAAATATATCTGCTAATATGGATTTTTTTTTTTTTTTTAAGGCATGCATGTCAGCCTAAGAAATCTATGCCAGCTATGGGCAGGCATAAATTGTGAAAAATCTCAAGCACACTATTTTTGTACAACATGGAGCTATGGGGAAAAATTATAAAATTATCATGGGTTGAGGATTTCCTTAGTATTTCACAGGTGATATAATTATACTCAGTGCATCAGGTATTATCATAGGCATTCTTTGTATGATATATCCTCAAAACATGACCTGTGGGTGGGCCATGAGGACTTGGATTGAGAAACACTGCCCTAAAGTATTTGTTACCTTAGGGGTTCCCTGACTTTGCAGTATCATTTTAGGGCCAAGCTTGCACACAGTAAAATTTGCCATTTTGGAGCTGTAAGGGTAGCTTCACACGTACCGTATCGCTGCGTTATTAACGCTGCATTTTTTGTGTGATTTTTACATGCAAGTTTTGATTTTCACATAAAAATCATGTGAAAATCAAAACGCGCATGTAAAAAAATACAGCAAAAATGCAGCGTTAAAAACGCAGCGATACGGTACGTGTGAAGGCACCCTAAAGGTGCATTCACACGTACAGGATCCGCAGCAGATTTGATGCTGTGTTCAGTAATTTAGATAAAATCCGCTGCCATGCGGTGTGTGTGAAGCTACCCTTAACCCCTTAAGGTCAAAGCCAATTTTCGTTTTTGCACTTTTGCTTTTCCCACTTTATGTTTAATGGTGCGTTCACACCTACAGGATCTGCAGCTGATTTTCTGCAGCAGATTTCATTTAAATAACTGAACACAGAGTCAAATCTGCTGCAGATCTGCTGCAGATCCTGTAGGTGTGAACGCACCCTAAAAGGTCATAGTGCTTGCATTTTTTCACCTAGAGACCCACATGAGCCCTTATTTTTTGCTAAACCAATTTTACTTTGCAATGACAGGCATTATTTTTGCTGCGAACATATGCTGCGAAACTGGAAAAAAAATCATTTGCGCTGTCAAATTGAAAAAAAAAAAAGGAATTTGTTTTGATTTCGGGGAGTTTTGCATTTACGCTGATCGCCCTATGGTAAAACTGACTTGTTATGCATGTTCCTCAAGTCGTTACAATTACAATGATATGTAACATGTATAACTTTTATTTTATCTGATGGCTTGTAAAAAATTCAAACCATTGTTAACAAATATATGTTCCTTAAAATCGCTCTATTCCCATGCTTATAACGCTTTTATCCTTTGGTCTATGGGGCTGTTTGAGGTGTCATTTTTTGTGCCATGATGTGTTCTTTCTATCGGTACCTTGATTGCACATATACGACTTTTTGATCGCTTTTTATTAAATTTTTTCTGGATTTGATGCGACCAAAAATGCGCAAATTTGCACTTTGGAATTTTTTTACGCTTACGCCGTTTACCGTGCGAGATCAGGAATGTGATTAATTAATAGTTTGGGTGATTACGCGTGCGGTGATACTAAATATGTTTATTTATTTATTTATATTTTTGAAATGGAAAAAGGGGGGTGATTTGGACTTTTAATGGGGGAGGGAATTTTTAATTAATAAAAAAACATTTTTCCTTTTTTTTTTTTACATAAACTAGAAGTTCCCCCGGGGAACTTGTATATAGACAGCACTGATCTCTCATAGAGATCAATGCTGTGTATATACACAGCAAAGATCCATCAGATCGGTCATAGATTGCTATGGCCTGCTGCAGGCCATAGCTATCTATTGCCGAGCCAGGATCAGCGTCATTCCGACGCTGAGGCCCGGCACGGGCAGAAGGACGGATCTCCCCCCCCGTGATTGCATCGCAGGGGGGAGATCCGTCCCACTAGACATCAGGGACAGGGAGAGCACAGCATCTAAGTGCAGCTGTCAGGTTTGACAGCTGCACTTAGAGGCTTAATTAGCCAGCGCAGCAACGGGACCCGCGCCAGCTAATAGAGGCACTGCCTGGCTGCACATGTCAGCCGGGATCAGTGCCGTTCAGAGCGGGGTCCCGGCGGGACCCCGCTCTGAACACCCCCCGCGGCACCATGACGTTTTAGATACGTCATGGGTCGCTAGGGGTTAAACTCCCATAAAATTATGTCTTCATGATATGTTGCATCATGTTTGCTGTGCTGTGCTATGTTTGTACTATGTTTAATATTTATTTTTATATATATATATATATATATATATATATATATATATATATATATATTCATTGCAGTCTGTGATCAGGATCATACCTGCTTGTATCATGTCTCTCTGAACTTGAGAAAGGGGTATGAATTCCAAGATGCATAATTTTAGAGATCAAAATAAACCATGTTAATATTGCCTGCATTTGTATAGGCATTGTGAGAAGCCCATACCCCCACTAGACCACCAGGGATGCCTTTTTAACTGCAACTAAATGCTGCTGTCGGTTTTTACAGCAGCATTTAAGTGGTTAATTAGCCGGGAGCACTTCAGTACAGAGAGCACTCAGAGATTGAGTACCAGGTACATAATGTGTCTCTAAGGGAATGAAAAAAACTCAAGCCTTCCAGTATTTAGCAGCACCCAATAAGGTTACTGCTCAAGCTGAGACTCTGCATTGGCCTTTTAGATCACAGCTAATGGGTGGCTTAGTCTTTATAGTCAGGCATAGCTTTGGAGAAGAAGGGAATGGGCCCAGGAAGCCTTAGCAGTTGGAGAACAAGTTGGAGAACAAGGACTGTTATTTTGACACCCAAAAACTCATTTCATTCAATTTCAATTCATTGCTCATCTTTTAATAATGACCATTGCAAATAATGATCATGAATATTTTTGGCTGGCGTCTTTTATATAAGATGGCCAACTAAAAAATATCTATCATTTTGACATTGTGTGAATGTAGCCTTAAGCATTATGTTGACTTCATTTATAATATAGAAAGTAGATTTCTCAATTTTTTTTTAGTATTCTTGAGTTTTCTGAATCTTTGGTATGTTAAATAGATGGATTCAGTACATAGATATTGAAACCTAATGGAATTCAGTATGTGACATACTCTAATAACACTCATAAAGGCAGTTAATGCAGCAAATTACATCCAACTGAAGAGATCTCTTTGTAGAAATACTACTTTATCACTATCACATTTACAGCCAAACAAAACTAGGTATGAGAAATGTTATAAAGTTTGGCCAAATTATTACATTCTTAAACCTGTGTGAAATTTCTGAAGTATAAAAAGGCTTTGAAAAAACATATGAGAATGATGCTATATAGATACAATTATGGTATACTTTACAAAGAAAATGCTTTCTTAAAATAATTACCAATAATATGACGGCTCATACTTATTTAGCCCCTTCCCCTGTCAGGGATTTTTGGCACATTTCTAACTTCTTACATATTAAGAGACAGAACTTATTTTTCCATATACAGATCCATATGAGGGTTTGTTTTTTGTGTTATATTGGTCACTGTAATCGGTGGTCTGTTTGTAAAGCCTCTCTGTGGTACACTGAACAAGCAGATTAACACAGCAGACCCTTAGAGCACCTCCAGCTGCAGCTACCATATTAACCCCTTAACGACATCGGGCGTAAACTTACGCTCCTTGCGCCCTGGTACTTAGCGCAAACGGGTATACTGTATAGCAGGCCATCTCTGTTCGTCGTCACGGGGGGTGATTAACCCCCCCCCCCCCCCCGTGCCGACGATTGCTGCTATCGGTTGATCAATACAGATCAGCCGATAGCAGCTGAATACAGCTTTCCGGGTCATCGGTGATCCGATGACCCGGAAAGCAATGGCGATTGGTTCACCAATCACCATTAGTGTACTGGGGAAAGATGGCGCCGATGCCACCCCCACAATCGCCTTGGCCTGCCAGTACCGGCCGGCCCATCACGGCGATCAAACTGTTAAAAAATAGTGTTGCTGGGTTCTGCACCCCTCAGCTAGGTAGCTGAGGGGTGAAGACCAGTTGTGTGTGGTGTAGGTGCACCATACTCACCTGATCCCGGCGTCCGGAGTGACGGTCTGCGGTCCACGGCGTCCTCGGCGCAACTTCCATGTTCGGTCGGGTTCAGCGTCGGGTCTTTGTCAATTTCCGGAAATACTCGGGTCTTCGGCAGGCCTTGGCCTTCTCCGGCAGATCCATTCTACTGCCCCCTAGCGGCTGATCAGTGAGTATTATTCACTGATCAGTTGCTTTGGGTTAAAAAAAAAAATATATTTTTTTCCTTTTTATGCGCACTAACGCTGCTGAGTGCTGATCAGCATCGCACGTAAGTGCGCCGCTGATCAGCAACTCCTCCTTTTTGGCGTAGGGGCATTTTTTCCCCCTATATCCTATCGCCACTGTCTGTTGATAAGTGCCATACAGAAGTGCGTCATTTATCAGCAACAACTTTCTTGGCGTAGGTATATTATTTTCTTACTGTCCAAAAAAGGAAAAAAAAACACTACATTACACCACACTACATGAAATAAAGTTTTACACTACACCACTACACATTTACATACCCCATATACCAATCCCCATATAAAGATGGCCCCCAGGGTGTTTTCGGCGTCGGACGCATACGTTATTATTGCCTCCGACACCAAAACAGCCAGTGAGGATAAATTGGGGGATCCTTTTTTCCTCCATTCATCCTCATCATCCAGTGACGTGTCTTGGGGTAGCGTAGCGTACGCTGCCCCCCCAGACACGCCTTTTCCGCCAGTACCGCCCCAATAAGAGATGACGGTATGGTGTGAAATTCTCCAAACTCTGTGAGAGTACCTCTGGGTACACTTACAGATTTAGGGTACGCGCACACTGCGGAATGGCGAAGGATGACCCATTGTGCATTCCGCAGCTGGCACCTGTCGGCGGACAGATGCAGGCGCGCGTCTCCGCCCGTCTCATAGACTCCATCCTATGCACAGGCGGATTCCATTGTCTGTCCAAAGAATGAACACGTTCATTCTTTGGACAGAGGGCGGAATCCACCCGTGCATAGAATGGAGTGTGACACGAGCGGAGACATGCGCCTGCATCAGTCTGCCGGCGGGTGCCAGGCTGCGGAATGCACAAAGGGTTATCCTTCGCCATTCTGCAGTGTGCATGTACCATTAGAATGTATGAAGGAAGGAACACCAGAATCCAGCCCCCAGATGCCCCCCCCCCATCCTCCGGTCATCTGGGAACTGATCTTCCCACTACTGGATAAAGGTCACCACCTGTACCGGGATAACTTTTATACTAGCACCCCCTCTTCCGGTCCCTCGCTGCCTGAGCTACTGTAGCTTGCGGCACGATCCTATAATATCATAGCCGTAACAGAGCCCTAATATTTAGCAGCCATGGAGTGGACCCAGCGCTTCTGGATATGAAGAACCCCGGATGGCACCAGGGCAACATTTTCCAGGAGACGTCCCCCACACTGGAAAAAAGGAGACCTCAGAAGAAGTGCAGAGTGTGGTGTAATAGGGGGATCAGGAAGGACGCCATTTTCCAGTGTGACACCTGTCCTGATCACCCCGATCTCTGCATACTGGATCGCTTCAAGGCGTACCACACGTCATCGGAGTTCCACATTATCTAAATTCTTCCCCTTATTCCTATTTCAGGGGTCACGTTGATCCAGGGATTATTCTGATTGCCATTATGGAGTCGGGAAGGATTTTTTTCCCAGTTTTAAGGCTACTGTCAAATGCCTTATGAGGATTTTTTGCCTTTCTCTGGATCAACACAGGTTGAGTTTGATGAACTTCTGTCCTTTTCAACCTTATAAACTAATAATTGGCCTAATACCCCCAAATAAATTAATAATTGTCCCTTTTCCCCAGCTAAATAGGTATTGCCGCCATTCCCATTAGAGGATGCCATGATGCAATTACAAAGCCTCTATGGGGCCATGACAGTAGAAACCCCCCACAAGTGACCCCATTCTGGAAATTACACCCACTAAGGAATCTAACAAGTGTGGCAGTCGGGATATGGCCCCCTGTGACGGGCACATTTGTGCCGTGAAATTGAAAAAAATTGTATTTTTTATTTTCATGGCACATGTTCTACATATGTGCCCATCACCAGTGGGGTCCATATGCTCACTGCACCCCTTGTTAGATTCCTTGTGGGGTGTAGTTTCCAGAATGGGGTCACTTGTGGGGGGTTTCTACTGTCCTGGCAGCACAGGAGCTCTGTCCCCCTGGTGTCCCTCTGGTATTTTCGTACTTTCGTACCCTACTCGTTTTGCATTCATTTTATTTTTTAACCCCTTGATGAAATGAAAAAAAATCAAGGCTAGACCCCTATGGGGGTGGTGGTGGCTGACTGGCACAGTGTGGACTTAGTGTAGGGACCCATGTGTATCAGATACCTGCACGCGGTACATGGGGCAGTGTGGCTTGATCAATTCACATACAGAATTCTGATGTTTTTTATGCAGCCGAGAGGTACTAGTATCAGCCATAGGTGTGAGGTGCAGCACTCTTTTTCTTCCCTGAACCGTATTTTGTTTCTCTCTTTTCTCCGTGTTTTGCACTCCTCCTGGTGAGACCCACATGACCACAATTAGCATGAGACACCTGAGTGCTCATGGTTTTATCCCTCCTGTCTGTCCCATTCTATCTTTGAAAGCTATGGTGAGTGCAATACCTTATCCAGACTTGTGCTGTTTGGGGGCAGCTTCCTCTGCCGGTGGTGCTGGCTGGGTTTTGGTGTGGCATTTTTGGGTCTGGTCCTGTGGCATGGGGGTTGCAGGGCCATTCCATGGCCACCCTTCCCTGACTGTGCACGCCTGCGGGGGTGGTGGTCGCTGACTGGCACAGTGTGGACTTGGTGTAGGGACCCATGTGTATCAGATACCTGCACGCGGTACATGGGGCAGTGTGGCTTGTTCAATTCACATACAGAATTCTGATGTTTTTTATGCAGCCGAGAGGTACTAGTATCAGCCATAGGTGTGAGGTGCAGCACTCTTTTTCTTCCCTGAACCGTATTTAATTTTTACACTAAATCATTGATCTTGTCTTGATTTTTTCATTTTCACAAGGGGTTAAAAGATAAATAAAACACAAAATGTGTAGAGCAATTTCCCCTGAGTACGAAAATACCCCACATGTTGACATAAAGCGGCAGGCGTGTGCAGGGTAAGCCTCCAATGGGAAGGAGTGCCATTTGTTTTTTGGAGGCTGGATTTGGCTGGAATGGATTTCGAGGGCCTTGATGCATTTAAAAGGCCTCTGTGTTGCCAAGACAGTTGACCCCCCCCCCACAAGTGACCCCATTATAGAAACTAAACCCCTCAGGGAATGTAACAAGGGGTGTAGTGAGCATATGGACCCCACTGGTGACGGGCACAAATGTGGAACAATGTGGCGTGAAAATGAAATATTACATTTTTTTACACTATTAGGCTGGGTTCACACTATGTATATTTGAGGCTGTATTTGTGAGGCTGTATAGCAACCAAAACCAGGAGTGGATTGAAAACACAGAAAGGCTCTGTTCACATAATGTTGTAATTGAGTGGATGGCCATCATTTAATGGCAAATATTTGCTGTTATTTTAAAACAACGGCTGTGGTATTGAAATAATGGCCGTTATTTACTGTTATATGGCGGCCATCTACTCAATTTCAACATTGTGTGAACAGAGCCTTTCTGTGTTTTCAATCCACTCCTGGTTTTGGTTGCTATGAGGACCTGACATGAGGACCAAATACAGCCTCAAATATACATAGTGTGAACCCAGCCTTATGTTGGTTTAGCCTTAAATTTTTCATTTTCACAAGGGGTTAAAGAGAAAAAGACACACAAAATGTGTAGAGCAATTTCCCCTGAGTCCGTAAATACCCCACATGTGGACATAAAGCGCCATGTGGGCGCAGGGCAAGCCTCCGAAGGGAAGGAGCACCATTTGGATTTTGGAGTCTGGTTTTGGCCAGAATGGATGATGAACGCCATGTCGCATTTACAGAGCCCTTGTGCTGCCAAGACAGTTTAAACCCCCCACAATTGACCCGATTCTGGAAACTACACCCCTCAAGGAATCTAACAAGTGGTGCAGTTAGGATTTGAACCCATTGATGACGGCCACATTTGTGCAGTGAAAGTGAAAAAATTTAAATCTTCCCTTTTTATGTCACATTTTTCCACATTTGTGCCCGTCACGAGTGGGGTCCATATGCTCACTGCACCCCTTTATAGATTCCTTGAGGGGTGTAGTTTCCAGAATGGGGTCACTTGTGAGGGGATTTCCAGTGTTTTGGCAGCACGAGGGCTCTGTAAATGCGACATGACCCCTTAAATCCATTCCAGTGAAATTCAGCTTCCAAAGGCTAAATGGCGCTCCTTCCCTTTGGAGGCTCGTCCTGCGCCCGCTTGGCACTTTATGTCCACATGTGGGGTATTTCTGTACTCAGGAGAAACTGCACTACATGTTTGTTTTTTTTTTGTTTTTTTATCCCCTTGCAAAAATGAAAAATGAAGGCTAGAACAACATTTTAGTGTAAAAAATAGATTTTTTTCCTTTTTCACACCACATTGTTCTGAAAATCTGTGAAGCACCTGTGGGGTCCAGATGGTAACCGTACCCCTTGTTACATTCCTTGAGGGGTGCAGTTTTCTAAATAGTGTCCCTTTAGGGGTGTTTTTTATGTTTTGGCACCCCAGAGCATCTGCCAACCTGAAGTGGTACCGTCAAAAATGACCAAATATAATGGAGGCGTTGAAATTCACTAGGCACTCCTTTGTATCTGAGGCTTGTGGTTGCGCCAAATAGCGCAATAGGGCCGCATATGGGGTATTTATATAAACTGAAGAAACGGGGCAATCAATATTGGGGTGCATTTCTCTGGTAATAGGTTTACAATTATGAAAAATATTGGATTACAATAAAATCTCTGCAAAGAAAATTTAAATTTTTTAATTTCCTACACACTTAGCTTTTATTTCTGTGACTCCACTAAAGGGTTAAAAAACTTTCTGGATGTGCTTTTGCAGAGTTTGGGGGGGTGCAGTTTCTGAAATGGGGTGCTTTGTGGGGCTTTATAACATACAGTCCCCTCAAATACACTTTAAACTTGAGCAGGTCCCTAAAAATGTCAGATTTAGAAATTTTACAGAAATTTGGAAAATTGATGTTTATGATTTAAGCTTTCTATTGTCTAAAAAAATGAAATATAGTGTAATAAATGCTGCCAACATAAAGTAGACATGTTGCTAATGCTATTTCATATATAATTTATGTGGCATACCCATTTTCTGTATAAGCAGAAAAGTTTCAAATTTGAAAAAATTTATTTTTTCACAATTTTTCACGTTATTTTGGTGTTTTTCATAAAGATTTGTTATAAGTATCGACTCCATTTTACCAGACGTGTAAAGTACCATATGTCATGAGAAAACATTCTCAGAATCAGCTGGATAGGTAAAAGCATCCCGAAGTTATTAATGAATAAAGTGACACAGGTCATATTCATAAAATTTGTCTCTGACCTTAAGGCCATTTCAGGCTCTGTCCTTAAGGGGTTAAAGGGAAACTATCAGCAGGTTTGAAGCATGTGCTCAACAATTTACACTATTAAAAGCATTGTGCACAAATTTAACACGTAACATTTTATCAGCACTGGTATCACCCAGCACGGTTTATGTGCATACATACACACACGCACACACCTCTCTCTCTCACACACACACACACACACACACACACACACACACACACACACACACACACACACACACAGGAACCATTAACATATATACAGATATACTACTGACATATCATCCCCCAAGTGTGATGAAAACTATTGAACCAAAAGTAATATCATTTGCAGAACATCTTTATAAGCAGATCGGTTCATCACCAGATTGTTGGAATGAGAGACAATTTGATAAGTGACAATATTTACTTGGAAGACTTTTCTTTCAGTGGTGGCCCATCATTAATAGAAGCTGCTTCAGAACATCTTTGTGAGAAAACCTGGGGTGTTGTGCTGCACTCACAGGAGCGGCCACCGGGTGAGCTGTGGGGAGAGGGGGAGCACACAGTTGGGGCTGGGGGGGGGGATGGGGTTACACAGTGTGTCAGTGAGGCAGACAGTGAACAGCAGCTGTCAGCGTCTCACTGTCCTCTATCACTTCAGTGGACTGGGTTAGAAGCGCTAACCCAGCCCATTGAAGAGAATGAGGACACGTGATGCTGTCTCGGAGGGCCAGGAGCAGGGAGCGTGTCGTTTTGGACTGAGAGTTCATGATTCTATGCATTCGGTGGTGGTGAATGCATCTAGGTAACAGCAAAACTGTGCAGAATCCATAATAAATTTATATTGGAAAGATGGAAAGCTACGGGTGGGCAACGTATTAATGCAAAAAAAAAACATTTTTGGGGGGAATACCCCTTTAAATTATCATCTAATCCTCTAAAATTTCTTTCTTTCTTTCTTTCGCATTCTGAATTATTTTTGGCATAGGCTTAACCAATGAGAAACAGTACTCTGCATCAATTTTGCAGGATGCCACTTTGCCTTGGATCAATCGTTTAAATTTCCACGCTAAATTTCCATTAGAATCAGAATGACAGCAGAAATGGTTTCTGGAAATAACATGACTTGGTGCCTCTTTCCTGAAGAAAGCTGTAACTCTTATTTCTTAGTTGCATTATCATCATGAAAAATTACTTAATCATCACCAAACCTCTCCTCTATTGATGGAATGAAAAAAAAAATGTCCAAGAGTTTTATGTTCATCTCTGCATTGACTGTTGAGGTAGTCATTGTCATCTCCCCATATCCTTCACTTGACATGCAACCTATATCATAACTGAGTGGGGGGATGTGATTGATAACTTCATCTTGATGTTTCATCAGACTGCCATAAGACAAAAGTACTGGTACTATCTTCCAGATTGATAATTCGTCACTGAATATTCCTTTCATTCCACCCTCCTTACTCCATGCTCCCTTCTCTTTTTACCCCACTTTTACATTGATTTCTTTTATGTACGTGCTGATTTTCAATTGGATTTCCTATGTGTAAACCATATTCCATTCAGATGATTTCTGATTCTCTTCTGGATGTTTTTTTTATTTGTTTTGTTGTGCATTTTCTATTCTGAAAGCATTACATTTTCTACCCTGATGTCTTGATGTCTTCCTCGGTCTACCCATATGTTTTCCTTTAATATCCTACCCATTTTTTATACTTGCACTAAACTTTTCTCACAGTTGACTTTGAACAGTGAGGATATTTTGCTACATTCAATGTTGGATTTCCACTAGAGACGAACAAATTTACAGTAGGAATGAGGCAAAGAGCTTCATTCCTATCTGCATTCTGCTCATCATGCTGCGAGCTTTGAAGTCTGCTCTGCTCCATGCTTCTCCTCCCCAGGTGCTGGGATCTTTTCCCAGCAACCGCGGAGGACGGCTCGGAGCGGAGCAGAGTTCAATGCCCGCAGCCTGATGTAGATAGGAACAAAGTGATTTGGTTCATTCCTACTGTACATTCACTCATCTCTAATTTCTACCTCGAGGTTACATTCACATATTCTTCATGTTGCATGTTTTGTTTTTTATTACCCGTTTGAAGCACAAAAACAATCAGAAGTAAAGCCAAAGACTTACAGCATCAAACATGCTGTGAACACTGTTATGCTGTGCTCACATATAGAAAATAATACTAAGATACAACCATAGTTTCAAGGTAAAAATATAGCCTTATCACTTTGAAATGAAGTCAATGTGAAATTAACTGACATTCCCCCCAACTATAGAATAACGTCCATCCACATAATGAACATACTCATTATATAAAGCTTGTTTTTGCAAAAAACTGTTGATTTTTTTTTCCACCTGTCCACACATTATGTTATTTTTATTCAAAATGATGGCTGTTATTTGGTTTTATTTTACTGTGTGTGAACATAGCCTAAGTGTGAATGTACTATGAAGGAGTTTTATAATTCTTTCTGATGTTCCAGTTAAGAACTCTTGTTTAGGCCATATTTTCTTTCAATCAGCCAAGTCCTACAGCTTAATAAGGTCTGTAAGCATTTAGTTTTAACTGCAGATGAATTTTATGCAATTTGCAACTTTAGGTTTCTCTACTTTGAGTAATTCCACAAAATACGTCCCTGTACTTAATTTGGAAAAACATATGGCTATATGTAAAAGAGTTTACTTTTATTTGTTTAAGGTATTTCACAAAACCAGCTGTTAACCATAATTTTGTATTAAAGGAGCATCATGCCTTTTTTTTTTATTTCACCACTGGCAGCCGGCTCAACCATACACTGACCAAGACTAATTGCTTTCCTGCGTCAATGTATTGTTCTAGTGCTCTGACTCCCTTCTGATGCTTCTGATGCCCACGTGACCTCTTTTCTGATCCACATGAATCTACTGTACAGTCCTTTTAAAAAGCTGGAAGTCACTGACTTCTATGCATCTTTGTAGGTTCAGGACAGCCAGAGGAGAGGTCAAGTGGGATCCAGTGGGATCTGAACAGCATCAGAGCACCGGAATAATGGCATGCCATGGGAAAGCAAGCAGCACGGGTGAGTATATGCCATCCGTATATAAAGGTTAAATGTAAGTATCAATACAAGATTACTTTATCCAGTCAATGAAGATTTGATATTTATAGTCCAAATCAATAAATAGGTCTTTACTAGAACACAACAGTCCCAAATCTGGATATCATATGCTCCAGTTCACATAAGGACGCTTTTGCATGAAGCTGCTGGTCTTGAGTATTATGTCCTATTTCTTAACCATGTAGTACCAGCCATCCAAAGCATCACTCAGCTACCGTATTCACTTCTGAATGACAGCAAATGAAATAACCTGGTCCTGAGGATGAAAAAAAAGCGGAGTTCATTAGGTCGGTGATATGTATATTTGCTACAAAGCGCAGGGTGAACTTCCTTCCTGGGGTAATGCCATCACTTTTGACAGATGTTGCTGCAGTGACTCCTTGTTCTGTGATTTTTTTGCATTTTGGGTGCTAACTCATGGAGCTGGTAATATGCTCCTCTAGAAGCAATCCACTCCAAAAAAGTTTCCTGGCACTCACCCAGAGCTTGCTTGCAAACGAGATTTTATTTCATAACAAGGTGCACACATTTACTGCTGTTTATTAGTGATGAGCGAATAGTGAGACATTCGAATATTCGATATTCGTACGAATATCCCGCGAATATTCGATTGAATATTCAATCCCATTAAAGTCTATGGGAACAAGTGTTCGATAAGTGAAAAACATCTATTTGACCATTTGAAGAGTGAAACCGGAAGCTGGGGGATTTGAACGCTCATCGAATATTATCGAATATTCGTGGGATATTTGTACAAATATTCGAATATCTCACTATTCGATCGAATATCTATTTGATCGAACAGTATTCGCTCATCACTACTTTTTATGTGTGCACCTCGCTATGTAATAAAACTTTTGTTTCAGTGGATTGCTACGGACATCCTCAGGCATCACAAACACGGAATATCAACATTGCCATTTATCACGTTTCTCCAGAAGCAATGACATAATTTAACCTTTGTATGCCTCCATGTGAAATAGAAGACAAATGGTGGCTCAAACATGTCTCTGATTGCCCATTTTGGCTTAGAGTAACCCATTTAAGTATGTAACCATTCTTTCTAAGCAGTATAAGGCTATGTTCACACTAGGGATGAGACTGGCCATTCCGTGACCCGGCCGGGTCACGGAACGGCCGGTCTCTGCCCGGATCATCCTGGCCGGTACTTAAGTACCAGCCGGATGAGCTTTCTGGCCGTAGTGTTCTGATGCGGGCGCATCAGCGCGCACCTGCATCAGAACTCCCCACAACACACAATGAAGCAAGCTCGCTTCATTGTGTGAACTGACAGGGCTTCCTACGGCCACAATTCACTAAATTGCGGCCGCAGAAAACTGACATGTCAGTTATTTGCGGGTCCACATGGGATCTCTGCCGGAGCGTATACGATGTGTAAAAGCTCCGGCCGGGATCCCAATGAAGTAGAGGCAGTGTTCACAGGCGCATAAAGTATGGCCGTTGTTGCCAATGGCTTTTACGTAGTGTGAACATAGCCTATGGCTGGGTTCACACTACGTATATTTGAGGCTGTATTTTTGAGGCTGTATAACAACCAAAACCAGGAGTGGATTGAAAACACAGAAAGGTTCTGTTCACACAATGTTGTAATTGAGTGGATGGCTGTCATTTAATGGCAAATATTTGCTGTTATTTTAAAACAACGGCTGTTATATTGAAATAATGGCCGTTATTTCCCGTGGGCGGCCATCCACTCAATTTCTACATTGTGTGAACAGATCCTTTCTGTGTTTTCAATCCACTCCTGGTTTTGGTTGCTATGAGGATCTGACTTGAGGACCAAATACTGCCTGAAATGTACGCAGTGTGAACATAGTAAAGCTGTTTAAGTCTTATAAAATATCATATGTAAACAATGTAAAAACTACTGCTTTAAATAAAATTATTTTTATTCTGGAAAAACCAGTAACAGAAAACTCAAATTTGCCTTTTTATATTGTAAATCAAATTTTATAAATTCTGAAATGCAACATCTAAAACATAAAGATGACCAATAAAATATCTGTAAAAATATCTTTATCTATTGTTAAAATACATATAATTTAAACTATATTTTATATGCAGCTATAACGTCTTTGGCATCTTCCTAACAAGATTTGTAATGTTAACCAACCGTTTACGTGCAAAATATTTATTTGGTAGATATCCCGAATGTGATGAATATTTAAATGTTAGTCTTTTTTTCAATCTCTGTAGGATTGTGATACCAGGTTAACTTCAGATTAAAACAGTAATGTAAAATATTAAAAGGGATTGAAATAGGAATCACAAGATTAATATTTTATCAAGCGACTTACAAATCTGCAGGCTGTTCCTAATCCTCTAAGTGAACAATATATGATAAACAATATACAAACTATTGAACATCCAAGGAGAAGAGATACCAATCTAATCAAATTTGACAGGATTTTGATCATTTTCTCATGACAGCAGCTCAAGTAAATTGGAATTCTGAGAGACACAAAATGTGAAATGTATGAAACAGGAAAAAGATAAAGAGGTCAAATTTTAATTTGAATAGAAATATGAATCGATATACAGTGGTACCTCGGTTCTCGAACCTAATTGGTTCCGGAAGGCAGTTTGAGAACCAAGCAGTTTGAAAACCGAGCAGTATCTTCCCATAGGAAATAAAGTAAATGTGATAAATTGGTTCCAGCAGCCACCAATAATTACCTACAATACTCATTTATTACACTGATAAGTGCTCAGTATAATCACTACAGTACAGTACAGAACAGCACTATACTGTACAGGACATTAAACATAAGAAATGTTCATCAGAACCAGCAATTATAGTACAGTAGTCACCAACTCCTCACCCATCCTTTACTGTATAGCGTCCCCCCTATCCAAGCACTGTAATGTATGGGAGATGGTGGTGCACTGCCTGTACTACTATTGCACTGTATATGCACTCCAGCAGTCTTATACAGCACTGTACTGTATGTGAAGCCTCACCACTGCTTAACTCACCAGGTACAACCCACCATCCACGCTCGCAAAAACGTTCGAAAAATGTTCAAAAACCGAGCAAAGTTTGAATTCCAAACACTACTTCTGGGTAAATTTTCATTCGAATACCAAGCAGTTCGAATTCCAAAGCGTTCAAAAGCCGCCATATTACTGTATTGGAAGATAATATTTTGGAGATTTGGAAACAAATTAGTGACATTAAATGGATAATAAAGTTAAAAAAACGTCATCCCTGTCATACCGTGTTTCACCGAAACACATTATATCCACCCCCCCCCCCCCAAAAAAAAAAGGCACTATGTCTTATCTTCACGGGAAGAGAAATAAGACATCCTACCCGGACCTGCCCGGAATACTCACCAAGAGCTGCGGGTCAGCGGTAGGTCGATTTTTGGTGTGCAGCTGTGAAGGTCAGGCCGGTCAGGCATACAGTGGTTCAGGTGTGCGGTGGCAGCGGATCAGACGTGTCAGTGACAGGTTAGGCGTGGGTAAGGTCTGGCATGTGGCAGCAGTGGGTCATGCATGCATAGGCGATGTGCATCGAGACCTGTAGAGGACGTGGGGACCATGGACCAGGCTGCCTGTGGTGCCAGTTTTGGAGGTCCACGAGGAAATATGGTGAATCCTTACTCTTTGAGGGCACCTTACTTCCGGGGGTGCCATAGTTTACAGTAGGAAGTGCCTTACTTTCGGGGGGATGCCTTTTTTTAGGTTAGAGGGTAGAGTAGGTGGGGTGTCTTATTTTAGCAGGGTGTTTAATTTTTGGGGAAACACAGTACATAATGTACACACAAGCCAAGTTTTATCCATCTGCCTAAAACAAGAACTGTCAGGTTTTGCCCACTCCAACCAATCACAGCCTAGGCAACGTATCCTAATAGGTTTTGATGAAATAAAAGCTGAGCTGTTATTGGTTGCTTTGTGTACTGTAAATTAGACAGTTTTGGTTTCAGGCAGATTGATAAATCTGGGCCATAGTATACCTATACCAGTTCTCGTCTATGTGATATTCAATAAGGTATTCACTTGGCCACTGGTCTTATAGTACATGTATTTTTTTTTTTTTTTTTACCGATTAGATCCATATACTAAAACATGTTCTTTTTTTCCTAATTGTTTGTATTTTTTATTGTATTTATTTGTATTAATTTCATATATATTTTTTGTACATCCTTATGGGGGCAGTAATCTTTTCTGAACTATTTTTTTCAACATTTAGTGCTTTGCAGAAATCCCCATAGGCAACAATGCACAGGGTCTGTCCCATTGACATGAATGGTAAACATGACTTAACAGACTCATTGGCTTTTAAAAAGATAAAAGGGGGGGGGGGGGCTGTGAGCTGCATCTTTTGAAATTTCTATATTGTTTCTTCTAATGCTGTACACATCAGCAGCCTACTGCTTATCACAATAGAAAGATCAGTTTCATGTCATCTTATTGCAGAACACTGCAGATGCTAAGATATATGCATAACTAGAAAATGTACCCGGCGCTGCCCGGGTATAAAGTGTCAGTATGTTAATTAGATTTGTTCTAAGGTGCCCAGGAGGCCAAGCTAAAGGTATTGTTTCATCTGAGTTAATCAGTGGAATTAGTGTATACCTGTAGTGCATAGTTGGAGGGGTTCTGTATACCCATAATGTATAGTTTTTAGGGGTCTTGCATATCTGTAGTGCATAGTTGAGGGGGCTGTATACCTATAGTGTATAGTTGAGGGAGGTCCTGTATACCTGCAGTGTACAGTTGGTGAAGGTCCTGTATACCTGTACTGTATAGTTTGGGGGTCCTGTATACCTGTAGTATATAGTTGGTGCTGTATACCTGTAATGTATAGTTGGTGGAGGTCTTGTATACCTGTAGTTTATAGTTTGAGGGTCCTGGATACCTGTAGTGTATAATTGGTGGAGGTGTTGTATACCTGTAGTATATAGTTCGGGGGTCCTATATACCTGTAGTAAATAGTTTGAAGGTCCTGTATAACTATAGTATAGAGTTGGTGGAGGTCCTGTATACATGTAGTGTATAGTTTGGGGTCCTATATACCTGTAGTATATAGCTGGTGGAGTTCCTGTATACCTGTAGTATACTTGAAGTCCTGTATACTTGTAGTATAGAGTTGGTGAAGGTGCTGTATACCTGTATTATAGAGTTGATGTAGGTCCTGTATACCTGTAGTGTATGGTTTTGAGGTCCTGTATACCTGTAGTGTATAGTTTGGGGTCCTATATACCTGTAATATATAGTTGGTGGAGTTCCTGTATACCTGTATTGTATAGTTTTGGGGTCCTGTATACCTGTAGTGTATAGTTTGGGGTTCTGTATACCTGTAGTATATAGTTGGTGGAGGTCCTGTATACCTGAAGTATATAGTTGGTGGAGGTCCTGTATACCTGTAGTATATAGTTTTGGGGTCCTGTATACCTGTAGTCTAAAGTTTGGGGTCCTGTATACCTGTAGTATATAGTTTTGTGGAGGTCCCGTGCACTTGTAGTGTATAGTTTTGGGGTCCTGTATACCTGTAGTGTCCTGTATACCTGCAGGGTTGTATTTACCCGTATGGCAGTGTTACTCAGTCACAGTGTGTCGGTATTGGTCATGTCTGGTATGGGGGTGTTATCCAGTCACAGTATGGCGGTATTGGTCAGATCTGGTGTGGCGGTGTTATCCAGTCACAGTATGGTGGTATTGGTCAGGACTGGTGTGGCGGTGTTACCCAGTCACAGTTTGCCGGTATTGGTCAGGTCTGGTATGGCAGTGTTATCCAGTCACAGTATGGCGGTATTGGTCAGGTCTTGTATGACAGTGTTATCCAGCACAGTATGGCGGTATTGGTCAGGTCTGGTATGGCAGTGTTATCCAGTCACAGTATGGTGGTATTGGTCAGGTCTGGTATGGCAGTGTTATCCAGCACAGTATAGCGGTATTGGTCAGGTCTGGTGTGGCAGTGTTATCCAGTCACAGAATGGCGGTATTGGTCAGGTCTGGTGTGGCGGTGTTACCCAGTCACAGTATGGCGGTATTGGTCAGGTCTGGTATGGAGGTGTTATCCAGTCACAGTATGGCGGTATTGGGCAGGTCTAATATGATGGTGTTATCCAGTCACAGTATGGCGGTATTGGTCAGGTCTGGTGTAGCAGTGTTACCCAGTCACAGTTTGGTATACCTGTTGTGCCCTGTATATACATATACTGTATGGATGGAGTAGGGGGTCCTGTATATATATGTACTGTATAGATGGAGTAGGGGGTCCTGTATATACATGTACTGTATAGATGGAGTAGGGGGTCCTGTATATACATGTACTGTATAGATGGAGTAGGAGGTCCTGTATATACATGTACTGTATAGATGGAGTAGGGGGCCCTGTATATACATGTACTGTATAGATGGAGTAGGGGGTCCTGTATATACATGTACTGTATAGATGGAGTAGGGGGCCCTGTATATACATGTACTGTATAGATGGAGTAGGGGGCCCTGTATATACATGTACTGTATAGATGGAGTAGGGGGTCCTGTATATACATGTACTGTATAGATGGAGTAGGGGGCCCTGTATATACATGTACTGTATAGATGGAGTAGGGGGTCCTGTATATACATGTACTGCATAGATGGAGTAGGGGGCCCTGTATATACATGTACTGTATAGATGGAGTAGGGGGTCCTGTATATACATGTACTGTATAGATGAAGTAGGGGGCCCTGTATATACATGTACTGTATAGATGGAGTAGGGGGTCCTGTATATACATGTACTGTATAGATGGAGTAGGGGGTCCTGTATATACATGTACTGTATAGATGGAGTAGGAGTCTACCAGTTATTACTGTGGATGTTGTGAAGCAGCTTCCCTAGCAACCATTGCTCCCTGTGAAAATGAAAGCAGTAATCCTATTGGTTTCTAAGGCTCCAACTGCCATGTCTGCTGCAGCTAATTATATCACCTGTGTTTGCAGTGAGGAGATTTTCCCATTCATCTCTATGGGACGCCTCTCTTTCCCCTCCCCCTCCCCTCCTGTACATCTGTCGGGGACGGGACCTTCGCAATAACCTTCCTGGGCACCCAATGTATCTGTGTGCCAAATTTGGGGTCAAACGGTTCAGGCGTTTGGAAGTCTATAGAGGACAGACAGACAGACAGAAGGACAGACAGACAGACAGACAGACTTTGATTTTTATGATATAGATATAGATAATTTTGAATTGCAATACTGCTGTAGAAAAAAATAGGTTCTTATGAAAAAATTTGATCCAACAGTGGGCACCATCCCACCACAATACGGTGACCTCAGAAACTGGACAGACCCTGTACTTAGTAACATTAAGCCCACACATTCTGGGCTTGTGGGATCCCGCTTTTCACTGCTTTAACCCCTTTAGGACAGACCCAATTTCGATTTTTGCATTTTCGTTTTTTCCTCCTTGTGCTTAAAAGGCCATAGCACTTGCATTTTTCCACCTAGAAACCCACATGAGCCCTTATTTTTTGCGTCACTAATTGTACTTTGCAATGACAGGCTGAATTTTTGCATAAAGTACACTGTGAATTCAGTAAATAAATAAATGTATGGTGAAATTGAAAAAAAAAAATGCATTTTGTTTATTTGGGGGAAATGTGTTTTTACGCTATTCGCCCTGGGGTAAAACTGACTTGTTATATATGTTCCTCAAGTCGTTACGATTAAAACGATATATAACATGTATAACTTATATTGTATCTGATGGCCTGTAAAAAATTCAAACCATTGTCAACAAATATACGTCACTTAAAACCGCTCTGTTCCCAGGCTTATAGCGCTTTTATCCTTTGGGCTATGGGGCTGTGTGAGGTGTCATTTTTTGCGCCATGATGTGTTCTTTCTATCGGTACCTTGATTGCGCATATACGACTTTTTGATCACTTTTTATTACAATTTTTCTGGATTTGATGCGACCAAAAATGCCCAACCAACCAGCCCTGTAAGGGGAAAAATAAAATGGCTAAGGCGGGGAGGAACATTGCATTAATTTGGCCTGGACATCCTGGCACCAATGACCTCAGTCATGTAGAGGTTAATGTACTTTTGGGGATATGAAATTAATGCAGAGATTGAGCTTCTTATAGTATGTCTCAAACTAAAAAAAAAAAAAGAAAAGAAACCATTTTTCCTTGCATTCAGTGCAGTTACTCAGTGGTTTGACAGTTATTGAGACAGAGTGTTTCTGAGAGTTGCAAGTGTGAAGTGTAGTTCTTTGTGTTATGTTTGATGCTGGCAGCAGTAACCCATTTGTACAGTAGTTCAGATACAGAAAAGTCTTGTATATTTCACAGGAATACCTCCATGTAGTTAGAAATGTAAGGTGCATACTGTGAGTTTGTAAGGAGACTAAAGAAAAAGTACTCTGTGTGCATACTTTGACAGATGCTATTCCATCAGGAAACATTTATTTTAGAGTCTTATGATACAGTAGTATGTTTACAGGATCTGAAACCTAAGCCTTACAGGCACTCCTACAATCCTACTGTAAAACATATTTTGATGCTATCTATGCTGGATTTCCATTATAAAATCACTTTGGCATCTTGTCAATTTGCTCATAGATTATCAACTCATGTATCTGGTATCTAACTATAGCACGTATCAAAGAAACCGCTCATGACTATTGATGGAAATGCAATAGCACTGCAAGATCAAATTCTGTAGTGTTTATTACATTCATTTCTCTGTTTTTTTTTTATCTGTGACACAAAGTGCACTGCACTATTACATGCCGTATTTGCAATGCTAATGTCGCTTGGTCCTTATTTTTAGCGGTCAGCTGGTTTTATATTTGTATGATTGAAACCATCAGGCCAGCCTTAGATTACAAAACTAAAGGGCTTGTCTGGGACTTTTGTACAGTGTCTCTTAAAGGCAAATGCTATATATTACTAATATACTTGCTTTACTTTTCTGGGCTTCATGCAGAGACCGTGCAGCATAACACATGACCTCTTTGGAGCCATTTTTCCCACTTGACTTCGGGCTCTTGACTTTTGACTACTCCCTTGGATTTCATCTTGTACTGTGCCACTTTGGTATTGACCCAGACCTCTGACTCTGCCTTATTGTGTGTTTGTCTTTCTTCATTCTGTGTTGCACTTGGGTTAGGTCTGGGTTTTGACCAGTTATCCATTGCCACCTAGGGCTCCTGAGGCAAATAGGCAAGGACAGCAGGGCACATGTCAACTTCAGGGCTCACCTGTCCTTGTGTTACCCTGTCCCTGATTCCTAACAGATCCCAGCACTTGCGTAGTGCTCTATAGGACCCCATTCATGTTCATGAGGGACAGTGGTGTCTCCCTGCAGTAATGAAAGGTTATGGGTGCTATACCCTTAAAATTGACCCTGCCAAGCTAGCTCAATTCTACACCCCCAGAACAGCTATGCAGAGCTTGCTTAAATACATACATCCCTGGGGGTCTGCTCTGCAATTAAAGTTTTTTTATTTGATGATGTGTATAACAAAATATAGGATGCCTCCAGAGAAAGTGAAACACGTAGTTATTTCTGTTGTTTACTGACATTAATGTTTGTTTTTTTTCAGTTTTGGATAAAACCGGCTAGTTATATGTATGTAATAGGTGCATTGCTCAATATCTTAGATGCTTTATTGCGATCCAAAGCACAAACATTTCATCCCATAAAAATGCCTTGGATGGAAAGGACAGTAAAAAAAAGAGAGATATTACACAGAGTCTGCAATACCTTTAAATAAGTGTAGGTATCAGGATACTTTACTGCCGTACAATAAAAGTTACATTGCTTTGAAAATAAGAATCACACCGTACAATTTATGGCTACAATTAAAGACCATTTCCAGAGAGGTCTTAACTTGTCTATGTGTACAGGAGGTACTGTAGATGACTAATGGCAAAAGACTGACCATGTCAAGGAAAAAAGTCTAGAGAAACAATAGCATAAGAAAATATAAATCAAAATGCAACCATATATTTTTCTTTCTGAAGATAGGGGTCTATGAGGAGGGGTTAGGGGTGTTTTATGACAATGTGCAACTTCCCATGGTATTTAGATACAGGGTAAGGTCAGAAAACGGAATCTTTGCCCTGGTTAAGGTAAATCATAGCTTCTGTGCATATGCTGAGCTTAGGGGCTGTCTCTTAAGAGATCCTGAATTAGAAGGATAATATAATTTAATTTGTGATGCATAAACATAACAACATGATGGGCAGATAGCAAAGCACAGTCAATCTAAACAAGACATACAGGAGAAAGTTGAATGGATTTCAAAGAAATAATGATTACAACTGTGAATAAACTAGAAATAAAATTTATATGAGGGCAATGCATATGGAATGCTGTCAGGTACCGAATGAGTCATCTTATTTCTATCATACAGTCCACTATAAAGCATAGGTTATGACTAGGTCTCCTTTAAAATTGGGTATGCAAGGTTGGGAAAATGTCAATGCTTTTGCATTTCTAAGTTAATATGCTAATATAGTTTATTTATCTATTGAAGTCAGGTAATTATTGGTTTATCATAGAGCATGATGAGAAATGTCAGGTATTATAGGGTTGGGAGGTAAAATGTTAATACCTATTTGCTCTATTAAATCAGAAATGGGATCATTAACCTTAAAACCTAATAGATTTGTGGAATACCCTTATGTAATGTCTTCATGGTCAGGCTTTTAGCTTTTTTTTTTGTAATACAGGTATTTTTTTAGTGTAAGGCTATACGTAACAGATCTGCAGCGGAATTCACACTGCATATGCGCTGCGAAATCCGCTGCGCATCCATTGCCTGTTCACTCCTATGAGAATACATATTAGCCCCAGGATTGTCATCCCGCTGCGAGTATGTATGTGACAGCGCTATTAACCCCCGCTGGCCGGAGCATACTGTACCTGCTCAGCACTCTGGCTTGCTTTTGGGGCTCAGCCAATCAGTGGATGCAAACCACAGTGTGGAACAGGTACCGTATGCTCTGGCCAGCGGGGGGTTAACAGGGCTGTCAAAATACATACTCACAGCGGGATGACAATCCTGCTGCGAGTATGTATTCTGATAGGAACTAACAGGCAATAGATCCTGAATTTGCTGCAAATTTGCATCGTGAAATCCGCTGCAGATCCATCCACGTGTGAATCTAGCCTAAAAATAAATTTGAAGGCATCGCTCAGCACTCCGGCTTGCTTGTGACTTTAAAGACGACCTGTCACCGCCCGTGCTGGGGTTACAGCCCCCTATACTCACCTGATCCCGTCGGGTCCCGCTTTCTCCGGTCGGGTCACGGAGATATGAGCGCCCGAAGCCCGGCGAGCACGCTCACAGGAGAGTCCGATGCCCATAGAGAATGACGGAGCATCGGACTCCCCATTCATTCTCTATGAGCGTCGGACTCTCCTGTGAGCGCGCGCGCTAGTGGGTGAGATCTCTTACCCGTTGCCCCGGAGGAGCGATCTCCATTACTGAAGTCGGCCGAGGACCGCTCCAAGATGGCGCCGTACCCGGCTCGGCACTCGTTTGTTTTCGGCTACAGCAGCCGAAAGCAAACGAGTGCTGATCTCATTGATCTTTGCTGTATAACTATGCTGCAAAGATCTCAATGAGAGATCAAAGTGTATATACTAGAAGTCCCCCAGGGGAACTTCTAGTATATGTGTAAAAAAAAAAAAAAGTATTGTTATTGGTTAAAAGCCCCCTCCCCTAATAAAAGTTTGAATCACCCCCCTTTTCCCAGGTTTTAAATAAAAGTAAATAAACATGTTTGCTATCGCCACATGTGTAATCGCCCGAACTATTAACTAATCACATTCCTGATTTCGTACGGTACACGGCGTAAGCGCAAAAAAAATCTCAAAGTGTAAAATTGCACATTTTTGGTCGCATCAGATCCAGGAAAAATGTAATAAAAAGCCATCAAAAAGTCGTATATGCGCAATCAAGGTACCGATAGAAAGAACACATAATGGCACAAAAAATTACACCTGACACAGCCCCATAGACCAAAGGATAAAAGCGCTATAAGCCTGGGAATGGAGCGATTTTAAGGAACGTACAGTATATTTGTTAACAATGGTTTGAATTTTTTACAGGCCATCAGATACAAGACAAGTTATACATGTTATATATCGTTTTAATCGTAATGACTTGAGGAACATGCATAACAAGTCAATTTTACCCCAGGGTGGATGACGTAAAAACACAATCCCCCCAAATAAAAGAAATGTATTTTTGTTTTTTTGTTTTTTTGTTTTTTTTTCAATTTCACCACACTTTGAATTTTTTTCTGGTTTTGCAGTATACTTTTGTGTGCTTGCTGGTGGTCTCCTTTTTTTTTTTTTTTTTTTTTTGTTAATATTGCATTAAATAATATTGGTGACTGCCAATATTTCTGCTCCTTCCAGCTATTTAGTGGAAAAATTAATATAGTCTCCTAGGTTTTCGGCCGAAAGAATGAAATTTATCTGAAAAAGATATGGAGTCCAAGCAAGGCTACAAATAATAGTCATATTAAAGACTAATAAAAAGTAGTGGTGAAGACAGACAGGGTCAAATGTTGTTAAGGAGTAAATTCAGATAATGAATTATTAAATAATAAACAACAGAGCTCCCTCATTTTAAAACATTCTTACACCTAGCCAGATCAAACCACACAAGAGCAGCTATTACAGCCGTGGTGGCATCCCGTGCTTTTGGCCGCCGCTCTGCTCCCCCAGTTCCCCCTCACAGTGGGCACCAGAGCAGGGGTGCAGGGGTGCAGGGGTCCAGTGCCCCTGTCCTTTTGGCCCCTACAGGCGCTTTACCCCGCCATTCTATTCCTGTTCTGCCCGGCACAAGCACCCCCTCCCCCCCTCCTAGGGCACGGTTGAACACGCTTTTGGGATTTAAAGGGACAGTGCATCCCTCATTGGTTATGCACCTAATCAACTCCCTATTAAAGCTGCACCTGTCCTGACATTCCCTGTTGGAGCCTCTGCATGCTTCCCTTTGCACGTGGTCCCAGCTCTCCATTGTTCCTGCTGTTGTTACTACCCATGGTTCTTGCCTATGGTTCCTGCTGCCTGTGCTTTCAGTCCTGAACCCCACTGTGTTCTTGCTGTTTGCCATCCCAGCCGTGAGTCCTGCTGTGTTTCTGCCTGCTCACCTGTCTCCAGCTGCAGCTCACTGGCAGACGTTAGCAAGCCTAGCCAGGGGTAGCGACCTGGGGGTCGACGGCCGCAGCAAGTCCATCTCGCCTTGCAGAGGGCACTGTTGAAGACCAGCGGCCTCTCAGACTCCGCACCCTGGTGCAGCTTATGCCATCGCTAACAGTGGTACAGCAGATCCATTCAGTATTTGGTGCAGTGCAGCTGTTTTTTACAATATGTAGGATGGACAATCGTTTGAATGGTCATGGCTCTAATATTAAAAAAAGGTTTTATGAATCAGGGGCTGTCATGCTATTTTAGTTTATCTTGCAACAAATATATGAGTTCCCTTAGTAATATTGCCATTGATTTTTTCCCGGAACATACAGAACATCAAATAATTTTGAAGTTTTGAAAAGAAAAGAGGTTTATTGGATGTATCATCTGCAGGTCATTTCTCCAAAAGGTTTGACTGAATCCCTAGACGACTCTGAACGTACCTGTATGCCCTGGCTACCTGTCACCAGATGACTCTGGGTGTACAAGTAGCAGAGCAGGGTCTCCGGAGCAGAGCATGTTTCATAGCAGGTAGGGACCGGTTGCAATCAGGCTGCAGGCAGCCAGTCTTTAACCCCTTATACGCCGCTATTGCAGCGTTTAAATGTAAGGGTACTATTACACAGAACGATAATCGGCCGAATTGGCCCGATTCGGGCGATTATCGCTCTGTGTAATAAATGTAATAAATCGGCTGATCGTTGATATAGGTTAGAACCTATTTTTGTCGGGTGCCGACCGCGCACCGCTGCGTGTAATAGCAGTGCACGGGCGGCGACTAATGATATACATTACCCATCCACGTTCCAAGGCTGCTCCTGCCGTCTGCTTCTCTTGGGGGTCCTGCATGCGCTCTAGCTTCACAGTAAGCTGACAGGCCGCTCAGCCAATCACAGGCTGCAGCGGTCCCGGCCTGTGATTGGCTGAGCAGCCTATCAGCTGACATGCCACTGTGAAGCTAGAGCGCGCACGGGACCCGGAGAGAAGCGGACGGCAGGAGCAGCCCTGGAACGTGGATGGGTAATGTATGCAAGTTTAGCAAGGGCTGCAAGGACATTGGTAGCGATAATTTGTTTTGATTTCGTGGAGTTTTGCATTTACATCATTCGCCCTATGGTAAAACTGACTTGTTATATATGTTCCTCAAGTCGTTATGATTGTAACAATATGTAACATGTATAACTTTTATATTATCTGATGGCCTGTAAAAAGTTCAAACCATTGTGAACAAATATACAGTATGTTCCTTAAATATATATGTTCCTCGTTCTATTCCCATGCTTATAGCACTTTTATTCTTGGGGTAGTGTGAGGTGTAATTTTTTGCGCCATGACATGTACTTTCTATCGGTACCCTGATTGTGCATATGTGACTTTTTGATCACTTTTTATTACATTTTTTCTGGATTTGATGTGACGAAAAATGCTCAATTTTGCATTTTGGAATTTTTTTGTGCTGACGGCGTTTACCGAGTGAGATCGGGAATGGGATTAATTAATAGTTCGGGTGATTACGCACCTGGGGAGATCTCATAGAGATCAATGCTGTGTTTATACACATAGAGATCAATGCTGTGTGTATACACAGCAAAGATCATTGTAATCGGTGATAGATTGCTATGGCCTGCTGCAGGCCACAGCAATCTATTGCCGAGCCGGGATCAGCATCGGAATTGCGACGCTGAGGCCCGGCACGGGCAGAAGAACGGATCTCCCCCCGATCGCATTGCGGGGGGGGGGGGGATTCGTCCCATTAGACACCAGGGATGTGCAGTACAAAGCCTCTAAGTGCAGCTGTCAGGTTTGACAGCTGCATTTAGAGGCTTAATTAGCCGGCGCAGCAACGGGACCCACGCCGGCTAATACAGACGCTCCCCGGCTGCACATATCAGCCAGGATCAGCACCGTATAGAGCGGGGTCCCGGCAGGACCCCTCTCTGAACACCCCCCGCGGCACCATGACGTATCAGATACGTCATGGGTCGCTAAGGGGTTAAATAACTCATGCATGAACCGTGTGGCTTCCCTTTCCTTTTGTTGTATTGTCAGTCTTGTGTTGTCCTCCTTGTTGTACATTTTATGAAATTGATGTTTTATGATATTTTTTTTTCAAAATTGTTCTAATGAACTTTATTAATCATTTATAATAATTTTAAGAGTTGGCTCAGATGTTTTTTCTGTATGAAGAGTATTTGGTGTAGTGTGCATATTTTTGCATCTTTGAGCTTTTAAAATGCATTATGTACTTTTTTGAGGTTTTTTTTCAGTAAAAAGTTCTTTTTTGCTTCTTATTGATTTTTTTAATTTTACATGCTCACAGTAGAGTTTTCCCTCCGCTGTATATAAAGTGCCATCCCCAGGTAAATACTTTATCCATCCACTGCTTTTGTGGCTCCCAGCTTCCTAACCCCTTTGTGCTGCAGCTAGTTTTGGCCTTAATGACCAGGCTAATTTTTCAAAATCTGACCTGTCTCACTTTATGCTCTTATAGCTCAGTGATGCTTTAACGTATGCTAGCGATTCTGAGATTGTTTTTTCGTGACATATGGCACTTTATGTTAGTGGCAAAATTTGGTCACTACTTTGTGTGTTTTTTGTGAAAAACATCAAAATATCATGAAAAATAAAAAAATTTTATGAACTTTGAAATTCTCTGCTTCTAAAAAAAGAAAGTCGTAGCACATAAATTAGTTACTAAGTCACATTACCAATATGTCTTCTTTATTCTGGCATAATTTGGTAAACATATTTTACTTTTTTAGGGTGTTATGGGGCTTAGAAATTTATCAGCAAATTATCACATTTTCGTGAAACTGATTTTTTTAGGGACCAGTTCTTTTTTTAAATGGATTTAGAAGTCTGGTATCCTGAAAACCCCCATAAGTGACCCCATTTTGGAAACTACACACCTTAAAGAATTAATCTAGGGGTATAATGAGCATTTTAACCCTACAGGGGCTGGAGGAAAGTATTCACAATTAGGCAGTAAAAAAATTGAAAATTTTAATTTTCCAATAATATATACGTTTAGATTAAAGTTTCTCATTTTCAAAAGGAATATGAGACAAAAAGCACCCCAAAATTTGTAATGCAGGTTCTCTTGAGTACAACGGTACCCCATATGTGGGCGTAAACCACTGTATAGGCACACAGCAGGGCTCAGAAGGAAGGGAGCACCAATTAGCTTTTCCAATGCAAATTTTGCTGAAGAAGTTTCTGAGCGCCAGGTGCGTTTGCAGAGCCCCTGTAGTGTCAACAGAGAGAAAAAACCCCATAAGTCACCCCATTTTGGAAAGTACACCCCTCAAAGAATTCATCTTGGTGTGTGGTGACCATTTTGACCCCACAGGTATTACAGGAAAGTATTCAAAAGAAGACAGTAAAAATGAAAAACTCGAATTCTTCCAATAATATGTTCGGTTAGTTTTAAATTTCTCAATTTCACGAGGAACAAGAGGAAAAAAGTACCCCAAAATTTGTAACGCAGGTTCTCCTGAGTAAAACGGTACATCATATGTGGGTATAAACCACTGTACGGGCACACAGCAGGGCTCAGAAGGGAAGGAGCGCCAATTTACAGGAGCAAAACCGCAGCTAGTAATGGTTATTAGAATAGCGCAGTTACTAAAATAAAATTAAAAAAATGAGATTACAGGTAATGTGGGGTGGTTACGGGCAACCAGGGGTGGTTATGGGCAACCTGAGGTGGTTACAGGTAATCTGGGGTGGTTACGGACAACATGGGGTGGTCACGGGCAACCTGCTGTGGTTACAGGCAACGTGGGGTGGTTACAGGCAACGCGGGGTGGTTACGGGCAATGTGTGGTTGTTATGGGCAACGTGTGGTGGTCACGGGCAACCTGCTGTGGTTACGGCAACGTGGGGTGGTTACAGGCAACGTGGGCTGGTTACAGGCAACGTGGGCTGGTTACAGGCAACGTGGGCTGGTTACAGGCAACGTGGGCTGGTTACAGGCAACGTGGGCTGGTAACGGCCAACGTGGGCTGGTTACGGGCAACCTGCTGTGCTTACAGACAATCTGGGATGGTTAGGGGAAACGTGGGGTGGTTACGGGCAACCTGCAATGCTTACAGACAATCTGGGGTGGTTACAGGCAACGTGGGCTGGTTACGGGCAACCTGCAGTGCTTACAGACAATCTGGGGTGGTTACGGGCAACGTGGGGTGGTTACGGGCAATGTGGGGTGGTTACGGATAAACTGAAGTTCTTATAGGCAATCTGGGGTGGGTACCTGTAATCTGACATGGGCACCGCAATCTGGAGGGGGTCATTGGCAATTTGGGGTGGTCAGAGGCGACGTGTGGTGGTCAGAGGCGACGTGCGGTGGTCAGAGGCGACGTGCGGTGGTCAGAGGCATCGTGGCGTGGTCAGAGGCATCGTGGCGTGGTCAGAGGCATCGTGGCGTGGTCAGAGGCATCGTGGCGTGGTCAGAGGCAACGCGCGGTGGTTACGTGCAATCTGGGGGGGTTACATGTAATCTGGCATGATTACGGGGAACCTGGGGGGGTTATGTGCAACCTGGAAGGGTTACAGACAATCTGGGATTGTTACTGATAAACTGAAGTGCTTATAGGTAATCTGGGGTGGGTACATGTAATTTGGGGTGGTTACGGGCAATCTGGAGGGGGTCACTGGCAACGTGCGGTGGTTACGGGCAATCTGGAGGGGGTCACTGGCAATTTGCGGTGGTTACGGGCAACGTGCGGTGGTTACGGGCAACGTGCGGTGGTTACGGGCAACGTGCGGTGGTTACGGGCAACGTGCGGTGGTTACGGGCAACGTGCGGTGGTTACGGGCAACGTGCGGTGGTTACGGGTAATCTGGGGAGGGGTTAGGGGTAATTTGGGAGTAAACTGCAATTATTACTATAATAAAAAGTGTGTGTTTTATTTTTTTGTATGTTTGTCACTTTTTGTACTTTACATATTCATTTTCACTGTATTACTATGATTACTGTGATATTTTCTATCACAGTAATCATAGTTCAGTGACAGAGACCAAATTGGTCTCTGTCACTTTAAATTTTCAGAGCTTGGCTGGTTGTGAAGCGCATGCGCACTTCATAACCAGCCAGGACGTCGAGGAGGAAGGAGCTCCGTGGATCCGGTGAGTAAATGGGGAAGGGGGGGTGACTGGGGGACGGGGGTGACAGGGGGGGTGGGGGGCGACTTGGGGGGTGGGGGGACATCACTTGTTAATCCCCTGTCACCAATCATTCATGGTGACAGGGGATAAAAAGTGCCGGGAGCACATGGCACAAGCGATCAGCGGTATATAGTATATACCGCTGATCGCTTGTACCGGGACCCCACAGGGGGGTCCCCGATGACTGCCCCATGCTCTCCGCTACCTCCGGTGGCGGAGAGCATGGGGCTTTCATTCATTTTAACTCTTTCATCGCTGTCAACCGACGTTAGTCGGTTCACAGCGATGGCGGCGGCCATCTTGGAAATGATGGCCGCCGGGGGAGGGGGTTAGTTATCGGGGCACTAGGGGGGTCTGATCTGAGGTCTGGGGGACACTTATTTCATCTCCCCCCGCCGTAGATTCACGGCGGGGGGAGATGAAAGGCGGCGGCAGCACCGGTAATCCTCTTTACCGACGGCCGCCGCTATAACGTTAATAGCGGCGATCGTCGGTAAGGGGGGGGGGCCGGGCCGGGCCGGGACGGTAGCCGGGGGGATGGGGTGGGGGCCGTCCCGGCCCCGCAGCCTTATTCTCTGCCATCGCCGTAAAAAGCTGATGGCAGCAGAATAAGGCCCATTAGTGACCGCCGTAGAAAGCCGTATCGGCGGTCACTAAGGGGCTAATGTCCTGCTTAGCCAGTTAGTGCATTTTCCCCCTGCAGCCACTGATTGGCTAAGCCGGGCGTTAGAGAGTCGGGAGCCACAAAAGCAGGCCGGAGTGGACGGGTTAAATATTTATTAGGCCACAGCGGGATAATGGGGGGGGGGGGGGGAGGTGCATTACATACTTGAATGAAAATGCGAGCATGTAAACCTATTCAAGCTGACAGTGCCATGAAACACAGCAAGAAAATTTTTATGTACAGCAGAGCCTTATGCGGTCTATTTTCCTATTTTTTCATCTTCATCAAAAGTAGTGGTGTATAGAGAAATGTGCAATCCCAATCCATTATAGTGCAGGTTTTGGTTATAATGCTGTGCCTTATATTATACTGATGATTAAGCTTTGTCACACTACCCTGCATATTGGACTATGGGCATGTGTTTACTTCGTTGAATTCCATTTTTCAATTAACTGTCACCTAAATGAGAGAAGAGATTATTGCTGTGATGTGACAGCATCATTGGAATTAATTTATTTAGCCCACAAAGAGACATTCAAATGTCACATGGAGTAGGGGCTCACAGATGAATGTTATAATCCATCTTGGCATATGAAGTAGGAAGTAGTCATCAAGTCAGTGAGCTGGACTTCAGGCAACTAAAGTAAGTAGGCAACAAAGAAAAAAAACATGTTATGCGATGTTAATCCATTTATAATGTTTTGCAGATTGTGTAGTCAGCTGACCTTTATATATGTGATCAGAACAAACCTACAGGAATATGGAGTCAACACAGATCATGTGTGCAGTAAAAGGGATAAGAAAGCTGAAATGTGCTGAGGCTAACATACTAAGAAGAAGGAACAATTTGAATAATAATAGACAACTATGTAGACAATACATACATTTCTCTCTTTCAGGTTATGTGGACTAGTTGCCCACAATACCTTTATTATGCTTACATGTTCTATGATGGCACAGTGAGTAACACTCAGTATTGCTTTGCAGTACTGGGGTCCTAGGTTTGAATTCAACCAGGGACAACATTTGCATGGTGTTTTTTCTCCCTTTAATTGTATGGGTTTCCAACGGGCATTCCAGTTAAAGTGATTGGCCACTTAATTGTAAAATTTTTCAGTTTACAGTAAGTGTCCTCATTGCACTTACTGACAGCAGCTCCCTGTGTACCTCATAGAGCTAAAATCAGACTCCGCTCCTCCAGGTTGTGCTGTGCTGCTCTGTGGTGAGTCTTTCCATAAGATGGTTGACATGGAAGAGCATGTGACCATGGCCTGCCCCCCAGTGTACTCCATAGGCATATAAAGGTTCAGTGGTGGACGCTGGGGGCAGGGCATAGTAATATGCTCCTCCATGTCAGCCAACTTATGGACAGACTCACTAGAGAGCAGGACAGCCCAGCCTGGAGGAGAGAAAACTCATTTTAGCTCTATGAGGTACACAGGGAGCTGCTGTCAGTATATACAGTGAGTACACTTAAAGTGTCACTGTCGTGAATTTTTTTTTTGCAGAAATCAATAGTCCAGGCGATTTTAAGAAACTTTGTAATTGGGTTTATTATCCGAAAAATGCATTTTTATCATGAAAAAGCAGTTTGAAGCTCTCCCCCCTGTCTTCATTGTTCTCTTATGGAGAGAGCTAAAGAAAAGACCAAAACAGGACAACAAAGAGTTAATCTACAAATCCCTCACCCGTTATCTGTTCTGACCATCACCAGTGACCTGTCTGAGCTCGGATTACAGCTGTCACCCAGCTCCGTGCCTGTAATCCTCTGTTATCTGCTTTCTGCTGCCGGCTAACTCCCTCCTTCCTCCTCCCCCCTCCCCTCTCCCTAGAACAGACAGGGGACGTCTCCTGCAACAAGTCACAATTTTCAGATTTTTCAGAGTGGATGAAAAAGAGGAAGGAGGGGGGGACCTGGGAAAAGGCTTTTTACATGCAGATAATGGCAGATTTGGCTAATAAACCCAATTACAAAGTTTCTTAAAATCGCCTGGACTATTGATTTCTGCAAAAAAAAAAAATACGACAGTGACTCTTTAATATTACTGTGGGCTGAACAATTTCACTAAAAAGTGGCCAACCCCTTTAACTCCCAGGCTCCAAAACATACTGTTAGCTTAAAGTTTATGTCCGAATTAGGGGATTTGCAATGTGAGCCTGACTGAGAAAGAATAAGCAATTTGTACAGCACGCACAGCATGCCTCTCCATGTAGAATGACTTCTGCCCAGGTCCCAAAGCATGATTGCAAACCTGTTGCATGCAAAGAAAAGCATCTGCTCCGGACAATTCTACCTATGTCCATGAAACTATGGCATGGGACTTAATAACCATGTACTAAATAGTAGCAGATTACAAAAGAAAAGAACATGATTCAGTATCTTTCTCTAATAAGTTAATAAATAAATCAAGGTGACACATTCACTTTAATGGTTTTATAGAGTAGAGTTTTGATTGATTATCTTACTGCAGTCATCTTACTGCAGTTCTTACTGATCATCTTACTGCAGTTCAGTTTTTTTTTTTTTCGCCCCCCGGGTAGCTGCTGTCATGTATACTTACAGAAGATGATCGGTGGCCCGTTCCCGTCCGTCAGTTCCCGTCCCGCGGTGCCGTTCAAATCGGGCGCGCTCACGTCCGCCGGCGCTGTGACTCCTCTTCTCTCCCTTGTAATTTGAACGCCGGAAGTCACGCGCTTCTATAGCGAATGCATGGAAGCGAGTTACTTCCGGCGTATAATCACTGGTGAGAGAAGAGGACTCGCAGCAGCCGGCGGACGTGAGCGCGCCCGATTTGAACGGCACCGTTCAAAAAAAAAAAAAGTGAACTGCTTCTTTAATTTATCCCACTGATAAAAAGTAATCTTTATACAGTGCTTATTGCATTATATATATACACTCACAGACTACAGCCAATAGAAATGTGTTTCAACCTGATTTCATGGAGTACTGTAAGGGTTCTCCTATATGTCTGTCTGTGCCTGTCTGTATGTATGTCCAGCTAGTTATCTATCTATCTATCTATCTATCTATCTATCTATCTATCTATCTATCTATCTCCTATCTATCTATCTATCTATCTATCTATCTATCTATCTATCTATCTATCTATCTATCTATCTTCTCTATTCTATCAATTAAAATCTACTATTATTTTTTATTTTCTTGCTAAAACAGGACTAATCTACTAATGTACAAACCTCTTAACCTTTATATGGTCACTTTACAATTCTCTTTTTCATACTGCTTCCAGCAAAGGATATTTGTAACTTGTGATATTTAAGAGTCTCTGGCATTAGGTACCAAATATAATTCTAGGTCCAAGTATCAGTGTGACAAGTTGTTGCATGCCAAAATCTCCTGGAGATTACTAACACTCAGATGAACAGCTGCTTACAGTACTGCTTTTAACCTCATTTCCTGATGTAGAGAACATCTACTGAAAACTGAAATGTGTACATTATAAAGTAAATGTATTTTTTTTTCAATAAATTATTATTATTATTATTATTATTATTATTATTATTATTATTATTATTATTATTATTATTATTATTATTATTATTTTCACCATAAAAAAAAAAAAAATGTTACAGAGACATCAAGGAAGCAATGTCCAACAGCATCCAGATTCCAAGGTAGAGTTCCAAGATGTAATTACATATCCAAGTAAGAAACGACATTTCGGCCAATGTGGTCTTTGCTAAGCATGTCAACAGTTTTTATTGATCAGGGGTCTAAGTGTTTGGACAGCGACTGATCCAGAGAACGAGAGGGTAGAGAAGCGCACTGCCATGTGCCTCTCTCCCTGCTTTTTGTCTGTGTGAGATGTACCCATAGACTTACATTATGTGCCTGTCTCTGTCATGCAGGCCCAGATTGGTAATCTGGAGGAGCGGGCAAATGCCCGCTGGGCCGCCAAGATTACCAGTCAGTGGGGCCGCCAGTCCCGCTGCAGACTTGCATCGGCCCCCTGCAGTGGTTGAGAGAACATTGCGGCCGCCGGCCCCGCTGTTCACTCGGCCTCTGCCAGTTCGGGCTGGGCAGCATGTTCCCCCTGGTTTCCCCACCCCCCACAACAACAGGGCCGCTCTGCCCCTATTTCCGGATGTGTAGCAGACATGCCGCTCCGGCATGTCTGTCTCCTATAACCTGCTCTCTGACGGCTGATGTCACTTCCTGGACGTGCCGCAGAGGAGCAGATTCCAGGAGGAGAGGAAGCTGCTGCCCCCTGCAGGGCTGTCTGCTGATGACTGGAGCCGACAGGGCTGTGATGAGGTATTGCTGCTGTTAACATAGGGCACTGTTGCCACCTCCCCTTGTCCCTCAGTGTAAGGACCCAACCAACTCTCCCTGCTCCCTCACAGGGACTTTGTTTTCTTCCTGCTTTGCTGTCGGTGCAGATGGGGGAGGGGAGCACGATGCTGGCTGTCAGTAGGAAGGGAGGACCTGTCTGCACCTGAGATTTAAGCATTTAAGATGTATGCAGTGTGTATGTCTGTATATGTGTATGTATTCACAGTGTGTATGTCTGTATAAATATGTATATATGTATGTATGCACAGTGTGGATGTTTGTGTGTATATATATATATATATATATATATATATATATATATATATGTGTGTGTGTGTGTGTGTGTCTGTATTAACAGTGTGTATGTCTGTATGTATATATATATATATATATATATATATATATATATATATATGTATATGTATGTATGCACAGTGTGTATGTCTGTATAAATATGTATATATGTATGTATGTATGTATGTATGTATGTATGTATGCACAGTGTGTATGTATGTATGCATATATATATATATATATATATATATATATATATAAGTATGCACAGTGTGTATGTCTGTATAAATGTGCATATATGTATATATGCACAGTGTGTATGTCTGTATGTATGTATATATGTATGTATGTACTGTATGCACAGTGTGTATGTATGTATGCATGTATATATATATATATATATATATATATATTTATATTTACGTATGCACAGTGTGTATGTCTGTATAAATGTGCATATATGTATATATGCACAGTGTGTATGTCTGTATGTGTGTATATATGTTTCCCATCCAGTACAGTAGCTTTGTTTTTTTACGGTTAATTGTGTTCAATTAAACTTGATATTAGAATGGCTATTTGCACACACTTGTAGTAACTTTATGGTCATAATCATTACTTTAAAATTAAAGGGATTATCCAGAATTGGAAAAATATGGTTATTTTCTTCCAAAAACAGTGCCACCCTTTTTCTCAGGTTGTGTGTGGTATTACCATTCCATTCACTTCCCTGGAGCTGCAGTACCGCACCCAAACTGAGGACAAATGTGGCGCTGTTATGAGAAAAAAGTGGACATGTTTATCTTATTCTGGATAACCCCTCCACATGGAGCGTCATCAGGAGGAGGGGGGCAAATTCAGAAGGAGGGCTTATGTCAGATGCTCTTTGCAAAGTCAAACTAGTTGAGGAGCCATGCAGCTTTTAGTATAGGACTGGGTCATCAGTGTTGTTCTCTGGATAGTAGCCTGCAGCTACTACAGTATAGGCATACACTTCATATATGGGTGACCATGAGTGTATTTTTAATAGTATCACATAAATCTTCATGTTAAAATTATTCTTTTATTGGGTATTAATAAATGCTATGTTTTATTAATAGGGTCACATCCAAAATTTGAGTGGCCCTTTTGTTAGGGGGGCCCAGACTATACTGTACAGAGGCTTAGAGAGGTCCTATACTATATGGGTTTATAGTTGGGGCCTATGCTTTTTACAGGCAAAGAGGGTGGTCCAATACTATGTTGGGATAGAGAGGAGGCCTATAATATATTGGGGCACAGAGTGGGCCTTACTACTATAAAGGGAGAAAAATGGCTTACTCCTTGGCATTACTATATGGAGACACAGCACAGAAGATTTGTATAACTACACGGGCTACAGGGGGGACCTGATACTATAATATATAGAAGTACAAAGGGGCCAGACTACTATTTAGAGGCACAGACTGGGCCTAACTTATTATATGGGAGCATGGTTACTGTGTGAAGCAATACACTTGGGGATGATGCTGGAACAAGGATCCTAAAATGTTTGTCTGGTAGATCCTACAAAGAGGAGTCACAGCCAGAGAAGTCTCCATAATAGCCGAGCAAGAAAAAGAGAACAACTTCAGCAAAAACGTCACTTGCAATTCATGCAGAGAAGACACCTCCTGTAAGTCACTGGATATAACTGCACTGCACTACAATAACTCCTTTAATAATCATCCATTTTACTACCAGCTAAAGTGTCACAGAGAAAGCTGCAGCATTGCCGTGTATGTAACTTCAGCTGGTATTAAAAAGGATGGGGGTGATTTATCAAACATGGTGTAAAGTGAAACTGGCTCAGTTGCCCCTAGCAACCAATCAGATTCCACCTTTCATTTTCCAAAGAGTCTGTGAGGAATAAAAGGTGGAATCTGATTGGTTGCTAGGGGCAACTAAGCCAGTTTCACCTTACACCATGTTTGATAAATCTCCCCCGATGATTTAAAAAATGTACACTGGACTTAAGGTCCTGTCACTTATACCTCCCCCGCATCTGTATGCAGCAGATTATGTTGTTTTTTTTGTGTGTTGAGGGTGAGGTTCAAATAATTAGGAAGTAGGGAGTAGTGAGCAGAATTCGCTACAGCATGTCTAGTACAACGCTATCAATAATATATCGGGAGGATATGGTATGTGAACTGCTGAGGTTTGAGTGCCAGGGCTGATTTTATGTCCCAGTCCGGCCCTGCTGTCATGTCACAGAGAGCCAGGAGAGAACACATTAAGGGTACATTAAACCGTACCGTATCACAGCGGATTTCACACTGCAAGTTTCTTTCTGCAGTACTGATTACCATTATATTCTAGGGGACGTTAGAGGTTTTTTTATTCCACTTCAAAAATATTATACCATAGCGTAATAAAACATAAGATACTGTGCTGCCTTTATATTAAAAAAACAATAAAGAAGCCATTCTTTCATGTCTGCCCTCCACAGATGCCCTTTCACGTTGTCTCCAGGTCCCCAGCAATCACTGGCTGAGATGGGAGAGCCTGGGGGAACCTGGAGCCACCACCAGAGGGCATCAGGGGAATGTGATAGGTAATAATTGCTGCTTTATTGTTTTTTTTTACTGTAACTGCACTACACTGCCCTACAACTGTGAGAATGAAGTACCATAGAAATAAATGGTAATCAGAATTGCAGCCTATGGCTATGGCTGTATCCCAGTTTTCCAGGCGGTCCTCAGGCCGTATCCACCCTCTTCATGGAGGCTGCAGACAGCGAGAATCAGGTGCTGAGAGTTCGGGTTTATACGAACCCGAACCTCGGCAGGTTCGGTCATCTCTAGTTTTCACCACCGAGACAAATCCATTTCAGAAGTGGAGGCAGGATCATCTAGCTGAGGACATGGAGACCGGTAGGAACACTCTGGGGAAGCTTGGAGAGGTAAGCATAGCTTTTTTATTATCTCTATACTTGCAACAATCTAAATTGGCCACCAATAATGGCGTGAAAGTAAATACTTAGTTCCTGCCACCCCGGGGTGGCCGGCCAAAACAGAACTATGAATCTCCTCCAGAACCCGAAGACAGAGGTACAAACAGGATAGAGTCTGGAACATTCTGGGGTGCCAAAGCCTGAGACTCCGCAGTCACCAGGTCTGGTTGCAATACTGACACAACAACACCAGGTCTTAAAATCGTATCGGGCTGGTTCCTAGGAGAGCTCTCGATGTCGAAACTGCGGGACAAGGCGCCAGCTCTAACATTCTTGGAACCAGGTCGATACGTGATCTCAAAATTAAATCTGGAGAAAAACAAGGCCCATCTAGCCTGACGTGGGGTGAGACGTCTTGCACTGTCTAAGTACACCAGATTTTTATGATCAGTAATTACCACCACTTTATGTTTGGCACCTCCATTCATCGAACGCCATTTTGATAGCTAGTAGTTCCCTGTTGCCGATGTCATAGTTACATTCGGCTTGGGTGAGCTTCCTAGAAAAATAGGCGACCGGACGGAGGTTGGTGAGGGTGTTGGACCCCTGGGACAACACTGCTCCCACCCCCACCTCGGATGCGTCCACCTCCACTTTGAAGGGACGTTCAAAATCCGGCTGAGTCAGCACTGGAGCTTCTGAGAAACATTGCCGAAGTCTATCGAATGCCTTGATTGCTTCGGGGGTCCAGTTCACTAGATCCGCCCCCTTTTTAGTCAAATTTGTAAGGGGTTTGGCTACCAGTGAGAAGTCTTTGATAAACTTCCTATAGTAGTTGGCAAAACCCAAAAACCTCTGCAGGGCCTTTAGGCTATTGGGTCGCTTCCAGTTTTTTATTGCTATGACCTTAAGGGGATCCATACCACATGAGTTGGGGGTAATATTGTAGCCTAGAAATTAGACCTCCTGGATACCGAACTGACATTTCGACAACTTGGCATACAGACTATTTCGCCTCAGAAGCTCCATTACTGTTCAGACATCCAAAATGTGAGAGGCCCAGTCGGGATAAAAAATCAAAATGTCACGAACAATATTGTTTAAAAAGTGTTGAAAGACCGCAGGGGCATTACATAACCCGAAGGGCATAACCTGGTAGTCGAAATGACCCTCTGGGGTATTAAAGGCGGTCTTCCACTCGTCACCTTCCCTGATTCTGATGAGATTATACGCCCCCTGTAGATCCACCTTAGAGAACCATTTAGCCCCACTATTTGGTTAAATAAATATGGGATCAAGGGTAATCCATGTTGATTTTTGACCGTGATCTTGTTTAGTTCCCGGTAGTCTATACAGGGCCGAAGCCCACCATCTTTCTTGCCCACAAAAAAGAATCCGGCCCCCAAGGGAGAGGAGGAAGTACGGATATGGCCCTTACGCAGACTGTCCTTTATGTAATCCCGCATGGCCTCTCTCTCAGGACAGGACAGGTTAAATATACGACCCCAGGGATATTTAGCACCGGGAACTAAGTCTATAGCACAGTCATATGGTCTGTGGGGTGGCAACCTGTCCACAGCCTTTTCATCAAACACATCACAATAGTCTGACAAAAATTCCGAAATCTCCTCATCCTTGGAGGAGCATTCCGCAAGAGATATGGCAATACAGTGGGAAATACACTTAGGGCCCCATCTCACCAGTTCCCTGTTAGCCCAATCGAATACAGGGTTATGAGCCTCTAACCATGGTAACCCCAAAATCACATCAGATGATAAATTATGCATTAATAGGAAGTCCATTTTCTCTACATGGACAGACCCCACCTTAACCTCTAGGCAGGGAGTTATGTAGCTTACATCCCCTTGGGAAAAGGGGGCAGAGTCAGGTCCAGTGACATTTACTGGGAACTTGAGCAGCAGGGGACATACTACTAAACCTTAGAATTAACAAAAAAAACCTTAGAATTAACAAAATTAGTTGAGGACCCCGAATCGATCTGGGCATATACCGAAACAATCTTCTCCCCCAACACAAGAGCAATAGGCAACAGTAACTTATTAATTTTAGTGAAGGTTACCTGTGCGCCTGAGAGACCCCCTCGATAGTCTCTCAGGCGCTGAAGTTTTCCGGCGGTGGTCCCGGCTTGGAAGGACATTACCGAACACGGTGTCCTGCTTTCCCACAATAGAGGCACAGATTGTTCTGGAGGCGATGTGCCCGTCGGGCCTTGGCATCGGTGGAGTCTACTTGCATATGCTCCTTTGGTGTGGGTAAGGCAGGAGGGGAAGGTTTAGGGTAGGAGACAGGAGTCAAAGAGGTTCTGGGATGGTCTGAGGTACCCCTCTCCCGCTGTCTGTCCCTTAGTCGACAGTCGACTCGGATGGCCAGTGTCATACTCTCCTCAAGAGAGTCAGGAGTTGGATACGCCACCAACATGTCCTTTAACCGGTCACTAAGTCCTGCACAGAACTGAAATCGGAGGGCAGAGTCATTCCAGGTGGAGAGGCCACTCCATTGCCTGAACTCTGAACAGTATTCTTCTACTGGACGTCTGCCTTGCCTTAATCCTGTCAGCTGACGCTCAGCATCGTACAGCAATCCCAACTCTACAAAAAACTGATCTGTGGTCAGTAACTCAGGAGAGTCAGGTGGTAAAGAAAAGGCCCATTCCTGTGATGGCCCTTGGAGAAGGGACATGACAATGCCCACCTTCTGGGTCTCATCTCCTGAGGAGCGGGGACCTAATTTAAAAAATAACTTGCACCCCTCCCGGAAGGCACAAAATTTATTCCTGTCCCCCGTGAATTTACCTGGGAGCTGGACGGGCGGCTCAGGAGGTGCTGGGGAGGTCAGAGTAAATTGTCGGGGGGGCTGTCTTCTGATCCTGGACCCTTACAGCAAGCTCCTGAACCGTAGTATTGAGCCGCTGCATTTGGTCCACAATGTTAGCCATAGCGGTTCTGTTGTCCATGAGGCAAACAACAGTTTTTGGCTGGCGATTCTGTCAGGATCGGGTGATACAGACACAACAAGACAGTGGGCCCTAGGTCTGAACCCACGCACTGTCCCTGCCTGCTTGCCTTGATCGGCCCTAGGCGGCCGTAGACAACCACATAGACGTTCCCTACGCTGATAAAGTGCACACAGAACGAGACGGACAAACAAACATAAAAGAATGGTAAACAAGCCGGGTCAAATCCAAACAGGCAACACAGTACAAAATCAGCAGGCAAAGGAATCATCAAATAGTCAGGTCAGATAACAAATCGAGTCAAACAGAGGGATTAGGAAAGGGGTTCGCAGGAATAAACGGGGGAGCTGGAACCAGGAGTTAACCTAAATCGCCAGCGCTGGAACTCTGCCTCAGCTTTGTTTTATGCTGACCAAGAGCCCGGTCCAGATCCTCATTGGACCGGCACTCTGATCCTCCAGGCTGCAGACAGGCAGAGAAACCCATCAATCAAACAGACCACCCAGCTGTGTAATCAAGTCCCACAGCTTCTTAGCTTAACTCCTGCATATCCAGGAAGCTGAGAAGCAAGCGGGTGTGTCACACAAAAGCAAAACAGAACCAATTCAGACCAGGTTACTGCACAATGCTGACAATAATTTTTCCTAACTAAATAACCCCTTTAAGGTATATGGGGTAAACAGGAGAGATAACTGTTACAAAACAAATGTTTGGCTATTGAATGTGTAGGATTTTTCATAGGGGCATTTGCTCGATTAATTAGGCTTTGTCCATCTGGTGTTGGGTATGATCTAAGACAAGGATAAGCCCTTGTATTTGTTCCTATTAGATATTTTCTTCTCCCCCCAAGTGCTTTATGCCTTCCCCCATCACTGACACCAATGCAGTGGTAGAAGGCCTGCCATGATACTGTATACTCTCAACACTGCCCTGACAGGTTTCAGGGCTGCAGGGAAGTATATATATATATATATATATATATATATATATATATATATATATCTTTGGGTGATGGACAATAAACGTTTTTTATGTTGACAAAATAATTACAAGCTGTGATTTGAAAAAAAATGTGGAAGAAGAAATCACTGCAAGCAGCCAGCAGCTCATACAGTCTGTACTGAGATTTGGTAAAGGTTATGTATTTTGTACCTCAACTCTGATAGATAGCACTAATATAACTTCAATAAAGATCACAGAATTGTCAATTCTTCAGCTTTTTTTTTCAGCCCAGTACGAAATTTACTAGCTCAGCTAATAAATCGAAAAATGACCAAGTCCTGGAGGTGAAATAACTTGTTCATTAGATTACAAGACCCAAACACAAACTATCTGAGGTACAAATCTGCAGGGCATTGCAAGGAGGCTACAGAAAAATGTGTGTTAGGAATTTTAAATATAAAATGGAGATCTGCAATTTCTGATTCACAATGAGTATTTTTCGGATTTTTTTCACATTCCATTCAACATCTTTTTATTTGACTGGATACTTGCTCATCAATAGTGGTAGAGCCGGCTCCTTCGGACTTGCTTGTTTTACTTCTAACACCATCTCTTTGTAATGAAAATAGTCTGTCAAGAAATCATTGATTGGGAGAGAAAGACAGATACAAGACACTGTACAGGAGAGCGGCTTGCAGTGTTGTGCTTTAAAATGCATGAAATATCACCAGCCTAAAGCTTTAAAAATAAACTAGCATTTTTTGGAGTAAATGGTGCTCGAAATGTACGTGGGAGTGGTGGTGTGTGTGTGTGTATGGGGGGGGGGGGGTGATCTCACTAGATTGAAAGAAAAGGGACTGGAAAAAGGGGCAAACATCCAAATAAAAACCATCAGCGAGCAGATAGGGCTATTGTCGAACTATTGAGGTATTTCCAAAACTTTGTCCTATACCATTCTATTGTAACACATGGACTTTGCGAAGTATCATCTTATTAGCATCCTACATTGCAATTCTACTTAACCCCAAATCATACCTAAATGCGTTTGAGCTGCTGATAACTTTTATTTTTAGTGCTGCAGCTGTATGAAGTCTTGCGCTTTATGGTAGAACATGCATTTTTTCGTGCAGTTTTGGATATATATATATATATATATATATATATATATATATATATAACATTGTAATTAATGTACATATTTGTTTGGTAGTGTGAATATAGAAAAAGTTATTTTTCTATGTTTATTTTTACTACTGTTCCCATTTCACATAAAAAAAAGTTAAATTAATCATTTAGGGTATTATAGATGTGTAGATATCTAATTTGCATATTTCTTTTATTTGTATGTAATGTATGTACTATAATTATTTTTACACTAATTATTTTTTTGCTGACTTTTTATTGGATTTCTTCATAATCCCATTGGGGGATTTCTTTTTTTACAGCTTTATTTAATACTTATAATGTATTAGCATACTCTTGTATACTAATACATTATGTTTTATGCCTATTCCACACAGCTTGCTGCTAGGGCTACACTCTCTGTACCGCACAAATATTTCTGAAGGCCTTTCTATGTCCCCAGGCTAACTTCTGATTACTTTGGTGTCTGATCGAGTCACTTGGAAATCCGGTGACCCAGCTGGAGTGGGAAATCCTCTGTGATGGTCTTGTGTTCATAGACCACGGCAATCAAAGGTTAAACAGAAAGGTCTTGCAATCCAGCCTATGGTTCAGAGGCTACCTAAGGGGTCATTTACGAGTCTGTAGATTTCCGTCCATACACGAGCGGTGTTCTGCAGACTGGACCTGGGAGCTCCGAGCATCATGATTAATTATGATGTTGGGAGCTCTGAAACAGTTTAAAAGTATGCTTTAGTGTACTGACACAGCCGCTCCTGACATCATAATTAATCATGATGCTCCCCCGTCCAGTAGGCAGAACACTTTCCGTGTGTGGATGGAATTCTGCAGATGTGGGAATGATCCCTAAGAACTAAAGCTGTAAGTGGCAGTTCTAGTTCTTTGTGTAGCAGTAGTCTTGGAGCCCAATTATCTCTCAGTTTCAGTAAAAGAAGGGCATTTTAAGGATGCTCTAAAATATTGTTATGGATAAAGTTCTTGTAATCACAAAGCAAACTACAGAGCAAATTGGGTGGTGGATGTGGTAGTTTACATGGGTGGATGGAGGGTTGGAAATGACTTGCTACATGTGCTTATAAGCATACATTGGTATATTGTTGGGAAATTTAATAAGGCACTGATTCTCTATACTGTCTATCAATCATTATATCTACCGTATATATTTATTAATTTATCTACCTATTACATTTATGTATTCCCCTTTAACAGAACAATTGCAGAGCCTTCTTATATTATGAGAATCTATTTAGTGTACTTTACCCAGAGAAACGCCAGAATATTACCCAGTCCTTGTTCTTTGTTGTACAACACAGACAAGATATATACAGAGCTGATTAACATTATTCATAAACGCTGCATCCAAAGATAACGACATTGAAGTACACAACAGCCGGTGCTGGGCATGAATTAATAGATTCTGTCTTCGGGGGTCAGGAGATCTTGACCTCTGGCTCCTCAGCAGACAATTATAGCCGGAATTTAACGTTAAGCTTTCACCTGAAACTATGCATCAAAGAGAAACAATTAATTAAGGGCACAACCTGATCTTTTAAAATCTTATCTAATAAAGACAGCATTTTGTTTTCAAAGTTTCAGGCTTCACTGCATGCCAAACATGATATTAACAGCAGTTAGAGAGAGATTCACAAATGTTATGTTTGGGCCCGAGCAGAGCATGCATGTGTAATCTACATCTCATGCAACTTTAATAAAGTTCTCTCTGCTGGCTCATTCCTAATACTCCTCTAAAGACAATTTTGGTATCACCCTTCATTTATTTTGCATGTATCTTTTACAGGCAGTAGATTACCATTATGAATAAAGAAAAAAATATGTTGAGTACAGGAGCAAATATTCATTCCTTTTGTATAAAATAATATACCTGACATGAGAAGTATAGATAGATTAATTTCTTAATCTTTCCAATTGTTTTTTTAAAACACTGATGGGTACCAAATTGACAGGTACCTTTCAATGTGCCATTTACAACCATGGCACATTTTATATGACAGAGAATCCTCTGGGCCTATTTATTTTGTAGAAGGCCCACAGGAAACCATTAGGTAATATCCAAGAGTGTAGCAGTTAAACCATTTGTATTTCAAAATACTAAGGTCTTCAGTATTAAAGAGGTTTGGATGCAATTGTCATAGTTACTTGCTCTGATTCCTCACAGCTGCCACTCAGACATGTCCCAGTCGTAGCTCAACACTACCACTTTCTTGACCCTGTGATGAGTCTTCATCTAAATAGTTAAAATAGCCAGAAACAAATATCACTCATTTCTCACTATTAGCTTAAACCCTCTTGTGGTGACAATGGCAACTGTCAAGGGTTGAAATAAATTAGGCAGAATTTAAAATTCTATCTATCTATCTATCTATCTATCTATCTATCTATCTATCTATCTATATTAGAAAATGACTGTAGCACTCCACAGTTCTACAGTCATTTTCTAATATATCAGGCACCCGCCTCACGATATACCGAGTGCAGCGACAATTTGTATTTTTGTATCTATCTATCTATCTATCTATCCATCTTTTATCTATCGGATACCGAAAAAAATAAAGTCCAAAAAAAAAAAAAACTTTAAAGGAAAATGTGGTTCGAATACCAAAGTGTTTGAACACCAATGTGTTACTGTTTTAAGAACCAGAAATTTAATTAGTAACTTTGCCTGGGAAGTAGCTCTACTTATGAGCCAAGTATAAATAGTGAATTTATTTTGGTTGAGATATCTGGGTTATTATAAATCAGGATCAGCTAGATAATGATCTGGCAAAATGTGGTCCTGTTTGCTTGCCTGCAAGAGTTCAGGAACAAGTGAACACAAGGACAGAATGAATAGAGTTTGGGGAGCACTGCTATGAGAATGATTTTAGCTCCAGCTTATACTCAATAATTTATAGAAATATGCCCTGTACTAACATAAATTAAGGTATGCTTGTGTTCTTTTATTTATCTCAGCATCATGTATTAACACACAGGACACATTTCGCCAGCTTAGCCTTCATTAACTGTGTTTAGTAACTAACCGTGTTAGGCATGACATAGGGTACATGACAACACATGCTTCCCATAAAGGGACATTTTTATAAGAAGTTGATCCCAAGCCTGCCAGAATATTGGAGGTTTTGTGCATTAACTATATCACTATATAAATATGAATTTACAGTTTTTATGTTTTCTTGAATATTATATAATGTCAGGCTCTTTTTAAAAAAAAAAAATTACTTCTTTGTGATCTGCCAGGTAAAAATGTGACATTTTAAGTGTGCATTTAATGAAACGCCTAAATGTAGATTTTCGATTCAAACATTTGAACCTTCCTACTTTAGTAATATAGGTAAGAAGTCTCCTAATGACTATGTTTCAAAAGGCTTCTCTGCATGCATATGGGAAATGCATCCTTCATTTGTAATCCATTTCCAGCTTGCAGACTGTGAATAATTCATGAGGAGTACTTGTTACACATGCTAGCATTTCCCTCTACTCTGTAACAGAGGCAATTCTGTGCAGTATTTAGAATTAGGAATAATTGTTCTCCCCAAGATTGTTTCTGACAAGTTTTGTTCAGCTTTGCTGGACACAACAAATTTGACATATGCAATCTAAATTATTGTTGCACAGAAGACTCTTTTTAAGGATGTACTGTGATGCATGAGTACTAGAAATGATTTGTGCACTTTCAAATGTCTTAAAAAGTAATCCGGCCGCAGACAGTGTATCAGCCAGCTAGACTTAACTCTAGAATTGTTACATTTGTGGAATGATCCGCGTAACACTGCATTATTCATTTACCACTTTATTATCGGGTAGAGCTGGCATGCAGCTAAGCCGAAATGATATCCCAGCTAGGTTGGTCCGCCATGAAAATAAACATTGGCTAAAATATATTTTAATATTTTTATTGTAAGAATAAATAAAATTGTTACATCCTGAGTAAGCCATTCTAGAAAATGTATCTTTTTTAATAACAGATAAAGAATAACAAGTAATAACATTGATTGGTCATTGAACAGAGGTTATCACTTTACTTTCAATTGGCCCTCTACAACTCTTACTTTCTATTGTGACACAGAAAATCTCTGGGTGCAAATAAAAAAACGACGGTATGTCTGATGCAAAGGGCATTGCATGACATATGGACCCAAAGAACACCAAAAAATAAATAAATTGCATGTTTCCTGTTACACAGTGTTACATTTACTTAGATCAAGTTCCAGTTCTACAACTTTTACAGTTAACATGAATGTCCATCTTTTATCACCTGCCTACTTTGTTCACATTCATTTCTGCTCCTGTTACCAGCAGTCAGGGACAGTGGCTTTTAAGCCCCTATTACACAGAACGACTGTGAGGAGCAAACAAGCGATGTCAGCTGAGGAGGGGCTGGGGCCGCGGAGAGGTGCGGGGGGCTGTGTGGGTGATCGCTAGATGGTCCAGGCAGCCCATAGCATATACCAGCGGTCTGCTGCCACCGCCATATACTATGGGCTGCTACTTACTACCCAGGCCTTTTCTGTGCCTCCAATCCTTTCAAGGACCTGGGTTTGCTGTATGCTGCCTTCAGCAGCTTCTAATTATCGAATTAAGATAAAATTGATCAATGCAGTACAAAAAAAAAGGTCAGAATTGAGCAATTGAAAAAAAAAACATTCATGAATTTTTAAAAAGTTACAAAAAGTAGTAAAAGTAAAAAGCTGCATAAATAGTATAAATAAATAGTAATAGATTGTTGCAATCATACTGACTTAAGGAACATAGATAACGTGTCAGTTTTACCACACGGCAAAAGGCATAAAGATGATACACACAAAATAAAAAATCAATTTCACCGAGCAAATAATTTTTCATGAAAAATAAGACCTCATATGGGTCCATTGGGTGCCTCTCTCTTAGGCTATGTTCACACAATGTCAAAAATAGAGAAAAGGCAGCCGATTTTGATATAAACTGACTGCAATGGCAATGCATTAAAGTCAATGAAAAGACGGACGTCCAATGCATACAATGTATTGAATAACGGACGTTTTTACCGCGGATGTCAAAATAATGAATCATTTTTGTCGGATGCCTTTTGCAAACAGCAGACTTTTTTTATTAGTTGTTCACACACAGTTTTTCTTTTGTCACCGTTCTTTCTCCATTTTTACTATTAAATTCAATGGACTTTTAAATTAAGCTGCACCCAAAGGCCAATTAGTAACCCCAAACTAGAATAATGTGCCAACAGCCATTATTAGGGAGGGGAGGCTAGAAAGCTAAATGACGTCCAATATTTTAACCTCAAAATAACGCCCCTTGATAAAGCGACCTGTATGCAAAACGTGTGTCGGGGTTATTGGCGCCAGACACACGATGGGTAAGCATCTTGTATGTTCACTTTATATAATTGTGGGATTAGTTGGATAGTGTATTTAGTAATCCTGTGAGGCTGTGTGGATACACCGCATGGTTATATACATTGACTTTCTTTGATGTTTACATAATATAGTGGCATATTCCAACATTTTGTAAGATCGAGGTGTCTTGGCTGTCATTTTCTACTGGATTCCTTTTGCACTAAAAAAGATTTTTTATGTGATTTTTAATCATATCAAATAAAATTGTGATATTTAAACTTTAGCTTTGTTGTGGTGTAATTATCATTTTAAATGGAGCTGCAAAAAAGGTTGTGTAAACATAGCCTTAGGCTATGTTAACACAATGTTTTTCTGCTCTGTTTAAAATGACATCCATCATTTTGATGTTAAAATGGTGAATGGTATTTTGCTGTTTGGCCGCCTATCAGTGCAGTGATGGCTGTTGGTACATTATTGCAGTTTAGGTGGACTAATTGGCCTTTGGGTGTCTTTAATTGAAAAGTCCATTGAATTAGTAAAATAGTAAAAACTTTGGAAGGATGATGAAAAAAAAAAAAAAACTGTGTGTCAACAACTATAAAATAACTTCTGCTGTTTGCTGATGTCCGAAAATAATTGACATCTTTTATTTGACATCCGAGCAGACAGCGTCTGTCAGTTTATACACTGTGTGCATTGGACGTCTGTCATGCCATTGACTTTAATGCATTGCATTTAAGCCAATTAAATAGCAATAACAGACGTCTTCTAAATTAGAAAAGGGAGACGTCTTTACTCTTTTTTGACATTAGGCCTTAGGCTATGTTCACACAACGTCAAAAAAAGAAAAGAGCGTCCGCTTTGTCCGCTTATGTCCGCTTATGTAAAAAGACGTCTGTTATCGCCACGATTTAACTGACTGCAATGCAATGCATTGAAGTCATTGAAATGACGGTCCAATGCCCACAATGTATAAAATGATGGAAGTTATCTGAACGGACATCATAATAATGATCATGTCATGTACTTTCAGACAACTTTTGAAAACAGCAAATGTCATTTTTTTGTTGTTTACACACAGTTTTTCTTTTTTCACCGTCATTTCACCATTTTACTATTACATTTAATGGACTTTTAAATTAAAGACACCCAAAGGCCAACTAGTGAACCCAAACTAAAAAATGTACCAACAGCCGTCATTGCACTGGAGGCCAGGCAGTGAAATGACGTCGCTCATTTTAGACTCAAAATGAGGGACGTAATTTTAAATTGAGCTGAAAAAGTGCTGAGTAAACATAGCCTAACATTGTGAACATATAGATCATAATGACTAGTGAAATGTTCAACATCAGGTTTGTTTTCCCATCCTCTAACATTTTCTTTTTGCACTTAGCCTGATATTTAACTGTGTCACACTAAATAATTGCATTTTACTTAGAACTTTTTTTTACTTTATAATTGGTAACAAAGGACTGTATTTTTATTTTATTTGTACTCTGTTACTAGACAGAGAAGCTTGTCTCTGAAATTGTCAATATAAATGAAATTACAAAGCAGAGAATAACCTCCCTACAAGAGATAATGCTGTAAAAACATTAAATAATAAGACCTTGACAAACACAGTCTACATTATGCCAGGAAAGTTTTTAAAAAGCTATTGCTTCTATGTGTTCATATTATTTTTTGAGTTCATAATTCAGATAAGAAACATACTTATAAATGCACAAATCCAATAACTTTAGTAATAAATGCATCAAACAATGATTTGATCTCATTAATTCAGTGCTTAGCATATTGTATGTAATGGATGTTTTGACTGAGAATATTTTCTGTATTCTCCCAAAGACCTTTATTTATTTTTTTATCTAAAAGACATTTTTTCCAAGGTAACTACAGAGTGATCATTGACTGTCAATATTGCATCTCAGTTGGGTATCTGCGTTTATATGGAAATTGCCCTTGGTGCCAATAATGGATAACTCTTCTTTGACATCCTCTAACAACATGGAATAAATATCATAAACTTAAATGGAGTTGTATAGGATTAGGAACACACAGCTGCTTTCCTCCATAAACAGTGCCATACTTGTTCACAGATTTTGTGAGATATTGTCCCTTGTGTTTTAAGGAGTTGAGCTGAAAAACCAGACACAACCTTAGGGTATGTTCACACTGTAAAACAAGAGGGATTCTACGGTGGGGAATTCAGCCTGTTTTACTCAGGGTGAACATACCTTTAGGCCTAAAAGAAACATCCATATTTGAAAACATATTCATATCATGGATACAAATCCCAACCTAACTGCAGCTCTAAAAGCCCAAATTGACCTGTACCATAGCCACAGTTAGGTGGGGACGGGGACTTGCATCCGTAATATTAACAGGTTTGCAGATCCTGACTATGAATGCAGCAGCATAGCCAGAAATGGCTGGACCCGATAGCAAATATTTTATTTCCCCCCTCTCGCGACTGACCACAAACCCATCAAGTGTAGTCATATTCTTTTTAACGTTTCACTACAAGTGCTCACCAGGAGTGCTAACAGTTAAAGGGACATTTGCAGAACTCTGAAGCTCCGCTTGGCCACCAGGTGCTGCAAATGATGATGGCTCTAGGGGCACAGTGTATTGCAGGAGTGGGCCACAGGCCCCCTAATGCAGCCAGCCCTGTAACAGCCGCTATGGCTGCTATGGTGGTAGTTATGCCCCTGTATGGATTCGTATTGGCCTTACATAAAATATTTTGCTATTTCTGGAAGAAAGCTTCTGTTTTTCTAAACCTGTGCAGCAGCTTTAATGTGTACTTGTAAACTTCATCCCCTACCTGTTCTCCAGTTTGGGCATAGAGAGATGCAATCTACGATGTAAGGTGACCAAAGCAATCATACAATCTGTACACAAGTCCTATTAACTAGAAAAAGAGCTTGTGCTCCAAATTTACTAGACGTTGTACAGTTGCCTTGATGGCTCTACTGCCCAGTATGGAATGGGCATCCTCCTAACAGAGCTGAAGAATGGGTGGAAGATAAAGTTTGCAGGTACCCTTCAAAGGAGTCAATGTATTAATACAATATCCAAAAAGCATACTGAATCATATGGCAGTTTGAGATAAAAAACAATAATATAGTTTGTATACCATCATACGTAATACTTTGACCTTTTCTGAATACTTAATGCTAATTCAGCTATGTGTGTTCTATTTTATCCCATGTGGCAGGTTCATTATCTATCAAGCTGCCATCAGATAAGGTTCTGGTAAATTGATGACACATTCTCCAATACCTTGTACAGAGCTGAAGACACAGGCAGATAGGTGATAGGGAGATAAAACAAATGATGTCCTTGTCTTTGCTAATGTCCATTTGCAGTTATACAATTGCATTTTTCCCTGGAAGCTGAAGCGCTACAGAAATTATGTTGAGCCACAGTATGCACACGTCCTGCCTCCCACACTCTCCTCGTACAGGGCTGAGTCACCAACCATGTATGTTATTTAGTAGAGGTGAGCGAACAGTATTCGATCGAATAGCTATTCGATCTAATACTGCACTATTTGAAAGATTCAAGTTCGATCGAATATGTGATTGAATATTCAAATCTAAATTAACTTTACTAAAAGAGCTAAATAATTTTTTAGCTGTTTTAATAAAGTTCATGTTCCCTGGGAAAGCAGGGAAGCAGTATTACAGGGCACGGTATTAGAGGCAATTAGTAATTGGCGGCAATAATGCCGATCCCTGTAATAGTTAAAATTTAATTAATAAAACTAAATTTTGTTCTAAAAAAGTTATTTTCGTTGTTCAATAGCTTAATAAAAACAAATACATACTTTTGCAATTAAATATACTGTTAATAAAAAAATTAATATATATAAATAAATGTGTATATATATTTATTTATATACAGTATATTTAATTGCAAAAGTATGTATTGTTTTAATTAAGCTATTGAACAATGAAAATGACTTTATTAGAACAAAAATATGCTTTATTAATTAAATATTAAGTATTACAGGAAGCTCTATTTATGATGGCAATTCCTATTGCCGATAATACAGCTCAATGTAATAATTAATACTTTAATTAAAACAGCAAATGTTTCTTATAATGATGAATTTTTTTTTTATCACAATAGCAACATAAGAAGAAACATTTTGATTTATATGTCCGCTCAGCTGATTGGCTGAGCGGACATATAAAGAGCTGGTGTAGGGTTCCCCCTATTTTCATAATCAGCCGGGTTAAAAACCAAGCAACAGCAGGCTAGTAACACCAGGGTGGGAAGGGCCATTGTTTTTGGCCCTCCTCAGCCTTAATATTACCAGCCTGATGCCGCCCAGTCCAGGAATTTTAATGCTCCGGGACCACTAGCACCTGGCTCTTCCCAGTACCCCTGGTGGCATTGGGTACTGGGATAATAATGAGGAGGTTTGTGTTAGCCATTTTATACCAGCTAACACTAAGCCCTGACTTAGTAATGGATTTCGTCTATTAGACGGCTTCCACTACAAAGTCTATATAGTAAAGAAATAAAGACAAGACACCAGTGAAAAATATGTTTTATTCAAATAAAAACACCCTCACACCCTTTGGTAACCATTTTATAAAAAAAAAAAAAAAAAAAAAAGCCCGACAACCGCTGGTCATCACCATAGTCCACCGAATCTGCCATAATCCACAGGATAACGATATCTGAAAAACAAAAAGGGAGAAACACACAGAAAAACACAAAAACAGGAGCACAACACACATCATCGTGAGCGGTGTTGTGCACCTTACTGTATGCAGCATCTTTACAGATCGCTGCTTACAGTGTGGCACCCAAGGGGTTAAGGGAGGATGCATTGCACCCCCCTTAACCCTTTGGGGGCCATAATGCACAATCTGGCCCCAGGAGGTTAAGTAAGGGTCACCACTTAACCCCTTTGGGGCCAGACTGATGTCAGACTGCACCCATACCAGCAAGGAAGGGGTTAAGTGGCCCCCCTCTTCCTTGCTGGGATGGGTGTAGTACAGGGGGGGAGCTTTCTACTCACCCACCAATGTCTTCTATCTTCTCTCTTCTTTCTTCTATCTTCTCTCTTTGCCGGTCCCCGGCACACTGAGCTTAGTGTGACGGGACCGGCTCTTTATATGTCCGCTCAGCCAATCAGCTGAGCGGACATATAAATCAAAATGTTTCTTCTAATGTTGCTATTGTGATTAAAAAAAAAAAAATAGCATCATTATAAGAAACATATATATTTTTTTTATTAACAGTATATTTAATTGCAAAAGCATGGATTTGTTTTAATTAAGCTATTGAACAATTAAAATAACTTTTTTTAGAACAAAACTTTGTTTTATTAAATAAATATTAGCTTTTACAGGGATCAGCATTATTGCTGGGGTTCGCTAACCCTGGTAATACCCATCCCTGTAATACTGCTTCCCTGCTTTCCCAGATGCATTCCAGAGGTGTTTGCATCACTTTCTAAAAATGTGACTTGGTGACCTCTGATTTGTCGAATCTTGATTTCCAGGTCCCAAGGATTTTTCTCCCATAGGCTATAATGGGATTCGATATTCAATCGAATAGTCGAATATCGGGATTCGAATCAAATCCAATCAAATCGAATATTTCACTATTCGCTCATCTCTATTAGTTAGTACAAGAAGGCAGAGGTAGGAAAGGAGGTATACATGCTGTTGCTCAGCACAATTTCTGTGGCACTTCAGCTTCCAAGGAAAAATTTAATTGCAAATGGACATCAGCAAAGACAAAGTCATCATTTGTTTTATCTTCCTTTTCACCTATCTTCCTCTTTCTGCCGCTCTGTACATGGTATGGACCTGACAGATTTCCTTAAAAGTGGCTATCCAGGCTTACAAAATATGTCCACTTTCCTCCAATAGTTTTCCTGTCCTCAGTTTGGGTGGGGTTTCAAAGCTCAGTACTAAGAATGAGCAAATGAGTGGCACAGAGTGGAGCACACTTCAAAGCGCTGCAGCCCGATCATCAGAATACACATGATAGCGATTCGATTTGTTCCTACTGTAAATTCACTCATACCTACTACTATTGAATGGAAGTGAAGTGTAATACCATGCACGACTTGAGGACAACACGAGTCAAGCAACCATTGGAGGCCTAAGGAGACTTAAGCTGCACTGACAAGGGGTCAGTTTACACCTATACACTGCAGGGAACTGATCCATGGCGAACGGATCTGTGCAGCACATAAAGGGCTACCACCCGCAGGACATAAACAGCTACTGCCCACAAGACATAAAAAGCTACTGTCCACAGGACATATAGCCACCTGCAGCACATACAGCCACTGCATATAAATGGCAGGCGCTGGCAGCATCTACAGCCACTACTAAAACCTGTTCTTGATTCCCACAACACTAAGAGTCATGGGGGAGGGAACAGTGCAGTTACGCAACTAAGTAATGGAAGAGACGAGTTCAGGATCATCCAATGACAGCATAAAAGGCAAAAGAAGGCAACAGGTGAAATCTGGTGCGGGCTGGGTGGCGGGCCAATAGATTGATGTTGTGTAGATGAACAGGCCAATAGAAAACGTTGGTGGGTCAGCTGTGATATTTTCAGTGTTTTCCTCGCCAAGCCCCCAAAAAATAAAATAAAATAAATAAAAGATCATCTTCCTCCAGTGATACTACCTAACCCAAAGCAACACACCGATTACTGGGATGACTTTAGTTTAGAAAGGGGTCCTCTTGATTAGCAGCCTCTTTATTCAGTGCTACTTAAATCTTACCTTTCATTTTCAGCCTATTTTTTTTTTTCCAAATAAAAGGAAATATGAGATTATATTGTGGTTGTCTATAAGCTAAGGGTTAGTGTACTGACAGTTTAACGTCCTATGCTTTTAATCTCGGAACATTTTTTATTTGTCCTGTCTATGTATCTATGTCTGTCTGGAAAAATCAGCTCAAAATCTTTAAAATATCATACAGAGCAAAATAGTGTACCCTAGCGGAAAGAGCTGCCTAATTTAAAATGATTTTTGTGGCAAAATTCATGTAGGCATTCAAACAATAAGCAATAGAAAACTATTGGGCTATTTACATCCATTTGTTACCTGCTTGTCACATTATCCATTCTGCATGTTACAGAACATTTATAAGGAAGTGAAGCATAAACAAATTGAATTTTTCAAACAAAAGGAGGTGTTAACATTGGATTATTAAAGACCTTTAAACTTTTGCTAAAAGCTTTTCCAAGGCATGTTATCATTCTTTTAAAATTGCCTGGTTAAAATTAATGTAAAGTTCAATGGTGTTATTGGAATGTTTTTCGTTGTGCAGAGTCCCCTGCTGATATGATTTGCTGGTTCTACTCTCCGGAGTTCCAGTGTAAACTAGTTGTTATATTTCCATAAAGGAGAAAAATGTGACAGGAATAATGTACAGGAGGTAGATTTTTCTCACTTTGTCCCATTTACACATAAAGAACTAGTAGAAGTTTATGATTTGCACATTTTGTGGTTTTATTGTATATGCTGCTGTTAAGGAGACATAAGAACTTGTTCACATACTCTATTTCCAGTGGATATGATCAAGGTTAATCTTGACTGACCAAAGGTCTCTTGTATCTGTTCATGATCTCAGGTAAGATGTCCAATCACTTGTATTACCTTGTCATCTCAGGTGTTGTTACTTATACTACAACACATAGGTTAAATGGGTTATATATTAAAGGAACACTATCAGTAGTTACAAGCATCTGACCTGCTGATATGTCCCTATAACACGAGGGCCACTCAGGAAGAAGGTAATTTTTGGGCAGTAATGAGAGCTGGAGTGACGTCACTGCAGAGAGCTGCCCCAGTATTCATTAAGAGGGTGGGCCTGCAGGGGACGATTAGTCCAATAAAGATGGTCGTCCCCCCAATGGCCTCATTTACATATCGAATAAACTACAAAGTTACCAAAAGCGGTGTTAAGGATCAAGGTAAAGAAATAACACCAAGGTTAGAGGTCGTTGAAGCGGGTGACTTCCCGCTCAGGGGCCATGAGATTGGGGAGGGAGGGGGGGGGATATGGAGGGAGGGGCAGGGGAGGGAGGGGTGGCTCGTGGGTTGGGGTTTTTTTTTTTCCTTTCTATTTTGAATGAGTTATAGAATATTGGTATGGAACATTAGGGGTATGTCGGACAGACTGAAAAAAATGGCAATCCTGGAGGTTATAACTAAACATCTTCCTGCGATAGTTATATTAGTGGAAACTCATGCCACTAAGGACTGTGTCCCTTTAGCTAAAAGAAAATGGGCCCAGCTGGAGTACCACTCGGTCTGTTCGGCATACTCCTCTGGAGTCTCGATTTTCATTCACCATAAAATTAATTTTATTTGTAAAACTGTTAAAATTGATACCAATGGGAGGTTTATTTTTTTACATGGCACATTGGAAGGAGTTGAAACTATTCTCGCAGCAGTTTATATCGCTCCTCCTTTCAGAAACGAAATACTGATTAATCTTGTAGGGTTTATGAAAGAGAGGAATTGTGAAGCAAGTTATGTGATGGGGGACTTCAATTGTGTCATGAATTATTCTCAAGATAAGAGACGCCGTACGGGGGCCACTGAGCAATGTGTTTCTCCCTTATATAGATTATGTGAAGAGCTAGGATGGGTAGATGCCTGGCGAGTCCTAAACCCTGGGAAGACCGGTTTTACATGCTATAGCACCTCATACGATACAGCGTCCAGAATTGATCTAGTCCTGTGCAATGATAAAGCACTGAAATATATAAGGAAGATAAAAATTGAACCGAGATCTGTTTCCGACCATACCCCGATTTCTGTGGAGATGGTGGGAAGGAGAGTGGAAGCGGCTCCTCCCCCTTTCAGGCTGAACCCCTATTGGTTGACAATTTTACAGAAAGAGGATGTAATTAGGAAAGAAATCTGTACGTTCTGGGAGGTGAACAGAAACTCAGCCGATTTGTTGGTTGTTTGGGATACGTTTAAAGCTTACTTAAGGGGTATCTTCTTTAAATTGATCTGTCAGAAGAAGAGGGGTTTTGCCTGGAAGGAGAGGGAGCTGTTTGAGGACGTTGAGAAGGCGGAGGCCTCCTATGGGTCAGATTGCTCTGTTGACTCCTGGAATAGGCTCCAAGAGGCGCAGGATAAATATGCAGCCTTTTTATCGGAGAAAGCGCAACATAAAGTCTTTTTCCAGGGTCAGCAGAGATATCTGGGTGGAGGGAAACCGAATAAATTCCTGGCAGGGATCCTCAAAGATAGGCAGGAAAGACAGGATATTACGCTCCTTAGGGACTCTGGGGGGTGTTTGATCTCGGATAGTAAGGAAATAGAGCAGGAGTTCCTGAACTACTTTGTTAAACTATACAGCTCGGAAAGTAAAGTTGGAGAGAGTGAGCGTGACGACTTTTTTGAGCGCGTCACTCTCAACTCTCTCTCTGAGGAGAGGAGGGGGTGGTTGGAAGAGGATATCACTCTGGATGAGCTAAGGGACTCATTGGGATCATTTTCTGGGAATTCTACTCCAGGGGGGGATGGGTTGCCTTTTCAGTTTTATAGGAACTACTCGGATGTTGTCCTGCCCATGTTGCTGGAGGTTCTCAATGAATCCTGTGTTAGGGGAGAGTTACCGCAATCTATGAGAGAGGCCCATATTATACTTATCAGGAAAAAAAATAAGGATGCTACAGAAATGGAAGCCTATCGTCCAATATCACTTTTGAATACGGATGTTAAATTGTTTTCAAAGGTTATAGCTAGACGTCTTGCCAGTGTGATAACTGACTTGGTGGGGCCTGAACAGGGAGGATTCATGCCAGGGAGAACCGTGCATGATAATCTGGGTAAAGTGTTTGCAAATATTCAGTTTAGTGCTTCTGGCTCCCGCTCCATCCTGTCACTCGACGCCACTAAGGCGTTTGACAGGGTGGAGTGGGAGTTTCTGTGGCACTCTCTCAGAGTTATGGGACTCGGCCGGAGATTTATCGGATGGATCCAGACTTTATATAACGATCCAACTGCACGTTTAATAATTAATAGGGTTCCTTCCAGCTGTTTCTCTCTCACTAGAGGCACCCGCCAGGGTTGTCCTCTCTCCCCTCTATTATTCGCGTTATATATTGAGCCTCTGGCGGCATGGGCACGGCAACATTCAGAGTTTAAGGGTTTTGGTTTAGAGGGGGAAGATAGCAAGATATTACTATATGCAGATGATATTTTGTTGTTTGTCTTAGAACCAGATAAGTCTGTCCCAAGTATAATTAATAATCTGGAGCAATTCGGAGTTCTGTCAGGGTTGGAAATAAACTGGGGGAAATCCTGGCTTCTCCCATTGGATGAGGAAATTAATAGTCCAATTGGTGAGGTGAGGATAGCAAAAAAAAATGAGGCCTTAGAGTATTTGGGAATAAAAATAACGGCAAAGGGGGTAGACTTTATTTCAGCAAACCTCACACCCTTTCTACAGAATTTGGAGAGGCGTGTAGGGATTTGGAAGAAGCTGCCTCTTTTGATGGCCGATCGTCTGGCCATTATAAAAATGGTGGTTCTTCCCCAGTTGCTGTTTCTGTGTGGCGCAGCCCCCGTATGGATAAGCGATAAATGGATAAAAAAAAATAGAAGTATTATTAGGTAGTTTGATCTGGGGAAGAAAGCGGGTACGTATTAAATATGAGAAATTTAGTTTTCACAGTCAGAGGGGAGGGTACTCCATGCCAAATCTTAGGGTTTACTTTTTGTCTTCACAATTGGCAGTTTTGGTTAAAAATCAGAGTAATTCACTTAATTGTTATTTGAGATTAAAATATAAGGCACATAGTATATTTGAATTATTAGAATCGGGGAGACTGAATTCAAATCATCCTCCCGACTGTACAATAGAGCATTTAATGGTGTTGGTGTGGAAATCATTGAAAGGTTTATGCAACATAGGTGGGCATCTGTTATGTACCCCAATTTGGGATAATAGTAATTTTCCGGAGTTTGAGAAAATTCAAAATAAACAATTTTGGGTAGATAAAGGTCTTACTGGGGTGGCACAGTTATTTCACCAGGGGAAAATTCGCAGTTTTAGTGAGGTGGCCGTAGAATTTCGGCTTGAGCACAAGCATGTTTTTTACTATTTTCAGCTGGCCCAGCTGGCCGGTCTGTAAATAAAAGTTTGTTTAGTTTATCTCAGAATACGGTTATGCACACTTTAATGGGTATGGGGGATATGAGAAGGGGTGTATCGCTTATCTATAAACGTACGGTATTGGATATTAAAACAAGGGCAGACTTTAGTTGTCGTTTTAAGTGGCAAGAGAACTGGGGGGTGATTTCGGATGAGAGCTGGGATAATATTGTTCAGAATATTGGTAAGGTTTCATTGTGTGAGGAACATTGGGTGGGTGGGGGTAAGTGTGGGTTTGGATAGGGGAGGGTTTTAACAATAATTATAATGTAGTAATGTTTATTACTCATTGTTTATATTTGTGCAATCTAAGTATTTATTTGCAAAAATAAAGAAAATAATTAAAAAAAAAAAAAAAAAAGGTAAAGAAATTACCTCCATTCTCAGCACCCCGTGTACTATAGCGACATATAAGCAATTCAGATACTTATAACCTGCTGATAGTTTCCCTTTAAATCAATATTGTTAGAGATGAGTAGTTAGAGATGAGTATGCTTTAGTCTGATCGTTCGGCATTTGAATACTTGTTGCTGAAAGAGTTTGATGCAGCCCTAGGGAGTCCAGGAAAATATTCATACGGTTGCACTTATCTCTTATTGTTGTAGATTATTGTGGGGGTGGGGGTGAGTGGCACAATCTGTTCTTTGCTCCATCTACTACTTTTTTGCCTGGTTCCACCATTAGGACCCATGGACAACAGTATAGTAGAACTCTTATGGTAATATCATACATCTTTGGTTCTCTTCGTAGTCTTTTTACTATATACCTACTCTATGTTTCCAATCTAGATCAACAGTTAAATTATTTTTCTGCAACAACAATTGTATCCGGGGGGTAGCTGATTTTTTGGCAGCAGTTTTCTTTTCTGGATGTTAAAGGATGTTAGCAGAGATGCCACCAGCAACATTTGTGGGAAAACAATATAATGTACGGGTTCCTAAACCAAAAATCTATGTATGCATATCTGTTCTGTATATGGAGATTTGTAGGTGGGAAAGGAATCTAGTTTCACTAACGTCAAAAATAGAGAAAAGGCGGCCAATTTTGATATTTTAAAAAATGTCAGTTATTGCCGCGATTTATCTGACTGCTATGGCAATACATTGCAGTCAATGGAAAGATGGATGTCCAATGCACACAATGTATTGATTAATGACATTTTTACTGGGGACGTCAAAATAATAAACATGATCATTATTTTCGGACGTCTTTTGCAAACTGCGGACGTTTCTTATTATTTGTTTACACACAGTTTTTCTTTTGTCACCATTCCTTCTCCGTTTTTACTATTAAAGTCAATGGACTTTTCAATTAAGACACACCCAAAGGGCAATTAGTAACTACAAACTAGAAATTACTACTGGTAATGTACCAACACCAGTCATTGCAATACATGCAATACAACTAAATGACGTCTGTCATTTTAGACTCAAAATGATAGACATCATTTTAAACTGGACTGAAAAAACGTGTGAACATAACCTAAGACTGACCCATTATTGATTCCGGAGTGTTCCATAATGAGATCTGATTCTATACCAGCGACCAAAGATTTCAAATATCATATTGTAAAGTGAAATAAAATGACATGGTTAGAAATTTCATTGATAATTAGAACATTTTCTCCCTAAAATGTTATCAGTTTAATGGTTTCTGTCACTTAGAGAACTTTTTACGCACTTGAAACAGATGGGACCTGTCATGGCTCATTACAGCATAGAGCGCTATAGTCAAATGAATTAGCTGCAGAGATGTAACAAGTTCAGATTATTTCAGAACATCCTTGTCTTCACCTTGATTAGTAGCTCTTTAACCCCAACATGAAAGGCATAATTAGAGAAATTCAGAAGGTAAATGTGGTGAGACTTTCTACTAACTAGTGGGAGTTTGATATAATAATAATAATAATAATAATAATAATAATAATAATAATAATAATTATTATTATTATTATTATTATTATTATTATTATTTGTTTTAATTAATTATTATTTTTTTTATAACATTTGTAGTATTAGTTGTAGTGGCAGCAGTAAATATGTTTATTAATTATTTATTATTGTACACCCCTTGGACTTGCTAAATGGAATCAAGTATATAAAATAATAATAATAATAATAATAACTATTATTATTATTATTATTATTATCATCATTATTATTTGTATTAATAATTATTATTATAATTATTAAATAATAATAATAATAATAATAATAATAATAATAATAATAATAATAATAATAATACACATTCACAACACATAAAGCTGATATGTCTTTGAACCCTGTTGTCATTAATATTTGAAACTAATAATAAGTAAAAGTGAATCGAAATATCTGGTATTCTCTAATTTCCCCCAAGGTTCCACTGATTATTCTGGCAATGAATGAAATGTGTATGGGTTTTGTAGATTTCCTATACATTTGTTGGGTTGCCCTTTAAGGCTAGATTCACACTACATATATTTCAGTCAGTATTGTGGTCCTCATATTGCAACCAAAACCAGGAGTGGATTAAAAACACAGAAAGGATCTGTTCACACAATGTTTAATGGCAAATATTTGCTGTTAGTTTAAAACAACGGCTGTTGTATTGAAATAATGGCAGTTATTTACTGTTATATGGCGGCCATCCACTCAATTTCAACATTGTGTGAACAGATCCTTTCTGTGTTTTTAATCCACTCCTGTTTTTTTTTTTGCAATATGAGGACCACAATACTGACTGAAATATACGTAGTGTGAACCCAGCCTTAAAGTGGAACTGTCAGCAAGTTCGACCAATCTAACCTGCTGATATGCCCTTATTGCACAGGAGGCACAGGGTAGGAAGGTATATCTCTTACCTTCCTCCTTGGCGCCGTTGCGGTGAACTGTTCCCTGTGCTTCACGGTCTGGTGAAACCGTCAGGAGTGCTGGGGCACCTTTTAGGAGCCTTGCCTGCCCCTAAAATGACGCTCCTGCCTGCCCCTCCAAACAGCATGCTCCATTCATTATTATTAGAAATGGGCAGACCAGCGCAAAAGAAGCAGGCAGTGCTATTAAAGGGTGCCCCAGGGTTCCTAACAGTCTTAACGGAGAGTGGTGCACACAAAAAAGTGCACAGGAATGGTGCCAAGGAGGTAGATATGAGACATACTTTTTTCCTTGTCAGCTACTGTGACATATCAGCAGGTTAGATTAGTCTTTAAAGTGACTCTGTACCTACAATCTGCCCCCCCTCAAACCACTTGTACCTTCGGATAGCTGCTTTTAATCCAAGATCTGTCCTGGGGTCCGTTCTGCAGGTGATGCAGTTATTGTTTTAAAAATGACTTTTAATCCGGCAGCGCTGTGTCAAACGGCCGGGGCTTACATTAGTATATGCATTAGGCTGGCACCACCTCTCTGTCCTTCCTCCACACCCTCCTCATTATTAGGAATGCTCCAGGCAGATTGCTTCCTATTCCCCACCTGTGTGCATAATGAACATGGGCTGGATCGTTAAGACACCTGTGCAAAGCTCAAACAGCAGTAAATGTTCCTTGATCATTCCTAATGCTGAGGAGGGTGGGGAGGAGGGAAGGAGAGGTTGTGCCAGCCCAATGCATAAACAAATGTAAGCCCCAGCCGTTAGACACAGCGCTGTAGGATTAAAAGTTGTTTTTAGGACAATAACTGCATCACCTGCTGAACGGATTAAAAGCAGCTATCTGAAGGTACAAGCAGTTTGGGGGGGTCAGATTGTGGGTACAGAGTCGCTTTAAGGACAAGTGCTTGCAAAGGGAGAGTTCAATGATTCAAAATAGTTCCTGTTTTACTCCTTCCAACAGCAAAGGATAGAAGCAAATGAGAATCAGCTATATATCACAATGGCGCTCTCCTATGCAGGTGGAGTGAGGAATTTGATAATCAATGCTTTATGATGCATGCTAACAAACTCCCTCACTGCATAATATTGGGCTTGATTATAAAATCTAAAAGTAATAACAAGTTATGTTTTCCTAAAGAGTTTACTTTGCCAAGTCCAATGTATAGGTGAAAGTCACAATTTTTTTCCATCTGTTAGTGATAATCCAAGGAAGCAGCTTTGCCTTTTTTTTTTTTTTTTTTAAGAATAGTTTAATGTTAGCTATCACAATGAATATGTTTTGCAGCCTCCTTTCACAATAAAATTATGTTCACCAGCAACTACCACAAGGGAGATCTCACTGCATACAGATGTTGTTTATACAACACCCCATTAAATCAATAGCAGAATTATAAGTCCAGATGAATTGAAATACACCAACTTTAGCTTTGGCTGCAGGCCAGATTTTTGTAATTTCATCTTCACCATATAAAGGTAATTAAAAAAAAATTGTAATAGATAGAAGTTTGCCATCAAAATGTAACTTGGATCTCTATAAAAGGTATACTGTGAAATAAATCAATGCAAAATAAAAATAAATAAATAATAATAATAATAATGGATGAGCGAATTTACAGTAGGAACGAAGTGAAGCAATTTGTTAGGATCGGCCGGCAGCTTGTCAGGCAGCTGGCTTTGAAGTCCGTGCTGCTAAGAGTTGCTCCTTCCTAGATGCAGGAAAAACTTGGAAACAGTCCTGGAAAACTGGCAGAAATTTCCCAGCACTGGATACAGTTGCTCGCTTCATTGATTACCCTTAAAAGGAGTGGGCCGGACAGGGATGTATAAACATTATGGGGACGGGCAGTGCTCTTAATGGGTGCCCCAGTGCTTCCAATGGTCTCACCGGATTGTGAAAAACGTGACTAAGTGCACTCGAAAGTCACTGAGGAGGAAGATAAGAAACATACCTTCCTCCTCAGTGTGTCCTGTACAATAGGGACATCACGCCTGCTGGAGTCTCCGTCCCCACGGCACGCAAGATGGAGCCCGAAGGGAGAGAAGAGCTGCTCCCTGCAACTACGCAGCCTGGAATAGGTGAGTATGATGTTGTTTTTTGTTTGTTTGTTTTTTAAATACTGGTGCACAGCAGGTGGGGGGCTTAGAAGTATGGGGGGCAAATCATGAGGGACATAATTACTATGGGCAGAACAGGGTGCATTATTATTCTATGGGGGTACGCAGCAGGGGGCATTATTAGTATAAGGGGTCACATCTGGGGGCATTATTAGTATATGAGGGCACACCAGGGGGCGTTATTATTGTATGGGGGTATACAGCAGGGGGCATTATTAGTAATAAGGGGGCAAATCTGGGGGCATTAGTAGTATATGAAGGCACAACGGGACATTATTATTGTATGGTAGTATCCAGCAGGGGGCATTATTAGTATAAGGGGGCACAGCAGGGGATATTATTAGTATATGAGGGCATTATTATTGTATGGGGGTAGACAGCAGGGGACATTATTACTATGTAGGGTCACAGCAGAGGGCATTATTTTTGTATGGGGGTACACAGCAGGGGGCATTATTATTGTATAGGGGTACACAGCAGGGGGCATTATTAGTATAAGGGGGCACATCAGATGACATTATTAGTATAAGGGCACAACAAGGGATCCTACATACAGGGGGAAACTCACATTCCTATTTGCTCGCACAGTTACTACTGCATGGGCGCCTATAGGAGGGAGAAAGGGAAGAAAGTTACTAGAAATGTGCGGAGCCTAATATGTTTGTCTCGCAGGTTCTGAAGAGATGAAACATAGCTGGAAGAAATAATCATGGTGGTCTGGGCCGGATAGGGAAAAGGGAAAGTGACACCTCAGATCAAATAAGACATTACCTGTGAGTCACTGTATGACGTTTTTTGTTTTTTTGTAGAACATTAGTAGGGGTGCCCAGAGGTTGAAAAGGTTGTGAAGCACTGCACTAAGGTGATACAGACTATAAGCAATTGCATTTAATGCAACCACTAGTAGGTCCTGGACTTCAGTGCTAAATCTTTATGGAGACCCCTGCCCTTCATGTTCCGTTTATAATACTGCTGTCTTTATACTGTGGTAGAGGGACCTTTACATGTCTTAAGGCGCCAGGGCACGGATTTGAATGTTACCTCTGCAAGTGCTATAGCTATGCCATTGATTACATTAGATCTTTATACTAGTCAACTGTATAATAATTTTCTCTACTTGTACAGCATGAACATATTCCTCAATACTTTACAATACAGAAAATGTATGCACAGGCAAAGTCAGACATTACAGAGTAAACTATTTAATAATTCAAACAAGAGGCAAGAGGACCCTGTTTGCAAGAGCTTACAATCTAGGAAAACAAGTAATGAAAAGCTAACTTTTTGACATTATTATAAGCTAGAAATAGACTTTTGGAAATGGGCTTCAAGCTGACAGTACGTTTTTTTTCAAATGATCTATTTACTTTCTTCTCCATGTGTTTAAAAACAACGCAAATAAATTGCGGAGAGACACCTGAATACGTCTCTGAAGTGCATTTTTAATAAGACACAGATTTACTTGGATTTACTAAAATGCCAAACTGTAGCCGTGTGCTTTCATGAAATGAACAAAATACCATTTAATCACTGTGTACATATTTTCCGATATGCCCTAAAGAATTTATAAGAGTTTATGTTCCGTAAATATTAACATTATAATGCTGCCAAACTTATCTGTGGGAAAAGCAGTGCTGAAGCCAATGCTCTTTTCCTCATTCACTTTATGTCTATGATTTAAAGAGGCACAGGTCATGATTTTTTTTTTTTTTTTACGAAATCAACAGGGGTTGCAGCTGAGAACAGTTTTGCTTTATACTCTTTTTATTTTACTTTAAGCGTTCTGGGGGAGATTTATCAAACATGGTATAAAGTGAAACTGGCTCAGTTGCCCCTAGCAACCAATCAGATTCCACCTTAAATTCCTCGCAGACTCTTGGGAAAATGAAAGGTGAAAACTGATTGGTTGCTAGGGGCAACTGAGCCAGTTTCACTTTACACCATATTTGATAAATCTCACACTATGGGGGAGATTTATCACACATTGTGTAAAGTGAAATTGGCTCAGTTGCAACTAGCAGTTAATCAGATTCCACCTTTCATTTTCCAAAGAGTCTGTGAGGAATGAAAGATGGTATCTGATTGGTTCCTAGGGGCAACTGAGCCAGTTTCTCTTTACACCCTGTTTGATAAATCCCCCCCTATATGTTTAAATCATAAATAAACTAGTTGTCCCATTTCCTGTCAAACTGCGATCCATGCTCCCTCCGCCCTGATATGTGGTCTTTTCTTTATTCAAAAAAGGCACGCTTACAGACATGGTTTGGTATTGATTGACAGACATTCCCGAGTGTGCACAGAGCAGGACAAATCTTCACTGTGTATTTGTACAGCTTCTGCATGTCCACATTCAGTAACATAGAATCCTGGGGGTGCCTGTATTGCATGGTCAGCTCTCCTGTTACACAGCACCAAAACCTCTGTATGCACACAGTGACATTATACTGAATTGTTCCATGTCAAAGAGCATTGTCTCCTGGTAAGCATGCATAGTGATAATATAATCAACAAAAGTTAATGATATAACTAGCCTAGGTTAACCCTTTCACGACAGTGGGTCACTGATTCCTCAATGCCCAGGTCGTTTTTGGACATCAGCTTATGGGATCATAATAATCCCATAAGCTGATGTCTATAGCTCTGCCCCCTCTCCTCTGTCCCCTGCCACTGTTAGAACCTTGTAAAGGTGTCAGACGAGAGAGGGTAGGGGGCAGAACTCCATGGCTTCCATAGCTACGATCGGGGCCATCGCAGAGCCCAGATGGTAACTGGACAGGAAATTTTTCATCTGTAAAGGGAAAAAACTGTCTATAGGGTTACCTGTCTGTCCATGCTGACAGTTGCAGCAGGTCCCCCGCTAAAACTTAAAGCCAAGATTCGCAGCGGATGACACAGGTGCAGCTTTTGTGCTTGTGTCGTCCTGCATCGTAAATTAACGTTGCTTCATCCTTAGATATAGGCTGAAGTGACATTAATTTACAGTGCAGTGGTGGGAGGGGTTTATTTGCCCTTAGTTGATATACAACCTGCATGATTAACAGGTGTCTTTTCTGTTCAGAGAAAATACTAAATATTGACATTTACCACAGTTTGGCTATATGTTAATTTAAATATATATATATATATATATATATATATATATATATATATATATTGTAAATTAATGTCACTGCAGCCTATATCTAAGGCTGAAGCAACGTTAATTTACGATAAACAATAAAAAAAATAAACAAAAGGAGTATCTTGCAAAACTGCTTGCAATCACATTTGGCAGCAGAAATATATATATATGCGTATTGTCAATGCGAAGGGGTATATTAAAACCAATTATAGGTCATGCTCCCTTTTGAAGTGAGGTCTTCTCATTACACAAAATTATATATATATATATATATATATATATATATATATCCCATGATCCAATGTCACAGGGATACAAGGGTCATGGACAAAAAAAAAATTGAAAATTAGATTACAACTAGTGATGAGCGAGCATGCTCGTCTGAGCTTGGTACTCATTCGAGTATTAGGGTACTCGATGGTACTCGTTACTTGGACAAACATCTCACGATACTCGAGACAATGGCATCTTCCTCTTTCTGCATGTTTGGCGGCTTTTTTTTCAGCCAATCATCATGCAGGAGAGTCTTTGGGAGCTTGTAGCATCACGTGGGAAACCAACATGTCGATAGCAGCGATTGGCTGGCCACATCAGATGACCTGGGCATATAAGAATCAGGTCCTGCAGTGCTCACGTAGGATGCAGGCTGGATGAGCATAGGGAGATAGTTACTGTTTGTCAGGGAGAGTGTTTGGCAGGGAATTAGTGTGCGTTAGACAGGAATCCGACACGAAGAACCCAACAGTCCTTCTAAGGGCTTAACATTTTTAAAACATATATATATATATTTTTTTTTTTTTTTTTTTTTTGCTACTCTTGGCTGCTGGCTTGGACCTGTAGTGCAGCTGTCAGTAGTCAATTTTTCCTGTTGCTGACATTCTGTTGGCTGGCTGGGATCTGTAGTTCAGCTATACCTAAAAACAACTTTTATTAGTAATTATTAAAAAATCTAAAAACGCCACAATACATTTAATGACTTCAAGGTCAGTCAATTGCTAGTGTGAACTGGGTCCCAATATAGCCAAATGGAGGCTTAACACTATTTTGACCTACAATGTAAACGATACATATTCACATTCAACTAAGTGTTGCAAAGAGAACTACCCAATGTGTTTCCCCGTATTATAGCTAAAAAAAAGTGTTAGAGTTCATTCTGTGTGTGTGAATTTGGCTGGAAGTATCAGCCGACGCCTGATTTCTCTCTGACCTATTCACACTTTATGCTCTGCTGCCAGGGACCCGACACCCGCTCTCATACCTTTTTCTGATTCCTCTTCTCCGGTGCTCTTAGGGTTAAGTTTTCAGGTGTTGCTAACTGCCTCCTAAGGCTTGCTCTATTATGAGGACAGGGGAGGGCTCACTGGCTGCCATTGGTCTCCATCACAGCTGTCAGACTCTTTGCTCCTATCAGCAGCTGGGGCGGGAGTTCTGGCTGCATTTAAGCTGGTGGTTTACTGCCTAGAGTTGCCAGTGTATGTTTGGTTTCCAGCTACACCAGTGGTTCATATTGTGTTGCTTGTATTTGAGACTTGGACTTGGACTTGGACTCGGACTTGGACTCAGACTTAGACTTTGCCTCATTCTTTTGTACTGCGTTACCTCCTGTGCTCGACCTTGGACTGGACTCTGTTAACCCATTGCTTGCTGATTTGGATTTTGATGTTACCTCCTGTTGCCGACTCGGACTGTCTGACCTCTTTGTATATACCTGTCTGTGTGTTCTGTTTACCTCCCCGTATCCCTAGTTAGGCTAGGGACTGTCACCCAGTTTCTGCCCTAGGATTTAGCCTAGGGGGGCAAGTAGGCAAGTAGGGACAGGGGTTGCGGGTCGAGAGAAGGGACTGCCAGCTTCACGGACCCCAGGACTCCCTGACAAAAAGCAGTTCATCAGGGGTTAACTGTTCCAATTAGCCAAATAGTAATAAACCATAGAATGAAATTCATATGCAAAATAGGGGCTCAAAGTTAGTGGCAAACCAAATTACATTCAGATAAAGTGAATCTTTGTAATTTGGTTAAGGTGACATATCACTCATAATGTCCTGTGGACAGCGATCCATACAAAGACACACACAGTGCAGTGTTAGCCCACTAATGTCCAATGTTCATACATCAGAAGGGTACAATACAATATTGGGTAAAAGATATGGCTCATCTGAGCCTCTTACTGTGCCCCTGCTATGGTAAGCAAGATGATGTAGTGTGGCAGCAGGTCCGGCTTCTCAAATGGCGTCTTGCGGCTTCCTCTTATCCCTACATAGCTTATATGCCTGATTCCCGGTATCTCAGCGTGCGTACACACACTTCTCACACTGTTCCAGTATCTGATTTTTACAGTGTGCTGCCGTAATGTGCAAAGAGTGCCTTTAAAAAAAAAAACAGCACCAGTTAGACACATAGGAGGGCATTTATTAAGTCCGGCGTTTTTTACGCCGGACTTAAAAATGCCCCCGCAGCTCCAGCGCTATGGAGATTTATGTAGAGGCGGACTGCCTCTACATAAATCCCGTGCGCACCGCCGAAAACCTACGCCAGCTGAGGACTGGAGTAGGTTTTCGGAGTATATTTGGGCGGAATGGATGGTAAATCGCGCGGACTCTGAGTCCGCGCCCTCCGTTCCGCCCACTACACGCCCCCTTTCCGCCCCCCTGGCGTACTCGGCTGAAAGTGCCGATTTGCGAATTTTTTATTCGCAGATCGGCCATTTGCGTATAAAAAAAATACGCAAATCGGCACTTTCCGCCGAAAATCATCCGTTCGCAGGATGATACATGTGGCCCATACTCTATACCGATGCTTCTCAAACTGTAAGGGGGGCCTCACCAGTGAGGCGCCCCCTAGCTGCTGGTGAGGCGCAGCTTGGTAGGCAGTTTTCATAAGAGTGACCATGAGCTGCACAGTCCTTTCCCTTACTCCAGCAATCTCTGCTTTAGGAACATTATTGACTCATTTTGTACTTATTTTATGTTATACATAGATAAGGAGACAAATGGAGGGTAGACTGAGCAATAGTTTTTATATTTTCATGGACGTCTACCACTGATGGTGAGGCCCCCAGCATCCTCCTAGTCAGTCTTGTGAAGCCAAGGCATCATTTTGTCTGTTGGGTGAGGCTCTAGTAGAAAAAGAGAAGCACTGCTCTATACCACTTCCCCAAAATCTGCTGTCAGCAATCAATTTGTCCTGTTGCTGACATTCTTTTGACTGGCTGGGATCTGTAGTTCAGCTATACCTATCCTTACTGTGCCATGTCCTGTGCACACCACGTGCGCACCACGCCTTAAAAAAAAGCACCTGTTACACACATACTCTATACGTCTACCCCCAAACAGCTTTTTCCTATTATTTGGCATAATGTTGTGAATAGCAAGCCCCAGAGGCGTCCATGCATCCTGTCCCTGCTGTTTCATGTCCATTTTTGTGTTGTTCCATCATTTTCTGAGGTTTCCAGGTTTGCACACAACCTTCCCTGTGCAGAACTGTGGTCTTCTGCAAAAATGCTCGAGTTTCCCATTAACTTCAATGGGGTTTGTTACTAAAAACGAGCACCCGAGTATCGGGAAATATTTGTCTCGAGTAACAAGCACCAGAGCATTTTAGTACTCGCTCATCTCTCAGCACTTTATAACTTTATATCTTTGGTAAATAAAAATAATTAAGTAAATACATAACTAGCAGACCTTTTATCAGCAAGCTTTTCTGTAGACAATAACAGTAACGTAGAACTTCAGCTTATTACAGAATGGGTATAAATCTGTCTTCAAAGCATCATCACCTACCACATGATAGTTTTTTTTGTATGTGAACTTGAGGTATAAACAGGAATAAAACCAATTAACACAATCATAATAGAACCATTTACTAGATGTATATTAGACATGTTTACATTGTGAAAATATTTTTTTGTGCTCAGAGCAGCCTCGGCATGCAAAAAGGTTTTCAGACTATTGTTTTCTGTATTTATTTGAAGGGCTCTTGCCAATTCTTCCCCCAAAAGAACAATAACATTCAATATCCTTTCAATATTTTTCATAGTGAATGTACAACAAAACCCCAGTAGCCTCTTTCTATTGGCAGACACTATTTGTTCTAGTTTTGTTCTTCTCTATCAAAAGTCTTTTGGGGCTTTTTTCATTACCTTGAAAATCAAGCACAATTTATAATCTAAAATATGTTAGTGATGAACATATTTTTTTTCCTACACTATCTATTGATTTCCTGATAATGTCTGCTTTCTACATAGTGAGGGCTAAAAAGCAAGTCAGTTTGGACAAATTTTTCTTTAACAAGTTATGTAGTAAAGGGTAGAAAAAAGTATAGATTTAAATATCACAGTGGTCGCAATGGCAACCATATCCCTAAACTGAGAAGAACCACAAGAGGGGGAGAGAGACCAGAGGAGTATTTAGGATAAACACACTTCCATACAGTGTTAGGAAGGAGAGTGGCAAAGAAGTAAGAATAAACCAGGACTTAATGACAAGTGGCTGTAGACCTGACAGTGTGTGCAGACTGTAGGAGATATTATTGACTTGAAAATAGTATTAATTTGGAGTAGGAAAGATAGGTTATCAAAGGGAATTATTAATGTCTTTAGGCACAAATAAGGACACTATTTCTGTAGGCACAAAAGAGGCTTTTGACGCATTGGGCACAATGAGCTGTTGGGACACAAAAGGGCAAAATGTTGAATAAATGTGAGCACACTGTGTAGGGGCACTGAGGGGTGCATTTGGGGTCAGGCCAGGAAGTGTCCGGACAATGGGGAACCAGAGTACAGTAATATAGGGAGCAGTGTTGGAGGTAAGTGGATATTATTGATTTCACCCATCCCCATCCCTTCCCCCAGGGATCCTGGCTGGATGGGGATGTGGGGAAATGATAAAAACCTTTAAATATGTTAACGGACTAAATATGGTTCAAGTGAGAAGTCTGTTTAATGGAAAAAACAAAACAAAACACAAGAACATGAGGTTAGATGGTGGAAAGGTTAAAAGTAACATGAAAAAATATTACTTAACTGAATGAGTAGTAGAAACTTGGAATAAACTTCCAGTAGATGTGGTTGGTAAAGTAAAACACAACAAACACTGAACTCAAGGAGATCAGTGAGAAAAATCCAATGAAGCACTCATTTACGAGTCTCCACTGGTTGCTCCCTACAAAATTTAAAGCGTAACTATAAAATATTTTGACCTTTAAGTTTTAGTTAGCTTAGGGCATAACAATTTTTGCAATATACATAAATAACCTAAAATGAACAGTTTTTTTTAAATACATAAGGCTGATTATGCCCTTACAGCTCTGTCTGGCTCTGAGTTATTTCTGCAATCCTGCTGGACACGCCCCCTCCTGGTAGATCCGTACTAAGGGCCCTATTCCACCGGACGATTATCGTTCAGATTATCGTTAAATCGTTTGAATCTAAACGATAACAGTTCGGTTGAAATGCAGTTAACAATTAACGACTGAACGAGAAATTGTTGATCGCTATATAAGACCTGGACCTATTTTTATAGTTGCTTGTTCGCAAATTGTTCGCATTGAATAAGACATTGTTCGGTCGTTCGCAATAGATGCGAACGCATTAGCGAATAAATAGCAAGAAAAAAACGATCGCAATTACGATCATAAGTAACAATTATCGTTCCATGGAAATGAGTGAACGTTTTCAGGTCTCTCGCAATAGCAGTCGTTTGAGATCGTTAATCGTTAACGATTATGCAAACGATAATCGTCCGATGGAATAGGGCCCTTAGTGTACAGACACTGACAGGAGGATCAGATAACAGCCCTGACACACGTAAACAAACCCTCCTCCCCCCCTCCTAGCAGCACGTTCTCCCCCCTCCCCTCACAGAGGTGACTAAGCAGAGCTGAGGTTGTTGTGTGTGAGGTGAAGAGCTGGATGGAGGGACAAGTACTCAGTGCTTCAACAAGGAGGGACATCCCAGCCATGACTCCAATGTGCTGCATGAGGGAGAGTGGGTGAGTCACAGAGGGGGGAGGACTACAAGTCCCAGCACAACACAGCTGTAGTCCTTCCATAGTACATATAACATTCACTATCAGATGTCTGCAGCAGGTGCACCCACCTCCATGGCTGACATTATCCTACAGTGTAATGAGAGCAGATGACTGTATCTAATCCCACTGTGTGAGATACCATCTGCTGGGGCTCTGTATCTAATCTTACATTGTGATACTGTATGTTGGGGCTCTATCTAATCCTGCTATGTGTGATACATCTGCTAAGGTGCTGCTCAGTGAATGGAGGGACCCAGCCAGGGAGATGCAGGATACACTTTCTCTCAGCCAGAAGAAAAATTCATTTATTCTTCTGAGCCAAACAACTGGGGATATCTCAGCGAGCGTACACGCTATCAACGCAGTTTAGGGCTCTTTTTAAAGGGTAACATGAGGGCTTTTTATTATAGGAATTTCATTTTTTGGCTACTGAAATTATAGTTACGCTTTAAGGCTGGGTTCACACTATGTATATTTGAGGCTGTATTTGTGAGGCTGTATAGCAACCAAAACCAGGAGTGGATTGAAAACACAGAAAGGCTATGTTCACATAATGTTGTAATTGAGTGGATGGCCGTCATTTAATGGCAAATTTTTGCTGTTATTTTAAAACAACGGCTGTTATATTGAAATAATGGCAGTTATTTACCGTTATATGACGGCCATCCACTCAATTTCAACATTGTGTGAACAGAGCCTTTCTGTGTTTTCAATCCACTCCTGGTTTTGGTTGCTATGAGGACCTGACTTGAGGACCAAATACTGCCTGAAGTATACAGTGTGTGAACCCAGCTTAAATATGCAAAAAAGGGGTCCGTGGAGCCTCAGTTGCAAGTCTCAAAAGACGGGAATAGCCAGATATTCCTCTCTCCAGAGAAGGAAGCCTGTTGCCAAGGGGTGCCTCCCAATGTGGAGAACAATGAATCACCCTGATACGTAGTCCCTCAAGTCCTCACTCTGTTGCGAGCTTTGAGACCTAAATAAAGAAACACCAGGGTGGCCCTTATAAGTTCTTTTTTCCCCTGCTGTTTCCTTTCTTTCTGCTTGCAAAGCACTTTGAAAATGCAGTGTATCTGTAACCCCTTCTCCCTCCATATTTCATCTAGCATTGGTCAATGTAAATCATGGGCTTAGTGCAGTACCAGCCTGTCCAGTCCAGTGCACTTTCTTACCAAGCTTTCTTTTATTACCATGTAGCTGGGTGACACAAAATCTTAGAGTTGTACTGTTAATACCAACAAGAGTAAAAGGCTAATTTTAGTTGTTTATACTAGATTTTTTTTTTTTTTTTTAAGCAAAACCCCAAAATAGTTTATATTTATATTATTTAACAGATGGTTATTAGCCATTTTCTCTTAAAACATATGTAGGCTGCAATATTCACTACAAATATAAGAAAAGGTATCACATAAAAACAGGGAATTCATTTTTCCAATTAAACTAATTGAATTAATATAAGAAGACTCAAGAGTAGAGCAGACGGCACTGATCATTGACAATAAAACGGTAAAGGTCATTAAAGCAATAATGAGAAAATATAATGTCACAGAGTCGATATAGAAGAGGTACATGATGGAGCTAACATTAACCCTTCGGAAAATGATTTCATCATGAAAAAAGCAACTTAAAGGAGACCTGTCATCACTTTCATTCTTCTTGAACTATGAGTCATCAGAACTGTTTCCTTTGGGGTTATATGCAACTTTTTACATTTTTTTTTTTTTACTTGATTGTCAGAATTTTCTGGAAGGCAAAGTGACTGAAAAATAGAATTGTTGTTTCTATTTATTTATTTAGTTTTTAATGCCATTCTCTATGTAGGATAAATAATATGGTAACAACAACCATCATCATCATCCTCATCATCCTCATCATCTTTATTTACATAGCCCCATGTTATTCCTTTGCAACAGCCCGTTGCCAGAATCCTACTCCACACTGATGAGGGGCAAATATCCGAAACTGCAGTCTGTGGATGGATGCCTAGCCTTGGTAACCCTTGTATTTTGTCTTATGTCATTATACTCGCCACAGAGTTAGACTTTGACTTACAGGGTCCAACCTGCTGTTTCCCTATTTAGGTCCCAAAGCTCGCCACAGAGTGAGGACCTGAGGGACTATGTATGAGGGTGATTTTGTGCTCTCCCCGCTAGGAAGCACCCCTTGGCAACGGGCTTCCTTCTCTGGAGATAGGGATATCTGGCTATTCCCGTGTTTTGAGACTCGCAACTGAGGCTCCACGGACCCCTTCTTTGCATATTCAAATTTTCTAGGGGACAATCAGACTCGTAAATGACTACTCCATTGGATTTTTTTGCTGTTCTCCCTGAGTTCAGTGATTGTTGTGTTTTGTTGGGAGAGAGAGAGAGAGATATCCCACATACAGTTTTTTAAATTACCACATCAGAGTCTGCCAGAGCGTGCAAGAGGCCATTTGGCACAGAATATTCTTAGAGGGAGGGCAATAGGAAGAAGTGGTGAGGCGTGCCAGAGTGCGGTATGAGTGCTTCAATTGACTTCTCTTTGACTCTTGATTACAGTGGAAGATATGAAATTGTACAGCATCCTCTCCCCTGAGAGCTATGGTAAAGGTACCCTTCTAACTAGAAACTGGTCACTTAATGCACACTGTCAGCACCTTGGGTTGGGTCCAGGTACTGACAGATACCCTTTAACACAATGGAATTAATTACTTTGTCACTGTACTACATCTCAGTAAGGATAGTCACTAAAATCTATACATCTCTGCATAGATAGCCAGAACTTTAAAAAACAAGGTGTTTTTTCCTTTCAGGTTGACCAACTCCATTTCTATAATGAAATACTCTACACTGTAATGAAGATTGTGTATTTAGGATTACTAAGTTGTATGAACGTCACACCACCACAATTATCTCTCTTTAAAATCCTTCACAGGGAATAAAACAAGAGAAATGATTTTTCGACTTGGGTCATTTTGCCCTGGTAGCATCATTGCTCTCTGTTTGATGTGGTATTCAACTAGAACTAATGGTCACTTTGATTCGACTGGCTGCAATGTACAAAAGTGTCTTTATATCAATTTACTATGAGGTTATCCAGAGTTAAATATCTGTTTCATGTTATTTGTTCAGATGTTGTTTATAATGTTTCACTTTAATCTCTTGCATACCTGAAAATATACATGATGGCAGACTATAATGTTTCCAAATTGGCAGGCTTATGGTTGAGTTGTAGGTTACCCAATATCAGTTCTGATGAATTCCCATTTCTGGAAAGCTGTAGAAGAAAGTTTTCAGTTACAACCACAGTCTCAGTACCTTATATAGTTCCAGAAGTAATTCAGATGATAGATTTGTTATAAAGCCATAGATAATGCAGTTAAGGCAACATATAATGATAAGAGAAACAGGAATGCATATGTAAAATAAAACTCCAGTTCCAAAAAAGTTAGGACAGTGTAAAATATAAATGAATGTAAATAAAAACACAATGCAATGACTTGCAAATCTAGTAAACCTATATTTTATTATAAGTGATGAGCGAGCATGCTTGTCCGTGCTTGATACTCCTTCGAGCATTAGAGTACTCGATGGTAATCATTACTCAGACGAGCATCTCACGATACTCGAGAAAATCTCATTATTGGTTTCCTGTAAGTTTGGGCGCTATTTCTCAGCCAATAAACATGCAGGAGACTCTTTGGTACATCCTGCGATGACGTGGGACCCATACATGTCGATAGCAGTGATTAGTTGGCCAAATCAGATGACCCTGCCATATAAAAAGCACGGCCGGCAAGGCTTGGCTCACATGTATGCTGGAAGACATAGGGACAGAGTTGCTGCTGGTCAGGGAGAGCGTTAGGGAGGGAATTAGCATTCCAGTAGGCAGGAAATACTAGCAAAACAACCAAACAAACAGCCCTTGTGAGGGCTGTTTTAGTTTTAAAATTGTATTACTACAAACTGCTGGCCGGTACTTGCAGCTACCACGATTTCAGCAGCACACTGTGGTGATCGGCTGCTGGCAGAAAGGGGACAAAAGGTGTTGCATACCGACCCCTAAGAAGTGCCCAGTACTATTTTATTGGGACTACTAGTATATTTTCTGATTTCTGTATTTCTTGCTCAAGGGATATCTAAGTTCACTACTGCTTGCACAGTGTAAAGGGGGTGTCACAGAGTGTATAGATGCAGCCACAAACAGATTGTATCCCACAGCCCCCCAAAAACTAGTGGGACCATTAGTATATTTTCGGATTTCTGTATTTCTTACTCAAGGCATATTTAAGTTCACTACTGCTTGAACAGTGTAAAGGGGTTGTCACAGAGTGTATAGGTGCAGCCACCAACGGATTGTATCCCACAGCCCCCCAAAAACTAGTGGGACCACTAGTATATTTTTTATTTCTGTATTTATTACTCAAGGCATATTTAAGTTCACTACAGCTTGCACAGTGTAAAGGGGTTGTCACAGAGGGTGCAGCCACCAACAGATTGTATCCCACAGCCCCCCCCCAAAAAAAAACAAACAAACAAAAAAAAAACCTACTGGGACCACTAGAACATTGTCTGATTTCTTTATTTCTTACTCAACGCATATTTAAGTTCACTACTGCTTGCTCAGTGTAAAGGGGGTGTCACAGAGTGTATAGGTGCAGCCACCAACAGATTGTATACCACAGCCCCCCAAAAACTAGTGGGACCACTAGTATATTTTCTGATTTCTATATTTCTTACTCAAGGCATATCTAAGCTCCATACTGTGCAGTGTCCATAAAATGGTGAACCCCAGGGGTAAAGGTCAAGGACGAGGGCATGGGCGTGGGGTTCCAAACGATGCAGTTGGCAGAGGCCGTGGTTCAGGGCAGGGTGACACAGCTGAACCCGTTGAGGAGGGAGCAGTGGCACACCACAGATGTTAACTCCCTAGCTTCTTCGCCCAACCTACAGGGTCTCATGGTAGACCGATATTGGAACCGCAGCAGTGTAAACAGGTGATCACGTGGATAGCGGATAATGTGTCCAGTAACTTATTCACCACCCAGTCTTCCACGCAGTTCACCTACGCTACCCAAGGAAGTGGAACCCTTGCTCCAGCAGCTCAGCCTCCTTACCCACAGCCTTGCCCCTCCAGGGAAAGAAGGGATTCAGATCCACCACCACCATGCTCCCAGGAACTCTTCTCTGGACCTTTCCCTGAGTCACATTTTTTACAAATTTCTTACAAAATCATAACAAAGACTGCATAGTGTTTTGCTCATTCTGGAAAGATGAAACTCAGTGATACACAACTCTGGAAATTGTCCAAAGGTTGCGACAATATCTTTCTCCTTAAGAGTGGATTATTGTTTTTTTTCTGCCCATTCCCTGCCACAGGGGCCTGCAGATCCTTGCACTGCAAAGAGATACATACTCCTCTGGCTGTGAAGGGGCAGAACATGGCAAAAAATTGCCTTTCAAAAACAAGGGAAATAACATGAAGAAAACTGCCCTTGCCCATCTTTCCAAATGAAATATGAGAAGGATCTTCACATAAAAATGCACAAACGTGTTTCTTTGATTACCCAATAGTGCTACAATGAACAATGTAAACTTTTCTGTCTAATTCTTTGTTTGTCTCTCTCACTCTTTTTTTTGTACAATTTGGAAACCGAGTGGTAAACTTTATCAGTATTCTTTTCTTAAGTGTGTGTCTGTATACAGATCTGTGTCTGTCTGCTGGCATAAAATGATAACAAAACAAAAGAGGAAAAAGGAAAAAAAAAATCAGACCCTGCTCAAACTAAAAAAACAAATGACAATTCTAGTTGTTGGGCAGCACATAATTAGTAAGGCAGGACCTCAAGTGATAATCCCTTTGCATGAGACAATTGCCAGATCATCAAGGAATTGAAACCAGGATGCCTGAGCCACATCAGTTCTGCAGTTATGTTGAGTATTGTGCTGAGGCAGCCATACCCCATGAACATCACCTGATGCAGGGAATGTATCTCCAACTGCTACAGTCAAAGTCAAATTCAAACTCAAAAACAGCGGTGGGGGGAGAGGTGGTAAGTCACATGATGCAGGGAATGTTACCCCAACTGCTACAGTCAAATTAAAAGTCAAATTCAAACGCAAAACAGGGGTGGAGAGAGAGAGGTGGTGAGTCACATGATGCAGGGAATGTTACCCCAACTGCTACAGTCAAATTCAAAGTGAAATCCAATTTAGCATCCTTGTCTTGTCCATTTCAAACCATATTATCTGTGGATGTCATCTTACGAGTGTCTTCTGCCATCCTTTCACCAGTACCTTCTACCTTCTTTGGATGTTGCTATGTTGTGTCAGGCAAAGTTTTTGGGTGTTTCATCATATGCTACCTCTTTTTTAATGGTTCCCTGTGTTCCCACTGCCATGCTGTGTCAGGCTAAATTTTGGGGTGGTTCATATGCTTCCCTTGTGTTAATCCTTCACTGTGTGATCACTGCCATACTGTTGCCCATAATTTGGCATAGTGCAATTGGGCAGCCTCGGAGGCATCCATGCATGCTGCCCCTGCTGTTTCCTGTTCATTTCCGTGGAGTTTCCATCATTATCTGAGGTTGACAGGTTTTCACATGACCTTCCCTCTACCGAACTTGGGTCCCCTGCAAAAATGCTCGAGTTTCCCATTTACTTCAATAGGGTTCGTTACTGGAAACAAGCACCGGGAAATATTTGTCTCGAGTAACGAGCACCCGAGCATTTTAGTACTCGCTCATCACTATTTATTATATAAAGAACATAAAACGCATATCATATGTTGAAATTGAGACATTTTGCCATGTCATGAAAAAAAAAAGAACTTGATGGCAACAATGTATCTCAAAAAAGCTGAGGATCATGCCTACCATAGTGTAATATCCCCTTTCAATTATTTTAACTGTGCTTTTTCAATAATAGAGGAAAAAAGAAAAACATTTGCTTCCACAACCAGTGAAAGCCTGAATAAGCAAAAATACAGATACCCAAGAAAAAGGAGAAAGGGAAGCTTACGTTATATGATGTATAGAGAAACAAAGCTCAATAATGACACAATAAGGAGCAGGGAAAGTAACCCACAAAGAGGACAGAAGACTGGACTAAAAAAAGAGAAAAGAGGGTAGAGAAACTACAGGGCAGGTCAAACCCTGCCTATTAAAAAGCCAAGGTATCAAGACTCTCATCTGCCTTTGGAAGAGCAGGGATCATCATGGGAGCATGGATAGGTAAGTTTATAACAGTATGTGGTGATGTATCTTTGTCACCTATAAAATACTTTAGGTAAGCTGGAAGCAATGGAGTTTAACCCCTTAACAACATTGGGTGTAAATTTACGCCCCCGCGCCCTGGTACTTAGCGCAAATGGACGTAAATTTACACCCGATGTTTCCCTGATCGCTGTGTGTTCACACACAGCGGTCGGGGAAGATGGCCTGCTATAATGTATAGCAGGCCATATCTGCTCGTCGGCACGGGAGGTGATTAACCCCTCATATGCCGATGATCGCTGCTATAGGCTGATCAATACAGATCAGCCGATAGCAGCTGAAAACAGTTTTCCGGGTCATCGGTGACCCGGAAAGCACTGGCGATTGGTGCTGTCCCAGACAGCACCAATCGGCATTAGTGTCCGTGGAAAAGATGGCGCCGATGCCACCCCCAGAATCGCCGTGATAGGCCGGCCAGTACCGGGCGGCCCATCACGGTGATCAAAGCGTTAAAAAACAATGTCCCCGGGTTCTGCACCTACACTAGCTGAGGGGTGCAGAACAGGTGTGTATAGTGTGGGTGCACTATACTCACCAAATCTGGGCGCCCGGAGCGTCGATCGGGTCCCGCACGTCCTCTTCTCTTCACTTCCGGGTTTGGTCGGGTCCCGTCGGCAATTTCTGGCTCTTCGGGCTTTTCCGTGGCCCTTATCTTTGGCAGTCTTTGTCAGCTTCTCTGTACTGCCCCCTAGCGGCTGATTTTTTTTACTTTTTATGCGCCCTAACGCCGCTGAGTGCTGATCAGCATTGCACGTAAGTGCGCCGCTGATCAGCAACTCCTCCTTTTTGGCGTAGGGGCGTTTTTCCCCCCTATATCCTACCGCCACTGTCTGCTGATAAGTGACGGACATAAGTGCGGCATTTATCAGCAACTACTTTTTGGCGTAGGGATATTTTTTCTTACTGTCAAAAAAACGTAAAAAAACACTACACTACACCACACTACATGGAATAAAGTTTTACACTACAGCAGTACACATTTACATAACCCATATACCAATCCCCATATACTAGTCCCCGTATAAAGATGGCCCCCAGGGTGTCTTCGGCGTCGGATGCATATGCTATTATTGCCTCAGACACCGAAACAGCCAGTGAGGATGAATGGGGGGGATCCTTCTTTCCTCCATTCATCCTCATTATCCTCATCATCCAGTAACTTGTCTGGGGGTAGCGTAGCCTACGCTGCCCCCCAGACACGTCTTTCCCGCCAGTACCGTCCCAATAAGAGATCACGGTATGGTGTGAAATTCTCCAAACTCTGTGAGAGTACCTCAGGGTACACTTACAGATTTAGGGTATGTGCACACTGCGGAATGGCGAAGGATAACCCTTTGTGCATTCCGCAGCTGGCACCCACCGGTGGACTGATGCAGGTGCGCGTCTCCACCCGGGTCATAGACTCTGTTCTATGCACGGACGGATTCCGTTGTCCGTCCAAAGAATGAACACGTTTATTCTTTGGACGGAGGGCGGAATCCACCCGTGCATAGAATGGAGTGTAACACGAGCGGAGACGCGCGCCTCCATCAGTCCGCCGGTGGGTGCCAGCTGCGGAATGCACAAAGGGTTATCCTTCACCATTCCGCAGTGTGCGCGTACCCTTAGAGTGTATGATGGAAGGGACACCCGAATCCAGCCTCCAGATGCCACCAGATGCCCCCCACCATCCTCGGAGTTAGTGGGAAGATCGTTTGGGAACTGATTTTCCCACTGCTGGATAAAGGTTACCACCCGTACGGGGATAACTTTTATACCAGCACCCCCTCTTCGGGTCCCTCGCTGCCCGAGCTACTGTAGCTTGCGGCATGATCCAAAAATATCAGAAGCAGTAATAAAGCCCTAATATTTAGCAGCCAAGGAGTGGACCTAGCACTTCTGGATATGAAGAACCCTGTATCGCACCAGGGCAACATTTTCCAGGTGACGTCCCCCACACTGGAAAACAGGAGACCCCAGAAGAAGTACAGAGTGTGGCGTAACAGGGGGATCAGGAAGGACACCATTTTCCAGTGTGACACCTGTCCTGATCACCCCGGCCTCTGCATACAGGATCGCTTCAAGGCGTACTACACATCATGGGGGTTCTACATTATCTAAATTTTGTCCCTTATTCCTATTTCAGGGGTCACGTTGATCCAGGGATTATTCTGTTTGCCAATATGGAGTCAGGAAGGAATTTTTCCCCTGTGATGAGGCTATTGTCGTCTGCCTCACAAGGGTTTTTTGCCTTCCTCTGGATCAACACAGGATGAATTTGATGGATACCTGTCATTTTCAACCTTATAAACTAATAATTGGCCTAATACCCCCAAATAAATAAAAATTGTCCCTTTTCCCCAGCTAAATAGGTATGGCCGCCATTCCCATTAGAGGATGCCATGATGCAATTACAAAGCCTCTGTGCGGCCAGGACAGTAGAAACCCCCCACAAGTGACCCCATTCTACAAGTGACCCCATTATGGAAACTACACCCCATAAGGAAACTAACGAGGGGGACAGCGGGGATATGGCCCCCTGGTGACTGGCACATTTGTGCTGTGAAATTGAAAAAAATTTTATTTTTTATTTTCACAGCACATGTTCTACACATGTGCCCATCACTAGTGGGGTCCATATGCTCACTGTACCCCTTTTAGATTCCTTATGGGGTGTAGTTTCCAGAAAGCGGTCACTTGATGGGGGTTTCTACTGTCCTGGCCACACAGGAGCTTTGTAATTGCGACATGGCCTCCATCCTCCATTCCAGCCTCTAAATGGCGCTCTGTCCTTTTGGTGGCTTTCCCTGTGCCCATATGGCACATTATGTCCACATGTGGGGTATTTTCGTACTCAGGGGAAATTACCCTACACGCTTTGCGTTCATTTTCTTTTTTAACCCCTTGTGGAAATGGAAAAAATCAAGGCTAGACCAACATTTAGTGTAAAAAAAATTTTATTTTTACACTAAATCATTTATCTTGTCTTGATTTTTTTCATTTTCACAAGGGGTTAAAAGATAAAAGAAAACACAAATTGTATAGAGCGATTTCCCCTGAGTACGAAAATACCCCACATGTGGACGTAAAGCGCCATGCGGGTGCAGGGTAAGCCTCCAAAGGGAGGGAGCGCTATTTGGCTTTAGGAGGCTGGATTTGGCTGGAATGGATTTTGAGTGCCTTGTTGCATTTAAAAGGCCCCTGTGTTGCCAAGAAAGTTGACCCCCCCACACAATTGACCCCATTATGGAAACTACACCCCTCAGGGAATGTAACAAGGGGTGTAGTGAGCATATGGACCCCACTGGTGACGGGTACAAATGTTGAACAATGTGGCGTGAAAATGAAATATTACATTTTTTACACTATAATGTTGGTCTAGCCTTGAATTTATCATTTTCACAAGGGGTTAAAAGAGAAAAAAAGCCACAAAATGTGTAGAGCAATTTCCCCCGAGTCCGTAAATACCCCACATGTGGACATAAACCGCAATTTGGGTGCAGGGCAAGCCTCTCAAGGGAAGGAGCGCCATTTGGATTTTGGAGGTTGGATTTGGCCAGAATGGATGATGAACGCCATGTCGCATTTACAGAGCCCTCGTGCAGCCAAAACACTGGAAACCCCCCACTGGAGACCCCATTCTGGAAACAACACCCCTCAAGGAATCTAACAAGGGGTGCAGTGAGGATATATACCCCTGGATGACGGGCACATATGTGCCGTGAAAGTGAAAAAATGACAATTTTCACTTTCACTTCCCATTTTTCTACATTTCTGCCCGTCACCAGTGGGGTCCATATGCTCACTGCACCCCTTGTTAGATTCCTTGAGGGGTGTAGTTTCCAGAATAAGGTCACTTGTGGGGGGTTTTCAGTGTCTTGCCAGCACTAGGGCTCTGTAAATGCGACATGGCCCTTGAAATCCATTCCAGTGAAATCCCGCTTCCAAAAGCCAATTGGCGCTCCTTCCCTTTGGAGGCTCGTCCTGCGCCCAAATTGCGCTTTATGTCCCAATGTTGGGTATTTCCGTACTCGGGAGAAACTGCGCTACACATTTTTTTTTTCCCTTTCATCCCTTTGTGAAAATGAAAAATTGAAGGCTAGAACAACGTTTTAGTGTAAAAAATTAATTTTTCTTTTTTCACGCCATATTGTTAGGAAAATCTGTGAAGCACCTGTGAGGTCCAGACCCTCACCGCACCCCTTGTTATATTCCTTGAGGGGTCTAGTTTTCTAAATGGTGTCCCTTTAGGGGTGTTTTTTACGTTTTGGCACCCCAAAGCCTCTGCCAACCTGAAGTGGTACAGTCAGAAATGACCAAATATAACGGAACAAAATTCACTAGGCGCTCCTTTGTATCTGAGGCTTGTGGTTGTGTCAAATAGAGCAATAGGGACACATATGAGGTATTTTTATAAACTGCAGAAACGGGGCAATAATTTTTGGGGTGCATTTTTCTGGTAATAGGTTTATAATTATGAAAAATATTGGATTACAATAAAATCTCTGCACAGAAAATTAACATTTTCTAATTTCTTTCACACTTTTATTTCTGTGACTCTCCTAAAGGGTTAAAAAACTTTCTGGATGTGCTTTTGCAGAGTGTGGGAGGTGCAGTTTCTGAAATGGGGTGTTTTGTGGGGCTTTCTAACATACAGGCCCCTCAAATACACTTTAATTATAAACCTGAACAGGTCCCTAAACATATCTGATTTTGAAATTTTACTGAAAATTTGGAAATTTGCTGCTTATGTTTGAAGCTTACTATTGTCTAAAAAAATGAAAGATCATTTAATAAATGCCGCTAACATAAAGTAGACATGTTGGTAATGCTATAAGTAGACATGTTGGTAATGCTATTTAATATATAATTTATGTGGTATAACTATTTTCTGTATAAGCAAAAAAGTTTCAAAGTTGGAAAAATTTCATTTTTCACTTTATTTGGGTTTTTTTCATAAAGATTCGTTATAAGTATCGACTCCAATTTACTAGAAATGTATCGACTCCAATTTACTAGAAATGTAAAGTACAATATGCCACGAGAAAACAATCTCAGAATCAGCTGGATAGGTAAAAGCATCCCGAAGTTATTAATGAATAAAGTGACACTGGTCATATTCATAAAATTTGTCTCTGTCATTAAGGCCATTTCAGGCTCTGTCTTTAAGGGGTTAAGCAAATTGGTGTGAAACCAAAAAGCATGGCAAACTGGTTTTCCTTGTAAGTAAAACTAACTGAGGTTTTAGCTGCCTGGCAGAACCTCTCGAAGGGCGTTGGGATGGAAACTGACCAGTGTGGAGAAAAGACTACCTAAATATGCTACCAATATTGAAAATACATCTGGTATGGCAGATGATGAGTAGCAAAAGGTTTAGAAAAATGTTAAAGGACTCTGGTACAAGAAATAACTGTGCAAAATAAAATACCCCTTTTACCTTCCAAAGTTTTACCCCTGACAACCGCTGAGACTCGGGCTGAGCCCGGATATCGGCAGTTGACCCTATAGGTGCTGTGATCAGTGCAATCGCAGTCCTGAAAGAAGGGAAAATCCTCCCTCTTTTCCCCATTGGGGCTGAGTGAAACAATTGCACAGTCCCCATGGTTATTGTGACCTCAGGAGGCTTCCTCAAGGCCTCCTGTGTCACAGCTATGGAAGCTGATCAGGTTCAGTCTAATAGAGCGTTAAAACAGACAGATTTATTCGACAGATTTTTTAAGCCAAAGCCAGGAACAGAATATAATCAGGTCAGAAAGGAAAGACTTAGATCTCTCCTGTTTTTAAATCCATTTTTGGCTTTGGTTTCAAAAATCTGTCTTATAAATTTGTCTGTATAAATGCTTTATAAGGCTAAGCCTGGTCAGCTTTGCCTATTACAGGCACATTGCCCTGCAATGCAGCTCAGTACTGCAATGCGATATGCCTGTAATCAGTCCCCATGGTGGGACAATAAAATAGGGTTTAAAAAAAAAAAAGATTGATAAACAAACTAAAACACACACATAATCCCCCATACATAGCAGCCAATACAATAATAAATATAGAAAAAAAAATCTAAAAGGAAAAAATACTCACATTTAGTATTACCACGTCTGTCATGACATTGACAATAAAATATTCACATGATTAAACCTGCACACTGACCACAGAAAACTTAAAATAAGAAAAATTTAAATTTTAGCATTTTTTCATGAAAAATGTCTGTTTTAGGGTTGTGTATTTATCATGGCCATTGTTGCCAATGTGCAACAACGGCCGTGATTAATACACAATCTATGTGCAGTGCAGTCAGAGGGAATACATATAGCATACACTCCGGCCGGGATACAGAACAGGCAGTGGCACAAAGTGGGAACATGGCCTACTCTGCACCTCACCAACATCAAGAGCAACACCTCACACAGCAGTCATACAGAAAGCCCTACAAGTACTACAATTAGGTTCAGCCCCTTCGCAACCTCTAGGGCAGACACCCACATGTAAAAGGATAGAGATAATTTACAGGACAGCCCTTGAAAAGACCTCTCTGTCATGTCACTTCTTCCCCTCATAATCTAGTCTGCTGCAGCTTTCATCTCTAGGTCTCTTTGCTAGTCGCTACCCCTGGCACGGCTTGCTAGCGGCAGCAGGTGAGGTGCAGCAAGAGAAATGTAGGTAGGCAGGTTGGATTGCAGCAGAACCCACGGCTGGAACTTGGGCAACATTCACAGAGGGCAGGAACCATGGGGAGGAAAGCTGGGACTAGTATGCAAGGTTGCAATAGCAGAGTCTCCAACAGGAGAGCCAGGTGAAGCCAGGATTTAAATAATGAAAGGCTGCAGGCTGTAGCTAATCAAGGGCACACTGGCCCTTGATTGGGCCGGCTTGCGCACGCCGACAGCAGGGGAGAGGAGCAGGAGCATGGATCCATGAGTCGTCCTGCAATTAAATGCCCGGATTGAGGATTAACATTTTTGGTATTATACAATTTCGCCTTTTTTTCACTGTAATAGCTCCTGCTGCTTCCTATACTCTGTAATACTACCACTACTATAGCTGCAATTCTTCTCCTATTATAATTAGGTTCATTTTGATTTGGTTCAAAATGAACTCGAACTTTGCATCTCTAATAAGTACCACTAGTGTATTATTATTATTATTATTATTATTTTACATATTTTCTATTTCAAAAGTTTAACGTTTCTTTGAACTTTTTGTTCTAACTTTTTGTATTCTGAAAATGAAATTACTTTCCTTAACGGAACAAACCAATCTAAAGTGTTCACTTCTCTGTACTGCTGATACACTTTATATGCAAACAGCAGGAGACCGGCTGACAACAAATTGTAAGTGCACAAACTAGTCAGAACAAGCTTCTTGAAGACTTAATACAGGACGTTTCTGGTACATATTAAGAGCAGTAAAACATGTGCATTATATTAAATGCCAAAGATGTCCCCAGAAATAATATACAATGTGTCTAATACAGAATAAACTTTTGCCTAATACTCGTGGAAAGCAGGTGAATGAAGACATTTAGGACGTATTGCTGTAAAATGCTGCGGCTAATGAACAGAATCTGATTTTAGGTTAAGTGTCTCTAGAACGTTAACACACTCTAGGCAACCAAATTCCAATTAGTCAAGCAGTTTACCATGGCAATGGACATTTTATTTTTACCAAAGCCTACAAGATAGTATATAAAGTCACTGGTGACACACGGATGTGACAACCGTTTCCTTTCCTATCTTTTAGTTAAATGAGGGACATAATTTCTCGTGAAATCATTTCGACACAATATTGTATGATATTAAAATGCTCACTGTCATTAAAAATAACTTTTGATACGTCATCAGGCATGTCATAAGTCATTCATTGCATTAAGTCTTACTGCTAAGACCCCTTGTGATTAGGAGATATATCCAGGGAGAAACAGATCGCTGATCTCAGGGAGACCAGCAAAACGACAACACTGCCGGCTGCTAGTTAAAGCACTCAAAGCAGTAAAGTCCTAGGTGCATTGCCCCCTGGCAAACATAAGTATGCAAAAGAAGATCCCGTGGAGCCTCATCAAAGAGTCTCGAAACACAGGACTAGCCAGATATCCCTTCGGGAAGGACACAGCCAAGGGGTGGCTCCTGTAAGGAAACCACCAAAACCACCATATTAAGTGGCCCTATAAGTCAATGTAATGACAAGGGAAAAACTAAGGCCAGGTAACCATCCACATACTGCTGTTTTGGGGTGTTGCCCCTCATCACTGTGGAGCAGGATTTTGGCTAGGTGGGAGCAATGTCTAGTAGAGCCATAAGAGAAACAGATCGCTGATCTCAGGGAGACCAAACAAATGACAACACTGCCGGCTGCTAGTGAAAGCGCTAAAAGCAGTAAAGTCCTAGGTGCATTGCCCCCTGGGAAACATAAATATGCAAAAGAAGAGCCCGTGCAGCCTCATAAAAGAATCTCGAAACACAGGACTAGCCAGACATCCCTCCGGAAAAAAGGGGGCAATGCTTTCAGCGCTTTCACTAGAAGCCGGCAGTGTTGTCGTTTGGCTGGTCTTCCTGAGATCAGCGATCTGTTTCTTTTATGGCTCTACTAGGCATTGCTCCCACCTAGCCAAAATCCTGCTCCACTCTGATGAGGGGCAACACCCTGAAACAGCAGTATGTGGATGGTTACCTGGCCTTGGTTTTTCCCTTGTCATTACATTGATTTATAGGGTCACTTAACCCCTTAAGGATCGGGCCTGAAATGGCCTTAAGGACCGGAGTAAATTTATGAATATGACCAGTGTCACTTTATTCATTAATAACTTCGGGATGCTTTTACCTATCCGGCTGATTTTGAGATTGTTTTCTCGTGACATATTGTACTTCACATTTCTAGTAAATTGGAGTTGATACTTATAACAAATCTTTATGAAAAAAAAACAAAATAGCGTGAAAAATTGTGAAAAAATGCATTTTTCCAACTTTAAAACTTTTCTGCTTATACAGAAAATGGTTATATCACATAAATTATATATTAAATAGCATTAGCAACATGTCTATTTTATGTTGGCGGCATTTATTAAACTATCTTTCATTTTTTTTAAACAATAGAAAGCGTAAAACATTAGCAGCAAATTTCCAAATTTTCGGTAAAATTTCAAAATCAGATATTTTTACGGACCTGTTCAGGATTAAAGTGTATTTGAGGGGACTGTGTGTTAGAAAGCCCCACGAAGCACCCCATTTCAGAAACTGCACCCCCCAAACTCTGCAAAAGCATATCCAGAAAGTTTTTTAACCCTTTAGGGGAGTCACAGAAATAAAAGCTAAGTGTGTAAGAAATTTAAAAATTTTTATTTTCTGTGCAGAGATTTTATTGTAATCCAATATTTTTCATAATTATGACCCTATTACCAGAGAATTGCACCCCAATAATTATTGCCCCGTTTCTGCAGTTTATAGAAATACCCCATATGTGGCCCTATTGCGCTATTTGAGGCAACCACAAGCCTCAGATACAAAGGAGTGCCTAGTGAATTTCAATGGCTCCATTATATTTGGTCATTTCTGACTGTACCACTTCAGGTTTGCAGAGGCTCTGGGGTGCCAAAACCTAAAAAACACCCCTAAAGGGACACCATTTAGAAAACTACACCCCTCAAGGAATGTAACAAGGGGTGCGGTGAGCATTTGGACCCCACAGGTGCTTCACAGATTTTCCTAACAATGTGGCGTGAAAAAAGACAAAAGTATTTTTTACACTAAAACATTGTTCTAGCCTTCAATTTTTCATTTTCACAAAGGGATGAAAGGGAAAAAAAGACACAAAAAGTGTAGCGCAGTTTCTCTCGAGTACAGAAATACCCCACATTTGGACATAAAGTGCCAAGTGGGCGCAGGACGAGCCTCCAAAGGGAAGGAGCGTTTGGAAGCTGGATTTCACTGGAATGGATTTCAAAGGCCACATCGCATTTACAGAGCCCTCGTGCTGCCAAATCACTGGAAACCCCCCACAAGTGACCCCATTCTGGAAACTACACCCCTCAAGGAATCTAACAAGGGGGGCAGTAAGCATATGGACCCCACTGGTGATGGGCACAAATGTGGAACAATGTGACGTGAAAGTGAAAAATTTCATTTTTTCACTTTCACGGCACAAATGTGCCCGTCATCAAGGGGTCCATTTGCTCACTACACCCCTTGTTAGATTCCTTGAGGGGTGTAGTTTCCATAATAGGGTCACTTGTGGGGGGTTTCCACTGTCTTGGCAGCACAAGGGCTCTGTAAATGCGACATGGCGTTCATAATCCATTCTAGCCAAATCCAACCTCCAAAATCCAAATGGCGCTCCTTCCCTTCGGATGCTTGCCCTGTGCCCACATGGCGCTTTATGTCCACATGTGGGGTATTTACGGACTCGTGGGAAATTGCTCTACACATTTTGTGTTTTTTTTTCTCTTTTAACCCCTTGTGAAAATGATAAATTCAAGGCTAGACCAACATTATAGTGTAAAAAATGTAATATTTCATTTTCACGCCACATTTGTGCCCGTCACCAGTGGGGTCCATATGCTCACTACACCCCTTGTTACATTCCTTGAGGGGTGTAGTTTCCATAATGGGGTCAATTGTGGGGGGTTTCAACTGTCTTGGCAACACAATGGCCTTTTAAATGCAACATGGCCCCTCGAAATCCAATCCAGCCAAATCCAGCCTCAAAAAAACCAAATGGCGCTCCTTCCCTTTGGAGGCTTACCCTGCACCCGCATGGCGCTTTATGTCCACATGTGGGGTATTTCCGTACTCAGGAGAAATTGCGCTACACATTAAGTGTTTTTTTTTTACCTTTTTAGCCCCTTGTGAAAATGAAAAAATCATGACAAGATTAATGATTTAGAGTAAAAATTTTAAAAAAATTACACTAAATGTTGGTCTAGCCTTGATTTTTTTCCATTTCCACAAGGGGTTAAAAAAGAAAATGAACACAAAACGTGTAGGGTAATTTCCCCTGAGTACGAAAATACCCCACATGTGGGCATAATGTGCCATATGGGCACAGGGCAAGCCACCAAAGGGACAGAGCGCCATTTAGAGGCTTGAATGGAGGATGGAGGCCACGTCGCAATTACAAAGCTCCTGTGCTGCCAGGACAGTAGAAACCCCTGACAAGTGACCCCATTCTGGAAATTACACCCCATAAGGAGTCTAACGAGGGGTGCAGTGAGCATATGGACCCCACTGGTGACGGGCTCATGTGTAGAATATGTGCTGTGAAAAAAAAAAATACCATTTTTTTCATTTTCACGTCCCAAATGTGGCCGTCACCAGGGGGCCATATACCCGCTGCCCCCCTTGTTAGATTCCTTATGGGGTGTAGTTTCCAGAATGGGGTCACTTGTGGGGGGTTTCTACTGTCCTGGCCGCACAGAGGCTTTGTAATTGCATCATGGCATCCTCTAATGGGAATGGCGGCCATACCTACTTAGCTGGGGAAAAGGGACAATTCTAATTTATTTGGGGGTACTAGGCCAATTATTAGTTTATAAGGTTGAAAATGACAGGTGTCCATCAAACTCAATCTGTGTTGATCCAGAGGAAGGCAAAAAACCCTCGTGAGGAAGACGACAGTAGCCTCATCACAGGGGAAAAATTCCTTCCCGACTCCATAATGGCGATCAGAATAATCCCTGGACTAACGTGACCCCTGAAATAGGAATAAGGGACAGAATTTAGATAATGTAGAACCCCAGTGACGTGTGGTGCGCCTTGAAGCGATCCAGTATGCAGAGGTCGGGGGGATCAGGACAGGTGTCACACTGGAAAATGGTGTCCTTCCTGATCCCCCTGTTACGCCACACTCTGCACTTCTTATGGGGTCTCCTGTTTTCCAGTGTGGGGGACGTCACCTGGAAAATGTTGTCCTGGTGCCATACGGGGTCCTTCATATCCAGAAGCGCTGGGGCTGCTCCATGGCTGCTAAATATTAGGGCTCTATTACCTCGGAATGCACAAAGGTTTATCTTCGCCATTGCGCAGTGTGCACCTACCCTAAATCTGTAAGAGTACCCTGAGGTACGCTCACAGAGTTAGTAGAATTTTACGCCATACCGTAATCTCTTATTGGGACGGTACTGGCGGAAAAGACGTGTCTGGGAGGCAGCATACACTACGCTATCCCCAAGACATGTCATTGGAGGATGAGGATGAATGGAGGAACGAAGGATCCCCCCATTTATCCTCACTGGCTGTTTCGGTGTCGGAGGCAATAACAACGTATCCCTCTGACGCCGAAAACACCCTGGGGGTCATCTTTATACGGGGACTAGTATATGGGGTATGTAGTGGTGTAGTGTCAAACTTTATTCAATGTAGTGTAGTGTGGTGTAATGTAGTGTTTTTTACGTGTTTTTTTACAGTAAGTATAAAAAAAAAAAAAACTACGCCAAAAATGGTGTTGCTGATAAATGCCGCACTTATAAGCAGACCGTGGCAGTAGGATAGAGAAAAAAAACACCCTACGCCAAAAAGGAGGAGTTGCTGATTAGCAGCGCACTTTCGTGCAATGCTGATCAACACTCAGCTGCGATAGGGTGCGGAAAATTGAAAAAAAAAATTTAAAAAAAAAAAAAACTTTATTACATACTGAACATCCCTGTAGCTGCTAATAAGTGTATTACACATATCGGCCGCTAGAGGGCAGCAGAGCGGAAAATCCCGAAAACCCGACGCTGGAGCCGAAAATAGCCGAACGTGACGTCACGGAAGAAGCCGAAGACCCGAACGAGACCACGAGGACGCCGCGAACCCGGAAGACGCCGATCAGGACCCCGGGAAAGGTGAGTAATGTACGAATACCTGCTCTGGACCCCTCAGCTACCTAGCTGAGGGGTCCGGAGCAGGTATTTATAACTTTTGGGGACTTTGATTGCCGTGAACGGCCGGCCGGTAGCGGCCGGCCGTGAACGGCGATCGGGCCGGTGGCACCTGGCCACCATTACTTTTTACAGTAATGGCGGTCGGTGCCGTCCTCGGACAGCACCGACCGCCATTTTTTCCGGGTCATCGGGTCACCGATGACCCGGAAAGGTTCCGATCGCCGCTATTGGCTGATCTGAACTGATAAGCCAATAGCGGCGATCGTCGGCATGGGGGGGTTAACAACCCCCCATGCCGACAGGGAGAGATGGCCTGCAGTGTATTTCTGCAGGCCATCTCTCCCGATCGCATGCGGCCGGTCCGCGGCGCCCTCTTAAAGGACCCGCGTACCGGTACGTCATGGGTCCTTAAGTGACAGTGATCCATGACGTACCGGTACGACATGGGTCCTTAAGAGGTTAATATGGTTGTTTTGGTGGTATCCTTACAGGAGCCACCCCTTGGCTGGGTCCTTCCCGGAGGGATATCTGGCTAGTCCTGTGTTTCGAGATGCTTTGATGAGGCTCCACAGGCTCTTATTTTGCATATTTATATATCCAGGGAGAGCAGCAGCAGTGCAATCCAGTCCCCGGGCGTATATATCTCTGTATTGTCTAATTCTAACAATGTAAGTCTATAATGCTACATTGTTAGAAGTAGTGAGGCCAGGGAGGACGAGGAGGCTGGGGAGTGGATTGTGCTGCTGCTGCCCTCTCTCCTTGGCTGTATCTACCAATCACAACTGGTCACAGCAGTGAGACCCGCTGCAATCAAACACTTTTGACTGCCTGATAACATGTCAAAAGTTATTTTTAATGACAGATACTTCAAAAATCCTTCACTGTGTAATGAAAGTCTGCTACTCTTTTCTACTTGTAATGGTAGGGGTGGCAGCAGGCCCCCACTGAATTCAATGGGCAGCCTAGATGATCTAAGGAAAATCCAGACAGCCCTTTTCACTGCTCCCCACTGCCCCGTCTACTTTTCCCCTCTCACTGTCTGCTCATCTAGTAGCACAGGCGGCGAACGGTGAAGAAGGGGCAAGAAAGAACTGACAGGTCAGTGCTTACATAACATTTTGTGCTGTGTAATACCACTTTTAGTCTCACCATGGGCATCAAAATATTAGAAGTTATTTTTGAGAATACCCCTTTAAGGGGAGGGTACGGTTGTTTACAAACTCTGATTGAAGGAAGCATGTGAAAGTATCAGTCGATCGGGAAAATGGAGCTGGAGATTGGCCACGCTACATGTATTGGCTATTTAAAAAAAAAAAAAAAAAAAAAAAAAGATAAAAGGTGTCCATTTACCAAATTATGATTGAAGTCAGTGGAATGCATTGAAGTCAATGGAATGACAGCCGCACAATACGTATAAATAATGTCTGCTGTTTGTGCGAACGTCAAAATAATGTTTATGACGGATGTTTGTGTGCAAACAGACATTATGTTTAGTTGTTCGGGCACATTTTTTTTCACCATCCTCCCATCGTCTTTTCTTCTACATTCACTGGACCTTCAATAAAGAACTAAACCCGAACTAGAATAATGCATCAACAACTCAAAATGATGAACATCATTTGGTAGTCAAAATGATGGACGTCATTTTGAGAAAACAAAAATTGACAGAAAAAAAGTCATGTGAACATGCCTATTGTTTGTGTTTACAATAAATATTAAATATTTATTACACTATATATTTATATGCCACTATGAAAACATGGGGAAATCATTATTTGGTATTAACGAATGAAGTGTATTAAGAGGTTGTGATATATTTTAATGTGATTATGTACATCTGTGTATCAACCAAAGATTGATGATCTATGCACATAAATATGGACACATTTGTCACTTCTTTTCTGATTGATAGAAGCATTATTGCTGAAACATTGCACCCTATGAGTAGATGGAAAAAAGAAACAATTGGCTTATTCTGATCAGACCTGCAACTCTGCTGTGACCTTTTGCATCTTAATGTATAAAATACATGTTTTGCAAGTTGTGATGATCAAATGTCTCAACATCGTTTTTTGGTGGATTAGCTTAAAATTGGCCATTACTAGTAATAAGTAAACTTAAAAAACCCTAGCCCTAGGGTTGCTAAGGTTAAAAGCAGTGGGTGAAACCTGCAATAATACCTTGCATGTTGGGGTTTAAATCCTGCTGTCTCCTGTAAATGAGATATATTAAAAAGCAAATCAATTTTAGCAAGACCAGTATTAACAATTACATCAGCATACAAAGGACAAATGATATTATCACACATGACCACTGCCATTACCGCCATGATGTTACTGCATGAAGTCCTAGACTGTATTAAGACCAATATCACCTATATGGTGACCATATAATGGTAGACACTAGTTCAACATATTAGTAAGGTCTGCTGAACCTTATGTGCACTCCAGGCGATTTCTTCTCTTATTATAGTAGTTAACATTTCTGTTTCTATTCCACCTGGCTTGATCCATTGCTCTTTTCTGAATCTCCTTTCAGAATCTTCCAGGGAAACATTTTATGTTCCTTGATCCAGAACATATAGTATTAGCTCTTCTGTGCCTCCATATAGTATTAAGACCCCCTGTGTCCCATTGTAGTAGTTAGGTCCTCCCTGTGCTCCACACAGTAATGAGCTCCTTATGTGCCCCCATATAGTATTAAACCCATGTGTGACCCTATATACTAGTAAGGTTTCCTTTATGTTCCATATTTTAGTAAGACCTTTACTGTGCATCCATATGGTAGTTAGGTCTCATATTTGCATTCATATAGTAGTAATGGTCCCCTCTGTGCATTCAAATAGTATTTTGATTTTTGACCCCCCCCCCCTCCCAATAGTAGTAAGGTCTCCTATGTGCCCCAAATATAGTAGTTACATTGCCCCTCTGTGCTCCATATAGTAGTTAGGCCCTCTATGAGCTATAAAGTAGTTAGGTCACCTCTGTGTAATCCCCTTGTAATAAACCTCCCCTGTAGTCAGTCCACCCTACCTTCTGCAAAATAATAATAATAATAATAATAATAATAATAATAATAAAAACACTTACAGTATTCACCTGGCTTCCATACAGAGCACATCCATTTTCTCTACCTCCTTGCTCAGCAAGCAAACGCGTGAAAGAGCGGCCATAACACTGCCCATCTGAAGCCAAACTACTCCTTCACCCGGACCGTCTCTAGCCAATACAATAACAATAAAAAATGAATTTGTGAATCACAGCCTCTAGTTCGTACCCTGTGTGTGTGTGTGTGTGTGTGGGGGGGGATTTTAGGATTCAGTTCAGAGCACAGAGAGGCCCCCGGGCAGATGTCTACCCTGCCCAGTGGAAAAGACGACTCTGGATGGATAGATAGATAGATAGATAGATAGATAGATAGAAACTTTTGCCTTTTAGTTCATTAAACTCAAATGGAGAAACTTTTAAACATATCATTGTTCTTTGACAAAAATGTTTTATAAATCATGGCAGGCATCAATGATTCTTTCTTGTCTCTGCTCTAAATACATGCTGATCTACCAATAACTATGTTGATGTAATAATGTTCAATTCCTTTGCTCAAAGCTTCGAAAGTATCAGGCAAACATAAATTAATAATAGTGGACTTGAAGGTGGTCACAAGATAGACAGATCCCCTACAATTTATAATAAAATAACATAAAAAGACTATTAATCATTTCTTTCTACCCTGTTCTGCTTTTTGACCACTCTTAAATATTTTCAAGTGCCTCCAAAGATATAGCAATAGATATATATTTGAGCATTTAGGAATGATAAGAGCTCCTAGAACAGATAGGCCTCCAAAAATATTCTTCTATTTTCTATTCAATCAGGTGTGAAACCATATATCTTTAAAAGACACATTTTGTGGGATAAAAGACAAGTGCAGTGAGGCTTGAACTTAGTAAATTCAGACTTAGAGCTTGAAAGATAACTACTTTACATATTTCTATACTGCAGTACTGCAATGTAAATAAATGAAATTGATAGCCCCTCGTTCCCAGGCTGCATTTTTTCCTGATATCAGGCAGGTTTAGTGCCTGCTTCTTCACCACTGTTATTCCATTGCTATATAATTTTTAAATATTGTGTCGGAAAGAACTACAAGATTTCAGCAATGCCATATATTTCTTTTTTTTCTTCCAACAATTTTTATTTAAACAAAGCACATTCACACAGGCCAATTATGAATCCTGTCCTTTACGAAATGACTGGATGGTCACAGTCTGTTTCCCATTAGAAATTGGTTTATAAGGAAGATCTCCATTATTAGGGACATATAATGGGTCTCTAAAAAATGAGGATTGGAGCTCACAAAAGTGAATGTGTATTTGATATTTTTCACACGTAGGCATGAACATTTGCTGAGAAATTCACTTACTAAGAATAGGATATAAATACAGGGTGCTCATATACTTTTATAATAAATAAATATACATTAAGGTTATGTGATAGCTTAGGTATTACACTGGATGACTGCATTGTTAGCAACTGCCTATAGCTGGGTTCACACACAGTATATTTCAGTCAGTGAGCAATGCTTGTTACTAAAGTTGAGCATTTTTCAATGCTGGAGTACCCGACAGGCCCCTTTGAAACCAACGGAAGACTCATGCATTTAGTACGGTTCCTTGTGCGTGCCCCTTTTTCTGCAAGGAGCCATTCAGTTGCTGAGGCAGAACACTGCTGCTGCTGCTGGCTGAGCAGAGACTCTTGCAGTTGCAATGGCTGATTGGCTCATTGCAGAAAAAGGAGTCGAAGAGTGACGACGCTGGGATCCCAGGACAGTGAGGTAACCCCCTCCCTCCCAACACAGGACAGCCTGGCCCCCAGCTTGTTAAGTGGAGATACCAGTGGATTTTATTTTTATGTATATAAACTGGTCTATCAAGGAGCTAATCATTTCCAAGCTGCCACTATGCTCACTCTATATAGCTTCAGCAGTGAGCTATACAGAACACTATAAATCATCTCGCCCATGGCCAAACTGTTAATCTAGCTCCAGACTACTAAGCGGTCACTTCTTTAACTGCCTGTTTTTGTAAGACTGGGTCCATGCCTGCTCGGCAAAGATGGTAAAACACTCTACTCTGATTTCATTATGAAAGGGGAGCGATTCAGCCACTGACATCATTCCCTCAGCCTGGCCTCAGACATTCCCTGTTATGGCCTCAGCATGTTTTTGCTTCATTTACCCCTGACAGGAAGTTAGAAATGAAAAAAAAAACTACACAATGTTGTATTGTATCAGCATTTCTCAGCTCCTCCTTCTCTCCCAAGACAAAACATCCTCGTCTACGGTCTTTGGAGACTTTGCTGGTGATGTCATCACCTCTTACCAGACCCTATAACCTACCTAAACATCTCCCAGTCATATACACTTCTACATACATCTCACTGTAGTAGGGTAGTAAATACAGCAGCATTTGCAGACTTCGGCCTAGTTCACACAATGTAAAAATAGAGGAAAATACGACTGTATTTGGATATTTGAAAATAAAGAACATGATCATTATTTTAGGCCATATTTATCCAAATACGTACGTATTTTGCTCTTAGTTTTACGATGTGTGAACTAGGCCTCACTGTGTAGAGCAATGTACTGCAGTAGCTCTGGGCAGAGATGGATTGGCAGGAGTCCTGTGAAAAAGAAGTGAACAGGGTGGGAGGGTTGCTGAGGGAAAGCAATACATTCTGGGAATTGTAGTATGGAGTAAACCAGGAAGCACACAGACTCACAAACACAAAATAAATTATTTTTTGATAGTTTTAGATATGGAGTAGATAGATTAGCATTGCTTAGTGCTTTTATAGTATTTTATTTTTCAGCAAAAACACTAACACAGGTGAAACTGGCCTTACAGTTTAGTTATATCTATCTTGCTTCTAATTCTCAAAAAAAAAAAAAAAAAAGTTTAAATACTATAGTATTTACTACAGTTCAAAGCAGATTTGTATGATATTAATAGTACATACCTAGTCAATACCTTATGAGGATTTTATGTTAGATAACTTATGAATGCATGTTTTGTTTTTTGTTTTTGCCCATGTGAAAATTATTAGATCTGCTATAAAAAAAAAATGCCCTATACAGAGAATACAAGTTCTCTTTGGGTACCATTATGTGCACATTTGATCAAATCCATTCAATAAGAAATATTTTTTGCTAATTTTAAAGTCTCCAAACATTCTTGAAGTTTATCATTCTAAAAAAAGGATGACACAGCTTCCCAGGATGCTCTACTCTTCTTGTTCTATAAATGCTTTTGAGATTTTATTTTTTCCCTCCATGGAATTCTCAGCATGTTTTTAGAGTAGAAAATAGATCAACACTTTAGATGAATCACAGGTCAGAGAGAACACAGCGGCTGTACTTAAACTTTCAACTCTCAAAACTTTAATCAATGAACTATTTTATTGAGAAAAGAAGATGAAAGCAATGCTTTAAAAGTTATTTTCTCCAATAAACACTTGTAAAAGCTTAACAAGGAGCCATTATTAGAGCAATAGACTATTTACTTCTGGCCACTTATATAGTACTAACATATTCCCATATGCCTATATTCCGATATTCCAAAGCACTATACTGAGATTGTTCTTAATCTCATCAGTCCTCTTTCGTGGTGGGATTCTTAGATAAAGGGTGTGTCCCAGGGTTGTATAGCAAAATAAATTAAAGGAGAACTCCGGACACAGTTAAAACTTTGGTACAGGCAGGAGATGGGGGAAACATAATAAAGAATGTATACTTAACCGTCCCAGTGCCTCTACAATGCCACATTACCGATTTCATACCTCTGCCAGCCACCTCTAACTCCTGCTTCTGCAATGTCACGACCTGGGCTTAGGAATGCTCGCTCACCCAATCAGTGACTGAGGCGAGACATTGCTGCAGGCACTGACTGTCTGAGCGGGTACTTTCCCCCAGGTTGTGACATAAGAGAAAGCTGGGAGAAAATGAAGCCCAGCAGTTGTCAGAGATAAAGCTTTGCGGCGCTGCAGTGGCACAAGTGGAAATGCCTTTGCTTTAGGCATCATGCTAGTCAATGCATTCCTAAAATATGATACAACTTTTGGGGAAAATAAAGTCCCCTAAGGGATTGCTCACAGCCCCTTCTATAAGGAGGCCAACCCAAAAGAATGGGGGGGGGGGACTTATTAAACGCAGAGATGTTATCCTTCAAAGGACTGGAATTTAGAATCCTTGAATAAGACAAGCACTAAGTCTAACCACTAGGTCACCTGAAAGCTGGTAAAAGGTAACTAAGGTATCTTTAATCTAATAGGATATATTACAGAGTGCTGTGAGGTTATGTAATACTGATGATCTGACAAACAGGAACCATACTTTAAATAGACTGGATTGTGTTCTACCATGGCCCTTGTCTTGTTAAGTAATCTTTCACTTGTGTGTATAATATCACAGCATCTTATGATGGGGCTATATGCCAAAAAAAAAACATATTTATAAATAATGCAAATTTTTAGCACAACTCTGAATCTAGCTTTCTGGCTTCACCAATGCCAAAGAGTTGTGCTAAGGACACTGTGCTGTCGGATGCTTAATACTGTGGGACAGTTAGATATCCTTTAGAAGCAGTTGCTGATAAAGATTTCGGGTGCATTCACCCGTGGATTTCGCCACTAAACCCCCACACACTCCTGCTTGTCTCTCCGCCCGTGCCATAGACTCCATTCTATGCTCAGGCAGATTCTGTTGTCCACCTAAAGAATTGACATAGAATGGAGCCTATGGCACAGGCAGAGAGTCAAGCGGGAGCACACGAGGTTAAGCAGCAGAATCTGTGGGATGTTATCCGTGCTGATTCTGTAGTGTGAGCCCACCCCTAAAACCAGATGCCCTGATACAGTGTTATACAGTGTTATACAGTGTTAGCGCTGCAGTGTACAGTCAGGTGCCATTTTTTGGTTTCTGTTATTTTAACCAATATATAGATATGCTAATTTGCCACAGTGAAGCACTGGAGGCCGTCCCTGCGCCTGAAATTCAAGCTAATATCCGCCCCCTTCCGTGACATCTAGCATGCCTCCTACTCTAATTGTGGAATGCCTCTTATTTTAATGCAGGAACACCTGCCGCATAGCCCCGCCTCCTCTCCTCTGCCTGACTGCCACGTCATTATGCCGGGATCACGAGTGCCGTCATTAGAGCGGGGTGTGAGTTCTTCTACGCAAGCTCATACCCCGCTATATGCTCCGATGTAGAGCCCAAATTACCACCAACAACAGAGAATAGAGCCGGGTATGAGCCTGCGCAGTAGCACTCATACTTCGATCTGATGACGGCACTTGTGATCCCGGCATGATGACATGGCGGCCCTGGCAGAAGAGAGGAGGCGGCGCTGTGCGTCAGGCATTCCTGCATTAGAATAAGAGGCGTTCTGCAATTAGAATAGGAGGTTGCTAGTGTGAGCAGAGGAGGGCACGTCAAGGAGGGTGCAGATATTAAGCTGAATTTCAGGTGCTGGGCCGGCCTTCAGTGCTTCACTGCAGCTAATTAGAATTAGGCAGCGGATTCAAAAAAGCTCCACTGCACCTGACTGTACACTGTAGCGCTGACAGGATCGTATGTATAACTCATTATTACTACTCTGATCAGGAGCGTAGCTAGGATTCATGGGTCCCCATAGCAAAAACTGCATTGGGCCCCCCCCTCCCCTACACACTAATATATATACACTCACCGGCCACTTTATTAGGTACACCATGCTAGTAACAGGTTGGACCCCCTTTTGCCTTCAGAACTGCCTCAATTCTTCGTGGCATAGATTCAACAAGGTGCTGGAAGCATTCCTCAGAGATTTTGGTCCATATTGACATGATGGCATCACACAGTTGCCGCAGATTTGTCGGCTGCACATCCATGATGCGAATCTCCCGTTCCACCACATCCCAAAGATGCTCTTTTGGATTGAGATCTGGTGACTGTGGAGGCCATTTGAGTACAGTGAACTCATTGTCATGTTCAAGAAACCAGTCTGAGATGATTCTAGCTTTATGACATGGCGCATTATCCTGCTGAAAGTAGCCATCAGATGTTGAGTACATTGTGGTCATAAAGGGATGGACATGGTCAGCAACAATACTCAGATAGGCTGTGGCATTGCAATGATGCTCAATTGGTACCAAGGGGCCCAAAGAGTGCCAAGAAAATATTCCCCACACCATGACACCACCACCACCAGCCTGAACCGTTGATACAAGGCAGGATGGATCCATGCTTTTATGTTGTTGACGCCAAATTCCGACCCTACCATCCGAATGTCGCAACAGAAATCGAGACTCATCAGACCAGGCAACATTTTTCCAATCTTCTACTGTCCAATTTCGATGAGCTTGTGCAAATTGTAGCCTCAGTTTCCTGTTCTTAGCTGAAAGGAGTGGCACCCGGTGTGGTGTTCTGCTGCTGTAGCCCATCTGCCTCAAAGTTGGACGTACTGTGCGTTCAGAGATGCTCTTCTGCCTACCTTGGTTGTAACGGTTGGCTATTTGAGTCACTGTTGCCTTTCTATCAGCTCGAACCAGTCTGCCCATTCTCCTCTGACCTCTGGCATCAACAAGGCATTTCCGCCCACAGAACTGCCGCACACTGGATGTTTTTTCTTTTTCGGACCATTCTCTGTAAACCCTAGAGATGGTTGTGCGTGAAAATCCCAGTAGATCAGCAGTTTCTGAAATACTCAGACCAGCCCTTCTGGCACCAACAACCATGCCACGTTCAAAGGCACTCAAATCACCTTTCTTCCCCATACTGATGCTCGGTTTGAACTGCAGGAGATTGTCTTTACCATGTCTACATGCCTAAATGCACTGAGTTGCCGGCATGTGATTGGCTGATTAGAAATGAAGTGGTAACGTGCAGTTGGACAGGTGTACCTAATAAAGTGGCCGGTGAGTGTATATATATATATATATATATATATATATATATATATATACTCTGTGATGTGGCCCAAAAAAATTCTCTTGTGGCCAGAGGCAGAATCCTATGGTTATATTTATAGGTGCAAGGGCAGACTACCTTTTGCTTAACCCTTTATTTACTGCAGCGTGTAAGTGACCCAGTGTTCTCTTACATGCTGCAACACAAAACAGGGTTAATAACGAAAACAATTAGCTCTCTTCTTGCACTGATAACCCCTGACCTCTGCAGGAACTCAGAGAACAACGGTCAGAGGTTATCAGAGTAGTCAGGCAGAGAGCTAATTGTCTTCTGTATTAACCTTTTTTTTGTTTAGCATGTTAGAGAACACTGGGTCACTTACACACTGCAGTAAATAAGGGGTTAAGCAAAAGGACACAGGAGGCTCTTATCTTCCCTGGGACCCCTCCCTCCACGGGCCCCATAGCAACTTCCTTTCCTGCCTCTATGGTAGCTACGCCACTGACTCTGATGGTACATCCTCTTTAACTAATAAAAACCTCAGACTAGTTCCACTTATTAAATTTAGGCCAGACAAGATACCAAGTTACCCAGTTCTGCACAGCTGAAGGTGGTTAGTGGTAAATACCAAAGGTTTCTGGGACTCTGCATCCCAGGCTAGCTAGTTCAAAAGCATTTGTGGCATAGAGATTATTTTTAAAAGTTGCAAATGAACATAACATTCAGCAAAGCACCTATGAGAATTGCTTACTCCTCTCTGGGGGTGTAGGAAGGGCTTGTTTTCTTGAAAGGAATTGACAACTTACCCAGTATGGTAAAAATATCCCAATATAGCATTAGATTGTTGCATTCTGTTATATAGTACTGTTTATAAATAACGTGGAAGCTGTAAAAACATTATGCATTAGTCAGGCTACACTGTGGGTTTGGGTTATACAAGGTAAGTGACCTACAAGGAGATGTTACAACAATAAACAGATCACAGATTATAATAAAAGCACCAAGTTTTCCTACCTTTAGACCCTTCCAAGCTTACATCTGGTTTTAATTACAGACAAAACTGTTGACCAAACAAGCCCTTGCCAAATATAATAATCCTACTTAACATCTCAGTTCATGTTTTATGGATGTGAATGAAGGCATTTTAGTGTTGACGAGCTACATTGTTTTGTTCTTTATTCGTGAGCACATTAAATAGCATCTCTCCATAATTTACCATAACATTTGCCTGGTGGAGACCAAGAAAAAAAAAACTGAACAAAATTTTATACTGAATGACAAACAAATTAATAAAAGAAACATTCCAAATGCTTTGAAGCACAAACAAAAAGTCCACAGTTAAATTTTTTAACAAGTTTGAGTCATTAGTTAAACAAATTCTGACAGCTCGGCTCTGCATTTCCAATTGCACATCCTTAGAACAAAGACATGATTTGTGAGTGAAGTTTAATAGGTCCCTCTGCATATGATAATTCTCCTCCAACAGTCATTGCTTTCACTATAGATGTTAAAATGTCACTTGCTATTAATCTGTGCCATTTTATGATTGGACTTGCATGGAAACAATGAATGTGTTCACAGGCATTAATAATAAAACCCTTTAATTCTTGTCCCCAAAAAAGTCGATGATAATAATTGCCGGTAAAAGATACTGCCTGAAGTTTTCGTTAGCATAAGATGGATAATTTTTATGTAATTTTGCATGCGTGGCATGTGTATTAAAAAATTATGTTAAATGGAGTTTAATTTATATATATATATATATATATATATATATATATATATATATATCACACCAAATTATTTTGCTTACATCAGTCCCTGTCCCCATTAAGCTAGATTCACACATAACAGATCTTCAGTGGATTTTGCGTTGCAAGTTCGTATTCATATCCATTGGGAATCCCTTACTGTCATTCTGAATAGGGTTACATACTCACTGTGGGATTTTCATTCTGCTGTGAGTATGTAAACACAGCTTCCCTTAAAGTGACTCTGTACCCACAATCTGACAAGCTGCTTTTAATCCAAGATCTGTCCTGGGGTTTGCTTGGCAGGTGATGCAGTTACTGTCCTGAAAACTTTTAAACTTGCAACCCTGTGTCAAATTAGCATGGCCTAGAGTACATATCCCCTAGGATTACAACACCCCTCTGCCCCCCCCCCCCCCCCTTCTTCACCATTAGGAACAGCCCAGGAAGGAATTCTCATAATCATCATCTGTCTGAACAGGGCAGTGTTCAGGCAGGTAATGAATAGGAAAAATACTGGCTGGGGCATTCCTAATGGTGAAGAGGGCGGGGAGGTGGGATAGAGGGGTGTCGCCATGCCAATTGGACATAGGGCTGCAGGTTTAAAAGAATGGACCCAAGGACAGATCTTGGATTAAAAGCAGCTATACAAAAGTACAAGCGGTTCAGAGAGGCAGATTGTAGGTACAGAGTCACTTTAACCTATGATGGCCCGGTGCATACACTACCTGGTCTATGCTCTGGCCTCCTCCCCTTGCTCCCAGCATCCTGATGTCCCACTCAACAAGTCAGTGCTTTGTCCCGACGTAGCCACTGATTAGCTGAGCGGGATGGAGGGATGCAGGGAGCCCCAGGAGGAGGCTTGAGTGAGGACCAAGTAATGTATGCAGCGGGCCGCTGTGGGTTAAGGGGGTTGGTGTTTACATACTCGCAGCGAAATAAAAATTTTGCTGAGAGTATTTAACCCTATTCAGAATGACAGTAAGGGATTCAAAGCAGATTTAGCTGAGAATTTGCAGCGATAAATCCACTGCGGATCCATTACGTGTGAATCTAGTCTCAGGGCTCACAATCTAAACTACAAAGTCATCTATCTGTGTGAGAAACCGCACACAAATTCCTTGCAGATCACCTAAGAATTAACAATAAGGATCATCTAAGAATTGGGATCACCTAAGAATCAGCAATTTGATGGATCCAAACCAGCATGGCTTTACTGTGAACAGATCATGTCAGACTAATCTGACTAATCTGATTTCTATGATTATGTCACAAAAGTTTTGGATGAAGGTGGTGCTGTGGATATTGCCTATCTGGACTTCAGCAAAGCCTTTGATACAATTCCCCATAAAGGGCTTAAAATTGGACTAATCCCTGGAAAGTTTTGTGGATTTGTGGTTGGCTAAAGGATAGATATCAGAGGGTTATTGTTAATGGTGTGTGTTCTGAGCAGAGACTCGTTACAGGTAGTGTGCCACAAGGGTCTGTTCTGGGGCCTATTATTTTAATATGTTTGTAAGTGACATAGTAGACCGTTTGGTAGGTAAGGTTTGTTTGTTTGCTGATGACACAAAAGTGTGCAATAGAGTGGATATTCCTGGAGGTGTCATTAATATAGAAAATACTTTTACTAGATACTATATGTGGTCCAAACAATGGAAAGTGTAGTTCATTGTTTACAAATGTAAAATAATGCAGTTGGGCAGTACAAATCCTGTATCCAAGTATCATATCAGCAGTTCTGTGTTGGCAAAGACTGCAGAGGAGAAGAGTTTAGGGGTAGTGATTTCTGACAGCCTTAAAATGAGTCACCAGTGCAACCTGGAGACCTCACCTAAAAAAGGTTATTGATAAAATTGAACGGATCTGAACACATGCTACAAAAATGGTGGATGGTGTGAAGCATAAAACATATTAGAAAGACTTAAGGATTAGTGATGAACGAGCATGTTTATTAATGTTCGTAAGAACATGATGCTAATTGCTCGTGTTCACCAATCACAAACAATTTGTTAGATGATCAGAATGGTTATAACAATCATTTACTAACATATTCAAACTTGTGAATGTCCGCAACTGTGTAATTTTCGCTTTGCACCTGATAATCTGTACACATGTGCATAACTCTAGACTGAAACGTTTGCAATCTGTACGCAAACATATGCAATGCTTACGGAACTGTGTCATTTACACTTTGCACCTGATAATCTGTATGCATGTGCATAGACCAAAACGTACGCTTCTACTGTATGTTCATTACTAGTGATGAGCGAATAATGTTCGATTGAATAGATATTCCATCGAATAGTGAGGTATTCGATCTATTGAATATTATCGAATAGTTCGCCGAATATTCGATAAATATTCGATAAGCGTTCAAATCCCCAAGCGTCCGGTTTTTACCTCCAAGTGGTCGAATAGATGTTTTTCAATAATCGAATACTTGTTCCCATAGACTTTAATGGGATCGAATATTCGATCGAATATTCGGGAGATATTCGTACGAATATCGAATATTCGAATATTTCACTATTCGCTCATCACTATTCATTACTTGTTCGTGAATGTTTGGACATGAACTGATCACGATCATTTTTTTAATGTTCTTGTTCAGGATCCGAATTGAACATCGGGATGTTCGCTCATCACTATTAAGGATTTGAATCTGTATAGTTTAGAGATAAGTAGGGAAAGGGGTACATGATAAAAACCTTTAAATATGTTAAAGGACCAAATAAGGCTCAAGAAGGAAGTGGTTTTAGAAAAAAGAATGAACCAAAGAAATAAAGGAAACACAGTCAGAGGTTATAACATAAATAAGAATAACGTCCAGCGGCACTCACAATAGGATTCAGTCTTCATTCAATGTCCAAACAACGCATCAACTGGAACATGGAGACACTCCCTCAAGTACTGAACCCCATTAACATCAATGGGAAACTTGAGCATTTTTTCAGACAAAGGAATGGGTGTCTAGCAGTGGCGTAGCTACCATAGGGGCAGGCCAGGCAGCTGCTATAGGGGCCCATGCTGGAGGGGGGACCAGGAATGCACGGGGAAGTTAAGAGCCATCCTGTGTTCTTCTGCTTAACCCCTTATGTACTGCTGTGTAAAGTTCATTTACAAGCTGCAACCCAAAAAAAGGGTTAAAAAGCAAAAGACAAGGAGATCTCTGCTTCACTGCTTTTTTAACTCCTGACCTTTGTTCTCCGGAGCTGCTGCAGAGGTCTGTTTTTAGCCCTGTTTTGTTCTGCAGCATGTAAGTGAGGTTTGTGTCACTTACACACTGCAGTACATAAGGGGTTAGGCAGAAGGTAGTCTGCTCCTGCACCTATGTATTTAACCATAACAGTTCCTAATGGTCCTTTATAGTTAAATACAGTAGACTGACACAGGGGCGGATTAACTTTACCATAGGCCCCGGTCTGTTCACCAAGCCTGGGCCCCCCCACCCCACTGTAACTATGGCGGCACTAGGCTGGCGTTCATAGTACAGGATAGATAATGTCATGATGTCCTGATTTGTGCAAAATTGCCATAAAAAAGCTGTGATTTTTTTGCAAATCATGGCGGAAGTGTAGCCAAGAGACAGTGCACCACTGAAAGTATAAGTCTTTTTGGGTGGTCATGGGCCCCACAGGAGCTCAGGGCCCCGGGCTGCCGCCCGAAATGCCCCTATTATAATCCACTACTGGACTGACAGAGTAAGCAGCCATTGATCACCTGATGCAGCAGAACAATCACTGCTATGTTTGCAGCCAACATGACTGTGGTATAGCAGGATCTCCCAGCCCTTTCCCTGAATGTTTATTGGCTAATTAAAACTGTCAAACATGCAGGGAAGAGAATATAAATTTTACTTGAACACTATGCGGTATTCCTTCGAGTTTTGCGTA